>NW_027273871.1:6390000-6990000 GCF_046630095.1 Trachinotus anak
ATTAAATGGGAGACCCTGGGACAAGATCTCATAAAATGAGGGTCGTTGGGCTAATATGTGTCAGTTTAGGGTTGATGTAAAAACTTTGAGAAGTGATTTAAACCACTTTGTGTGGAGGTAAAACGAAAGCTGACACACTTGTAATGTCACTGATAATCTCTCATTTCCATCATTCAACCTCACTCTCTTATATTAATATAAGTTGAAGAATTGCAGTTTGCAAGTACTCAGACTTTGTTTTAGATGATGATTATCAGTTCAGGTAATCAACTGTTTAACATTAGAAATCGAATGAAAATGGAATAGTTGTTTACCAGTGTAAATCACCACCTACACGTCGTCTTCTTGAAGCTGTGAGCTGAATTGTTTCAGTCAGTTTGTCTCCTCAGCTTCTGACACACCTGTTAGATAGAAACACTCTTAAAATATATTTTTATCCTCATCCACAAATTAAACTGCACAGCATTTGTCATCGCCATGGTAAAGTCGCTGCAGAATGCCCTGCTGAACTTTTTTTGGGGGGCGCAAATATTGGTTTGATGATTTTCAGTCAGACTTAACTTCAGGTAAAAAGGGGCAAGAATAATGAACAAATGAAGTCACATGGCGAAGACAAAACATGCTTCTCTTCTAGAGCTACTAACAGTATTTTATTATGCATGGTTTGTCTTAAATCTTCCATTATAATGTAGCACATATGCCTGCATTACACATTCATTATCAATTAATGTAATTTTATAATTCATGGAGTGGAGCTGAGGTGTGAATTGAAGCAGGAAGGTGAGCAGAGTTTGACCTTCACACAAATGGTTTGAACAAAAAGAAACATATATATCACATTGTCAAGTGAAGCCAGAGACTGTGGAGAATTCAGCTTTCAAGTTTTATTTGCAGAAAGAACAGAGATACATTATTGGTAACGACTGAAACCCAACACAATTCTTATGATCTTAAATGTTGCCCTGGCTTTTATGTCTCAGGATAAACCAATATGCAGCCAGTTAACACCAGGTAAGGGTTTTTTTTTAAATATATAAAAACTAGAAATATAGATATAAATCTCGCATGAGTTTTGCACAGTGAGAGATGCAGTGCAGGGTTTTCAGTAGATTCAGTGCATTATAAATTCTCACAGTCTGCACAGGGTTCAGTTTAATGTGCGTCTCTGCTCTGTCTGGTTGTGTCTTGTTTCCTCTCGTCTTAATTGGTGAGTTCACTCGGGCTGATGGGAAGCACCTGGGTCCAGAGCTTCCAGTGCTGCCACCTTAGTTCTTCTCAGAGACACTCTCTTCATCTTCTCCCCACAAATATACAACACCTGTGTGTCCAGATGTTTAAGGAAATGATTGAGTCTTTTTTTGAGGAGAAACAGCAGAATTGTGAGCTTTTTTAAAGGTCCCATATAATATGAAGGTAGATGTCCATGTGTTTTTTTTATTATAAAGCAGGTCTAGGTTCTGTATTAATACTGTGTAGTATCAAAAAAGCATAAAAGCCTCAGTCCACAGAGAAATACACACAGCCTGTATTCAGAAACTGAGCCTAAAACGAGCTGTCAGGACTTCTGGAACTTTGTGATGTCACAACAAAACAGTCACCACCTTCAGCCACAACCCAAGCACTGCCCACCTGGACCCACAATCCAACCTTGAAGGATTTAGTTTCTCTGAAATACTATATTAATACTAAAATTCTTTTGACTTTTTTTGTAGGAAATCTGTTTTTGAAGAAGCACAGACTTTGGTGATCATCCACGTACTTTTCCATTTTGATGAGGAATCTTTTGATTTGCTTCTTAGTGAGCTGCCTGACACTGGCCTCTGCCCAGCCGCTTCACCTCTTTTTGATTTGATAAGCAGTTGTTGACACTAATCATGGTTCAGCACAGTGTGCATGCATCCACTCAACACCCTGTTAGCCAATTTACATTTATGAGCCAAACATCAGTAACATGAGACAATATATTTTAATACAAAATCTCCATCTCTGATTTGTTATCATAATTACAGAACTGGGGGGTCAGGCTGCATGGTGGGTGTACAAAGCAATTCCCAATATCAACACTGGAGAAGCATTAAGTGTTTACACGCTGGGTCTATTTTCCCTGCCATGCCTGATGGATGAAATTCCCTAGTGAATGTATATAAATTCCTGTATTTAGTAACAGTTGACTTGAAATTCTTTTTGTTTATTGCTCCCTTTCTATCGGAACACTTACAGCTTACAGTAAAATGTTTTTCTTGTTTGTAATTAGTGAGAGAAGAAAAGATAGAGAGAAGGAAAAAAAATAGTGGAGGGACATGATATTGTTCTGGCCTGTCCAGCCAAATTCAGTCATATATTTTTCTGCTGTTAGATAGTGTGAAATATGATCAGGCTACTACATCATCCAACACTCATTACCACAGTGACGTGCTGCACATGAAATCATTATTTTCTGATCACAAAATGAACAAAATACGGGTTAATGGCAGCTGCTCTGCTGTGACATCGGCCATAATGACATTTAAAATGAGGCACAAAGGGATGTTACGTTCAAGTGCGGCTTGAACCAGCTAAACCAGCTGAAACAGTAGATGCTGTTTCCAGTGGACACTGAAACAGCGATGGAGTCATGAGGGAGCCAGAGCACAGCTGGAACGTGATGCAGTGGGGTCCTGTGAACAAAGATGAAACACACTCACTTGAATCAAAATTACTAGCAAAGGTTTTTCAGCTTCTGTGCTGTGCAGCCTGTTGCACAGGTGCATTAGTGAGATAGAGTAAAAAATGACCCTATTTGCAATTGGACGTTTTATGGACATCTCTATTAATGGTGGCTGTTGGGTTTTTTCGGCCACAAATGGCCACCGGGATAATGGCAGCAAGGCTCAGAGGAGACGCTGTATCCTGCTCTTTAAATATATACATCCATACAACTAAAGGAGGACAAACAGTAAAGGGTAATCTGGTGGTGGTTCTTGCCAGAAACCACCACCGGCAGCAGTGGCCCCAACCTTCTTCTTCTTCTTTGGTATTTAAGCCCTTCTGGCCACCTATAAGCAGTGCCTGATCGCTATGTAGCTGTGGATGTAGACACAATTATCATTGAACTACTCTGACACTGAAGAAAACTTAAAAACTTTCTGATTCCGAGGCAACGCCTGAATTTAAAGTCATAGTGTTTTTTCTATGATTTCTAAGTGGATTTATGGCCGTTTATGGGCCATGGACCTCAGAGATAATAATAACCTCAGGAAATCTACTTTATGTCGAATTTAAAAAAAGCTTTTGTTGCCTTTGATTGTATCAAAGAAACAGACAATCAAATCCTGGTTTTAATTGGTCTAACTTGGACAATGAGCTAATTAGCATCATGCATACTTTGGAGTCTCATCAGTTAAGTCTTATCAGTTTAAATTCCTAATTATAAGAGATGTTGAAGAGTTGACATCTGTTCCACTAAGCATTTTATATTTGCTGTAAATTAACCAGTTTTTCTTTGGATTTTGCTGCTTACACATGTAGATTAAAGGCGCTTGATCTGACGGGTTTTCATTTGGGGTTTCAAGGTGCTGAAACTATAAGAACAATCACTTTAAACTAAACTGGAGGTAAACCTGCCATGTGCGGTCAATGGCATTGAAATGCATAAAACATGATGTTATAAACACCCCGTGTGAACCCTGTTGAGATGATGTACGGCTATGTCCCTCATCTTTCAGCTCCGACAGGAGCAGTGGTGCTGAGGGACGTCTGCCATCGCTGAGGAGAGGCGGGAGAGGAAAGAGGAAGCAATGTGAAGGTAAAGGAAGGAGGAGGAAGAAAGGGGAGGACAAAAACTGGACAGAGGACGATGTAATATGAAGCTGCTGAAGAAAAGAAAAAGAAGAGAGTTACAGAATAATAAAGACTGAGACACAAAACTATCCACTGTATTGATTCAGTCTTTTCTGCATTTAAAAAAATGCCAGATTTTTAATGTTTCCTTTGGATGTTTGAACCTGAACATTAAATTTCTGCCACTGCTGAAAAACCCATCTGTTTTTAAAAATGTGTTGGTGAAGTGAGGTCGGGCTTAGCTCACACAAATTCCCATTCATACAAATTAAAGTAATGACTGCAGGCTTTAATGTAAAGTGTGTGCTTTCTGTCAGAAAGCAACACTCCACAAATATTCCACTGCTTAAAGATGTTTATGTGTGTTTTTAATGTTATTAATAACATACAAGTCTATCTTTTAGATTTACATATATAGTATCAACATATACAAACAGGCTTTTGGATGGATATATATGTGCATGACACATGTCTACAATATAAGCATATGTACATCAACATTTATATTTGTATGGGCTCGAAATACATGTGCATATATATGAAATCGTTCCAATTTCTAACAGGTTTCATATATAATTATTACATATATACATATACATTCATATATTACATTTCTGTTTGGGAAGCTAACACACTGTAAATCGCCTTAAAATGTGGAACGCTGGTCAATCAAGAGTTCTTTGTAATTTTCAAATAAAATCTATATATATTGTATTTGGTTGCTTATGAACTCTCTTTCTAGCTCAGCTGAATATGACCCAGATATTTTCTTTACTGGATGCTCAGAAATGAAATATATATTGACTCTTGGTAAAAGGGCAAACAAGCAGACTGCTCCTCTCAACAAGGACACTTGTTTAAATAATTAACAAGTCAAGATGTTAGGACGTATATGGAGCTATGTTTGGGTTCTGAGTGCACATGTGCTTGTGTGTGTCTTGTACAACCGGAGCAAGTGTTTGACGGGATGCACGGTGTTTGTCTTCAGCTCCCAAACGAAATGACTAAACAAAGCAGTTGTGACAGATGAAGTGATCGGTGTGTCCTTGCCAAAACCCATTTGAACGTCTCAGGGTGATGCTTCCTCCCACACCTGCCTCTGTTGTTATCATTTACCACAGAGCACTTTGTGAAAGTCACAATGCAAATTATTTGCTGTTGACATTAGATTGTGCCTCGGCTGAAACATTTTCTGACAGTGGAGAAATACAGAAAGTGAAGAGAGCAGCTGATGGTTCAAGGATCATACTGGGGGGGTGTATGCTGTGTTTTGGATGAGTTTCTTTTACTTGTGGAAATGTTCAGTTCTCACTGGTTGTGTGTTCAAAGACACTGACACTGACATACTTCAGAGGTGGCTGCTGAACATGAATATTTTTAAGACAAAAAAAATTCTCGTGGGGTGTCTCTGGTTCGATTTCAGAGATGAGTGCTGAACATCAGCTGTGACCCAGGCACTGCCGTACAGGAGTCCTGTTCAGCCTTAAAGTGGAGAAGATTAACCTGCCTGACTGAAAACCAAACAACATCTGATATGATCATATAAGATCAGAGGTGCTCAATTACAATTTTAAAGGGTCCATTTAGACAAGATTTCCTCAAGCAAAGGTTGGTTGTAGCATTTCAAGGAAGATAACAACTGCTTAATTGTACAAAAAAAAAGAAGATGTGAACATGAGGCTGTTTGTCTCTATCTGTCAGACAGACTGGTTAGATAGACCAGTGACTTGACCTTGGACCTTGTGTATAACATCATCATATATTACAGGGCCTTTGGATGGATATATATTTATGTAACCTACAGTATGTCTACAATATAAACGTACATACATAAACATACATATTTGTCAGGGCTAGACATACTATATGTCAATTTATGACATTTTTCCAATTTCTAATGGGTTTCATATATAATTTTTACATATGTGCTTTTATTATGTATGTACATATATTTCATATATGGACATTCAATAAATGTACATATCTTATATTTGCCTTATGGGTTGTCAGCTGGGATTGGCTCCAGCCCCCCTGCGACCCTAAAAGGATGAGCAGCATGGCTAATGAATGAATAAGTGAATAAATGACTGAATGGCATAAAAATTGCAGCTTTCTTTCTTTAAGATGAACTCCAACAGTCTCATCTCAAGTTAACAACTGAACAACTTTTCTTCCTTCCTCGTCTTTCACTGTGCGTGTGTGTGTGTGTGTGTGTGTGTGTGTGTGTGTGTGTGTTTATCTCAAAGACTGACTCCAGTTGCAATGGTTGGCTAAGCAGCATCATGTGTTTAAGATAAAAATGCACTGTCAAATTGAGAAATAATTTACAGGTTTTACATCCGGCTCTAGTTAGGACAGTATCTGGGTCTGGATCCGGACTGCAGTCTTTGATCTTTGGGCTGAACACCCCATTAGGATAACATTAAGCTCTGAAAAGTAATTAGATTAAAAAAAAAAACACACACAAATGAGGTTGCACAGTGCAACAACAATACAACAGACAGAACCGACGGGCTGAACATAGAAAATAAAGTTACAATAAAGTTTTCTTCAGCATTGACTGGACCTTGTAGAACTGACAGAAGGTGGATGCTGTAACAGATGCAGACCAATGAACGAACATCAAGAATCTTCACTGGTGGGAAAATGAACATGTGCAGGTTTGACTTTCATGGAAGTTACTGAGCCTGAGTCAACTCCAGAGAAGTGGATTATGCTCTTTGACTGTTTTGACAAGTTTCCTTAGGCGTTTTTTTTTTTTTTTCTCCACAGTGAAAGCTTGTCATCAACGTGTATCCAAGCCCAACACAGTTTCCATTCTCCAATAAAGACAAAACTAACTACAAAACTCTGCAGCCACTTTTCAAGCCTACGGGGGACGTCTGTGTTCGTACTCCAAAAAAAAAAATTTTAGGACAAAACTGTGTCGCACCTCAAAGATAAAACATGAAATGTGCAGGAAGGGACCGACAGACTGCCAGCTCCCCGTCTCCTCGGGTGGGGATTAGAGAGCTGTGGCCGTGAGTGAAACAACAACAAAGGAAGAATCTTGTTAGCTTATCTACTTGGTGTGAAATTTGTCTTTGAGAACATCAGAAGATGCTATGTACAACAGATAACAGCACATTAACGCAGTAAATTAGCCTTTGATGGATTTAATACAGTTGAAGTAGAACTACCAGGCCTCCAACTTTCTGAAGAATGTTTTCAATAGAAACTGGAATAATGTCAAATTAAAATTCATTATCCAGATGGAATTGGATAGAAACTTTGTAACTGGAGAGAAGACCACATGTGACTTAAGCCACAGGATTTATCTCATAGAATATAAAGAAAACAAAGAGAAAGTAAAGTATTTACAGTTCAGACCATTTTTTGTTCTTCACACATTCATTGTGAAAGAAAATAACAATAATACTCCATTAAAGTGCCAAATCTCAGCTACAAAGAACTGTGTGAAAAATACAACCATTGAATAACACAGTGTTCAAAGTTTAGGTGTTGAAAAGTAACTAGAAAGAAAAACATGAAGGCAAAAAAAAAAAAAAAAAAACTGCTTATTTAATATTTTAGTTGACTTTTGAGGTTTAAAGTTCCCATATTGGACCTTGTAAAGGTGGATGTCCAGGTGTTTTTTGATTATAAAGCAGGTCTAGGAAAAGTGTGAGGAAAGTAAAACATGCCTGCAGCTTAGCAGAAGCATTTATTCCTTCCTGGTCCTGAGAAGGTTATTCCTAATGGAACCACATCACATCCATACATGTGTGAAGACTCTTAAGTCTCGTTGTGTGTAGCTATTAAACACCGTGTCATGTGAATCATGACACTGAATGGGGTTATGTTTATGGGGCGTTAGGACTATTCACCATAGACTCTGTTTTCTCCCTTCTCTGAGGTTCTGTGCTCGACCTTGGTTGCTATGGTAATTGCCACTGGGGAGTGGGCAGTTGAACACATCAACATCAGCCATGCTAGAAATAAACAATGAACCATTGCTTACACAAAGGGACATGTGTGTGTGACCTATGGAGAAACATGTCCCAATAACTACACAGTGGATATCAGAGCTAATATTAAAGGTAAGCTACCTTCACAAAAGCTCCTTATTTGTTCAGTGACAGTGGTGAAGATGCTGAGTTAAAAAGTCAACGTCTAGTGCACAATCCTGCAAACCAGACAGAACCCTATTTATTAACCTCTGGATATGAGCCTTCAGATTTCAGTGTGGGAGTTGCTGATAAACAGGGTTTCGCACTGATGGTTCTTTACTCAAGGGCCTCGCTCCTCTTCTCCAGACAGTAACTGACCCAAATACATCCAGCCGGGTCCCCGGTGACCCGAGCCTGCCACTGCGACACCACCACCGCGGCCGTGATTTTCCATTAGTGCGAGACAGTGGGGCAGTTTATAGCTGCAAAGCCCTGTGGAGAAGCAGGTTAGCGGTAATTATTCAGCTGATAGGTTATGAGAAAAACAGGCCTGTCACACATCTCCCGGCTCCCAGGACTGAGCCAATCATGAGCCAAGAGGAGCGTTTGGGTATTAGTCACACCGGCAGCAAGCGTCTCACCAGAGACACAGAGAGAGGCTTCAATTTCACTTACAGTGGATTGCACTTGAGTATGAAAAAAAGTCTATTTTGAAACAATCCTTCTCTCTTCTTCTTGTTTTTTTTTCTTAAGGCTTTTTTTTTGGTCAGTTTCATTAACTTCTCTTTACAGGTGAAGTTAACACAGACCTTCATTCACCTCATCCACTATATAGTCTTTTATCAAACCAGTCCTCCAACCTGAACAACCACACAGGTCGTTTTTATTCAACCCTCTGATACGACCCATAGGAGCGACCCACAGGTCGCAGGTTGGTTACAGTAATAAACATGTGGACTGCAATGAGTGCGGAGTACCTATCTCCGTCGTCATGGTTACACAAACAGATGGTTACAGTCATGGTGTGGTTAGGTTTAGGAAGAGATGGTGATTTGGGTTGAAATAAGTACTTCCTCAACATTAGACGATCTTTGTTGCCATGGTTACAATAATAACAATGAACAGCATGGAAAATAGAAGCAACATAAACTGCTGCTTTCACATCCCTTTGCTCCTGTCATTACCATGGCCCCTAGATGTCACCTAGCAACAAAACCTGTGGGTCATAATCAAGTGTCAACAGTGTATTGAAGCTACAGTTTGTAATTCCCATATATGAAGAAAAACCATACATATATGTAAAAAGGGGTAAGGGATGGATATGACCTGCTCTGTCCTCTATCCTAATTGTCAGGTACAGTCTGTCAATCACACAGTAGCCACGTCCTAATGTATACTCTGCTTTATGGTCTATTTTCCTCTAAATTGACCATAATTTAAAAAATGAACGTCATGTTGTGTTGAAGAAGACTTTTGTATTGAAGAAATTCATCAGGAAAACGTTTACTGAGATAATAAATCAAGTGAGAAGTAGAGACATTTTCCCATAGACTTCAATACAATCAGACTTCTTTTTACAACCAGCGGAGTCGCCCCCTGATGGTCATTAGATAGAATGAAGCTTTAAGCCAACTTCAGCATTGGCTTCACTTTTCAAACCCGGAGTCTGTCTAATTTTATATACAGTCAATAGTCATAATAACCTGCTGCACAAAAGACCTATGGGCTCATTTCTAACAGGAGAACAGTCTCATAAAACCAGTTATATAATCAATACATTTTACTGCTTCTGTTCTTCTAAGGTTTCCACTCTGATCTTTCCATCTTATTCATGTCAGCTAAATATTTCCAGATAAATATCAATGGAATGATTTTGATCATTTTAGTTTTCTGCTGTCATTGTCAGGCTATTTTCTTTTTCATTTGATGCAGTCAGATATTCATAAATAAAGATAAGTGGCCACAATTCACAAACCTATTAAATAATAGAGGCTCTTGCTGCTTTTTGAAATGGAATGTAAATCGAGAACACTGTCAGACGTAGATAATTCTCTCAAGCTGTGAGGATGAATGTGCCACGCAGCCGAGGCAAATTTACTATGAATACATCAGCATTTCCACACAGTTTGTTATTTAAATGTACCTGTGAAACATGTTGGAGGATTTAGATTCTGCTTGAACCAGTGTTGTTGCTTTACTTTTCTTGTGTTATGCATCCACCTGCCGCGTGTGTGTGTGTGTGTGTGTGTGTGACTGCAGCCACAACCTGCCCCAGTCTCTAACCCTTCACACATCATCATGCCATCAAAGCAGCATTATGTGAGAACTGCTGAGGCTGTAGGAAAAAAAACATACCACAGGAAAACACAAAGATATTACAAGTGTACATAAAGTGCATTCTTTCAGACTGTAATTCCCACTATGGCCATTTAGAGGCACAGTATGTAGACAGTAATAATCTAGGGCACCCGAACACAAACACATTGATAACAAATAAATAATACACAGTTATCCCTGTGTTCCCAAAAAATATTGTCTTATTTTGACAGCATCATATACATATATTTTGCACCAGCCCATTTCAACTCCTCACTGAGGCTGTGAACACTGAGACGGCATGTTTTTATGACTGCATTATTGCATCAAATGGAAAATATTTCCCCAAAATTCAGCCTGAAACATCTTTGGAAACTTTTCATGAGTAGATAAAATAAACTTCTGTGGATTTGAATGAAGTTTGGCTGCACAGCAGTTTCTACCCACTGTCCCATCGGTGCGTCAGAGAGATTTCAGAGGTTTATTTCCCATAAGGCGGTTTCCACCGACAGTTTCCGACAGGAATGTCGACATCTGTCAGGAAGTTTACGTTTCTAAATATGATCCATCCGCAGCAGCAGCAGAGTGAGGAGAGTCTGCAGACCTGCCACCACCAGTCAGACTCCCCCAGGAAGAGCTGCTTGACTAAGTGTGACTGGAAACTGAACGACCAGGTCCTGGAGATCTAGAGCATTTCACTACAGGAGAACTGATGGTCACAGAGAGAAGATTAGATGAAAACAACAGATAATTAGCTTTGCAGCTCTATAGGTTCCTCTTAACTACACCCAGCTTTTTTTCCAAGTAAGTTATTGTCAACCACCATTTGAAATTGTCCTTGATAATACATCAAATGACTATATTGGCTTCATTGCATGAGAGCTGCAGGATGAGTCCTAAAACCAGTAAAATTAGTTTTAGCACGTCCGGTAACCTCGTACGGAAATCTGTGGGATTTTTTTGATGGGTATTTGGTTAAATGCTTAAAATAAGGTCAGTAAATATGTCAGTAATTACCCCAGACATGATTTCTTTAGGCCTTTATGTCTGTTAAAAAAAGGGTGGTTACAAATGAGACCACAGAGGTTATAGTTGACTGTAACATCAGGATCATAAACTGTTGGGTTTTTTTTGGTAATCATCCAAGAGACAATGTAAAAATCCCGTTGGCTTTTTGCAGAGGGTGATGCTAGCATTAGCCTGCAAAAATGTTATACCTGCAGTACTATATTGACAAGGTTGTGATGTGTGTGAAATAAAATGATAAAATCTGTCATCTGTCAAACACACTGAGACCACATCAATCTATAATATTGATAAACCTTTTTCAATAAGTAATCTAAAAAGAGCAAACCTCCACAACAGTGCTTCACATACAGTAGAAACTGATAATACTGTAAATAGATAGTTGTGATAGACAGAATATAAGCAGTCGAACCATAGATGTGGAACCAGTCAGCCTCTTGTTTGTATTTTTGCAGGTATGATTTTGTATTCAAACTTCAATCAGTCTTCAATCAATCCCACAATCACCACTGATTACACTGACTTTCACCTGCTGCTGTTTGTTTGCATATTTCAGGCACATTATACTTTAATCAAATTAGCACACTCTGTCTCATTTGTCTTCCCCTTAAGCTACAGTGCAGCTCTGAAAAGGAGCAGAAAAATACTTATGACTCAAAATGTTTTGAATATATTCAAATTAGCTTAGATTTCCTGAAATTTGGAGGATATGCATAAATTACATCTTCCACCAGTGTTGGAGTGAGGAGTGTTGCTGTATTACCTCAGATAAAACAACTAAATGGACATTTCCTCACAGGCCTGAATCAATCCGATGAGTCCGACCAGCAGGTGAGTGACTCTCATATGCGTTTGGCAGCACAGCAGCTCTCCACATCCAGCTGGACCCGCTCCTCCTAAATGTGTATGTGCACATCTGTTTGTGTGTATTTTTTTTGTAAATTTCATCAGCTGTACATTTATTAGTTTATAATGAAGGAGAAAAACAAGTATGTCTCTTCTCAGGGTGCAGGGTTGGTAGATGGTTAATTGTTGCTTCACCATTTTTTTCCATCTTAAAAGGCCACTGGGTCTGTGATCCCCCTTTTAGTCATGTGATAACCGCTCTGTCCCACCAAGAGTTAACAAAGGAGCAGAGAACCGGCTGCAGAAGTACCAACACTGGACATTTTAGCTTTGCCCCAGTTCAGGGGCAGAATCCGTCCAAGGCTGCATTTGAAGACAGATTGCTGTCCCGATTCGAGGGCTCCTTCAAGTTCGACAGGTGGATCCATCGTAACCAACCCTATCCCAAGATTCATTGCATACTGGTTATGAAAATAATATGGCAGCAAACAGCACTGACAGAGAGCCTGAGCACTGCACTTCTGATTCCAAGTACTGATTTTCAGCTCAGTTCAACAGCTAAGAAAACCAAGGGCCTTAAAACCTCCAGTTGTGTGAAAAAGGTAATGTGTTGTCGTGGTTACCAGGTGACAGAAGCCACACACAGTAAGGGGTGAACACAGTTGGTGACGCCAAGTGAAAATCCTCTGTAGACCAGACTTATTTCGGTTTGACCTGAGTGATCTTCAACAGCTACAAAGGGCCACACCTTCGTAGACCGGACACAGCTCTTACTTCTTGTCCCTCATTCAGCAGCTAATGGTTTTGAGCTGGATCTTGTTGGGAGGGTTGATCTCTCTTGTCAACTTCTGCTACTCGTTCCCAGATTTGTTGAATAATCACACATAAAGAGATTCAGATATGGAACCTTCAGATTGGGACAGAATTTCAAGTTAAGTGTTTCTCATTTGATTGTGATTTGTATAATGTGACATTTCCATCTTCACTGCACAGTCCTCTGCTATCACAGAGTGTCCATGTAGATTTATTTTAAGGACCGTCTGGATGGACAGTCAAATTAAATTTTACATCCCTCCAGGGCTTTGGAGGTGGCCTGGCCTGAATAAACCTCTCTGTCATCTCCCTCTTTTAAAGTGGCGCCCCACACCATATGGATGGAGTCTGTGATGGTTTTGTGCCCCAGGCGTTTGCTGAAGGTGAGGCACAGGTGCCAAGCCCCTGGGGGGGAAGTCCATATTAAAATGGAGGACAACTGTATTTCAATGTCATGAGCAAAATGTCAAACTTGTTAATCAGGAGATGCAAAATATAAGGAATGGAAAAGAGTTCGCTGCAGCTTAATCTGAAAAGATGGAAATTCTCTTATCTGGTTGTCTTTAACGTCTTTCCACTGGCTCCCAGTTACTTTTGAAACCTAAAAAATCCAGTTAAGTTATCCAGTTATGCTCCAGCTTACATTAGTGAGCTTTTGAGCCCCTATGTACACAGTCGTAACCTGAGGTTCTCAATAGTGGCAGCACCCTTGCCTTTGTGGTAAGGTAAACATAGCAGTGAGGGAGAGAATGTTTCATCTGTGCTTCCAGAAGTAAAAGTCTTTTTCATTCATTTCATACAGTGATCAGTGACTGGACATTAACCTAAATAAATTTCTGAATCATTAATACAACAGATGAAAATGTTATTATTTAAATCAATTTAACAAGAGGTACAACTCTATACACATAAAATCATATGGACAGAACAAGGTGCATTTTGGGAGCAAACATCCATCCACACCAACTGTCTCCCTCACTCTCCCTCAGTCGTTATTACTATGGCCACCAGAGGTCGTCTAACAATAAAACATTACTATTGACGATAAGTAATTTTTTGAATTTGCTTGTGTTTTGTCTATTTCCATGTGTTTTCTTAAGTTGTAGTGTGTTTACCTCTCACTGTAGGAATAAAAAAGGAAGAAATCAGGACTTTGGCCCAAATCTCTCCTGTTTAAGAGTTAATTCATACTTTTGTCCCCTGGGAAGCTTCATTTTTTTTCTTATTTTCCATGTCTGAGCTTGATTAAAGAGAGGAAATGTGAATACAACAGATCAGTTAACACTAGAACCCTTGAAGAGCTTCTTACCGAGCTCTTGGAAACAAAGGAGTTCTTGAAATCTTCTCTGCTATTAAATCAAAAGCTCTTTGAAGCTGACAACCAGCGGAGAGCTGTGTCTGTAGTGAAGTCGCTTTTCTCAGTGGTGAATGCAAATTATAAATTATATCCACGAGATTAAGCTACAGGACGACAGCAGTTTAAGTGTCAGCACCCAGACCTGCAGTTTTTCATCTGTGGAAACAGAGTGATTTGACAAAGCTGCATCAGCTGCGTCCTTTAAGATGACTGCAGGAAGAGATAAGCTCCAGTAAAGCAGGAGATAGATAATTAAAGAGAGCAGATGGAACATGGCACTTTTCTGTGTTTTGAATCTCAGACTACTTTAAAGTTGTGCTGCATATAATGAACTAAAGTCGTTCACGCAAATTAGGTTTTCTGGGAACAAATTGCAGAATGAATCAGGTTTTTGTGCCTTCATTTGCAAGGTTAAAACAATGCACAAAGAGATGGGTATCAAACAGGTATGATTAAATTACCTGAACTGATCTAACAGCAAAAGAAAGAAAAAAAATGTTACGCAAACCCTCAGCATTCACTTAAAGTGAGCAAGCCCACAGTGAGTCATGTATTGAGTCTGATACACAAACACATGTGCACACTGCCCTAAGTGTGGATAGGAGGGGTTAGTGCATAGATAGAGGGAGCGTGTGAAATGTATGAGAGGCGGAGAGAGAGAAAGGCAGATGTGCTGAAAACCTATGGAGCAGCCAGAGAATTGAGCAGAGAGAAGACAGGTTTAGAAAAGGTTTTCTGTGACAGACACTTGAGGGAATAACTCATCTGCTAAATATTTCACAGGCTGAAGTTGCTTCAACTTTGCTTAAAGAAACTTTCCAGTGTAATTCATGGCTAAATCTGTTGGGTTGTTTTTTACCGTACTGTGAAGACTCAAATAGTGTTGATGTAATTAAGACAATCTTAATCCCTTTTCAGACAGGATTAGTTGTTCAGTAAGAAATAAATATATTTTTTGTCATTCATATTTTGTCTTTTGTTTTTATGTTTGACTCACCAACACTCAACCAGTTACTTATCATATTTTTAAATCTCTTTAAAGCATTAGCATGCGAAACACACATTAATGCCGAACTCCGGTGCAAAAAAAAGCAAAAAGTGATCTAAAAATAACTGACACCAGTTAGTGGTATAAATTTTCTTCACCTGGTAGATGCAGTGTTTGATTTTTTCAGGTTAGCTGGGAGTTTGGGGCAGAGTCAGACACTGCCAAGATGGCAACAGGTGAGCAGCTCACACTGAGCTTCAAAATCACTCTTCAGAAACCAATGGGTGACGTCTCAGACACTACGTCCATTTTTATTTACAGTTTATGGGAAACACACAGGCCCGTGGATTGGATGCCATCATCCAAACATTGTATTCAGATACAGATCACATGTTGATACCATGTAAACATGGGGCCTGTGTCAAACTGTGTCAAAACTAGAGCTTTTTGACCCAATGGTTGATTCTGCTTGTTTTAAAATCTGTGGTTCGAGATGAGGTAATAATATGGGGTATGTGTGTTTACACAGCAGTCACAGTTACAACACAAATAACCTTTTTCTCCGCTTCCTGCCACGCTTGGTTCTCGCTGCGCCACGAGCTGTCTCCAGACAGCAACCCTGAATAATTCTCTTTTCACCTCTATTTGGCCTTGACAGGCAGTGACTGGGACCCTGCAACTCAACGCTGTCGAGTCTCTGCCCTCGTAGTACATAACATGTCAGTCTCCCTGCTGGTCTCACCGCTATCTGTCAAGCCCTTTGTGTTCACCTAACACCACTGTTTTAAGCCTGTTGGCCAGCAGCATGTCTGCTCCAGGTTAAATGTTGTGTTCTGGATGTGGGAACTCGTTACAGGTGTATTATCACTATGTGTGGCCACTAACAGATTCTGAGTATTTTACCTTCACATGTTTCTCCTCACTTCCCTTCACAGTCACCCCTGAAGTGTTGATCGGCCTTCAGGTGGCCTAGGTAAGGACCAGTGCCTAGGAAACAATTGTTAAGCCTCAGGCAAAGTCTCCATCTCCAAACTGCTCATTCTGACTTCACTCAGCACATCCTGATCACAGACCTTGGAAACAGCACAAGTGGTCACTTACCTACAGTGGTCTCCAAGGTGAGAAGCATGAGCACTAAAAGAAAAGCAGTGAAATTGCTGCAAACGTCAAAACACAAACAAAAATGTGCAGCAGCAGAGGAAACATGGAGGTTTTGGTTTCTTCTTCTTTGGTTTCTTCTTCTTGAAAGACAATTAAGAGACAAAGTTATGAAGTATACTGAATAATTTTATGGCTCTTGGCTCTTTTTTCAAGCTCTATCGTCGGCAAAATCAATGGATTACATTAAGATGTATACAGTTACATGTATACATCTTATTACCACTATTCTCAGCAACTCAGCATTTTCGGCCAAATTAGGATTTCTGGCTTCAGGTTTTGACAAATATTAACAGATAAAAAAATGTCCGTTCAGGAATTCATGGTCAACATCACATCACAACTGTTTTTCAACAGAATATGGTGCATGTCTGTTTCTCTGTATCCACGGTTTGAAGGAAGAAGGATGGACGAGTGTGTGTGTGTGTGTGTGTGTGTGTATGTGTCAACAAACATCTAAGGGTTTTTAAGAAAAACCAATGACAGTGAGGAACCAGAGATAAACTAGAGACAGACACACACATACAGTCACACCTGAGACACCTGGGAAAACAGGACGATTCACAGGGATTTGTCATTAATATTATTGCTGGTTGGTATAAAAGAATAAATGGTTCAAATAATGAATCAAATACAACAAGTGATTCCTCCACTTTTACAGCAAATGGGTGTCTGGGCCCTGCAGTGGGAGGGCAGCCTCTCTGCCATACATCTCCACCTGAGATGCTCCTGCTCCTTCCCCACCAGGGAGGTAGTCCAGATGTTCATCCAGACTCTCGTCATCTCCCGCCTGTACTACTGCAGCTCCCTCCTCACTGACTACACTGTCTGCCTGTCACAGTTTGCATCCAAGTCCAGCAATTCTCCTTTCCTCAGGTCTAGGTTCTATATTAAAACTGTGAAAGTATTAAAGCCTCAGTCCACAGAGAAATGCACACAGCCTGTATTCAGAAACTGAGCCTTAAAACCAGACGTCAGGCCTTCTGGAACTTTGTGATGTCACAACAAAGCAGTCACTGCCCTCAAGCCATGCCTTAAGGCCAGGACACCTGGACCCACAATCCAACTTAGCAGGATTTTGTTTCTCAAACTGTTTACCTGAAATTTTCTTTATTTTTACTCTATCACTCAAAAAACAGTCAGCCAATCAGAAGAGAGGCCCAGGTCTCTCTTCTAAATGATTTACTGACCAGTTGTTATTAGAGCTCCAGAGAGAAGCCTGAGAGAGGAGATGTAAAACTACACTGAGATGATTTTAGGCACTTAAAACATCAAATATATCTTCTTATGATCAACACTTCAAATAAAACACTGGAAAAGTGTAAGATATGGGACCTTTAAACTCACCCATATCCCAGGAAGTGGCTGATAAAATCACCAAATTGTAGAAGAAGCCAAACACGGGGTAAATTTCATCACCTCTTACTATTGAAATAGAGATAATATGGAGGAAATAGGGGTAAAATGTGGAGTATATTTCATTATTGTTCACGATATGATATAGAAAATGTGCTGTGTATTTTCTCACTATTAGGCAGTGGGAGGCTGAGAGTGGGCCTTTTACTGCACAGTATGTTGAGACTTGCCCTCCACAGTCTAATGCCACCAGGGAGCTTGTACATAACACACTTCCCATCGATGTGTCCTACCCTAGAGCAAGCTATGTCCTCTGTCCAACCACAAGACATGCACACCTGCAGAGAACGTACTGTACCGTGGACAGATGTGCTAAGGACAGGGTATCATTCACGTGCCAGTGCCCGCAGTTTGAATGCTTCAAGCTGCTGACAAGGTGTAAAAGGCAGGAAACTGGGAAATAATGGGACACAGAGGGAGAAAGAAAAAAATGGGGTGGAATATACAGATACAGATACAGAACTGTGGGAGGGAAGATCAGAGATGGAGTGGTGAGAGAGAGAGAGAGAAAGGGATGAGGGATGAGGGAGAGGAGGAGCAGAAATACAACACAGAGGCAGGGCCGACAGATGAAAAGAGAGACAGGCTGAGGAGTCTTGGGAGAGAGGAGGGATAGAAGATAGAAGAGTAGATTTAGACAGAGATAGAATGGAAATGAGGAGACGGATGACGACGAGAAGTAGCGCAGTAGTGAAGTGAGGAGCTGAGGAAAGGCAGGAGGGGAAGAGAGTTAAAGGGCTGTAATAACATTCTGCAACATATTAATGCAAAACACACACACACCTTCCTGCTAAAATGAAATGCTGGACAGGTAGCAGACAATGGCTCTAGCTTCTGTTGGAAATGATGCTGATGAGAGCAGTGAAAATGAAAAACAACGACTAAAACAATGAGCTGAAAGATGCAAAAAAGCCCCACGGAGCTGATTGAACTGTAAGATCCAGCGATAATATTTTGAGGGTTATGGACACAGGCAGACACCTATGGATGAAACACACCGCAAACCACATGTTAGAGCTCTCAAAAGTCCTTGAATTTTAAAATATGCTGTGATTGGTCAGTCAAAATTAGGTTGTTGTTATATTTTCCAGTCAAACAGCACCCAATCAATGTGATGCCGCTTCACTTCATATAATCTCCTACTTCCCTGGACTTAGACCAGTGCATGTGGACCAACTGATAGAAATACCCAAAACTGAACTACATGCTATCAATGCTATTCCATTAGAGAGAAGCAGTCCGTCATGCTGCAAGAATCTTTTTTCCAGAGTCAAACCTGCACATCCACATTCATTCAGAAATAAGTGTGACATCTCAGGTGTTTGTTTATTGAGCAAACGCAGGCTGCTGCCTATCCAGACGAGCGTGTGTGCTGTGTCTCTTCTAAAAGTTTCACAGTAATCAGGGAAGGAATGAATAATGAACACAAAGGGAAAGACAAAGAGGCTTTTAACAAAAGAGGATTAGAACAAAACGGTGGGTGTGGGTGTTTGGGGGGTGCAGGGCAGGCAGCTGAAAATCCAGACTAAGACATGGAACATACGGAGAGAGTGATAACGGGACAGAGAGGGAGAGGTACTCGCTCCAGCTAGATTTGGCTGTGCTGGGTCCCTTGATATGTAAATGCGCTTCTGCAGCATGAATGTTTGATGGCTGCTGAGGCTCAACGTGCAGCGAGGGCCAACAAAGCATCAAATATACATTACAACTTGAGGCATTGTGTTGAAGAGAAAGGTGTGAGGCGTGCACACACATACATTTGTGCACACTGTTGTGAACACTCTCCTTTTGCCACTCAAACACACACAAACACACACATACACACACATACACAGTCAAGGGCAGTGGTTCAGCCATGGGTCAGGAAGTCAAAGTGGGAAAAAAAAGCAGCGACTGCTTGTTTATGTGTGCGATTAAATGTCTTATGGGAGGCTGCGTTACATTTATGAGGTGTGTGTGTGTGTACGAATCTGTAATATGCTGTAAAAGCTACTATTTAACTGACTAAGTAAATTGTGTGTGCATGGGTGTGTGTGTGTGTTGGGATTTGTTTATGCTATGATTCTGAATACAGATTAGTTTTTCTTGAATCCTTTGTCACTTGTGGTTTGACCAGTGATCTGTGCTGCATCTCATAATGAGCTGAGCTGTTTCTGCTTCTTTTTGGCTCGACCGCAACAGCCCTATAACGCCTAATGTCCCTGACTGACTGAGTGACTGAGTGATGATATTTCCACCAACAGAGAGCTGGAGTCTCTGGTGCAAACAGGTTCTATTAGGGGGGTGTTTACAGTCTGTAGTGTTGCTAACAGCCCATTGTCGCTAGATTTAGAGACTTTTTTCAGACAAACTGGGTCTAAACCTGGTACACGACTGGCCCGTGTATGGATGCCAAACAGTAGCTTAGGGCTTTGTTACAGGCAGCCTACCGAGCCTCTCTGGTTTGCCGGCTGATCGGGAACAGTAGGGAAGCAGAGGAGCATTCAGAGAAACCAAATACTGCAAGGTTGGATGGTGGGTCCTGGTGGGCAGGGCTTGGGGCATGCCTGAGGGCAGTGACTGTATATGTGTGACATCACAAAGTTACAGAAGTCCTGACGGCTGTTTTAAAGGCTCAGTTTCTGAATACAGGCTATGTGCATTTCTCTGTGGACTGAGGCTCTGATGCTTTCACAGTATTAATATAGAACTTAGACCTGCTTTATAATAAAAAATCACATAGACATTTACCTTTATAACATGTCAGAAGGGAGGGGTGCATGCCAGGCACAAACCGAGATTTTGGGGGCAGGTTTTCCATTTCTGAATCTATAAATCCTCCTAGTAATGTTTATTTTTATTGGGTTCACACTCCTGTAGAACTAAGTGGATTTTCAACTCTGCGTTTTTCCTTTTACTTAAGCACATCGGCACATCTACATCACAATTCACCTCCCTCAATGTTTCCGCTCTCTCCTTTGAAAAACTTCATCCTTCATCCCTCTCTCCAAGGTATGATGCCAACCCCGCCCTGTCTTCCCATTGGCATGCCAAACATTTCACACCCGTCATCCTCTCCCTGCCACACCGTCTGAGCTCTGAAGTTTGAGCTCTGTGCCACAGGGATTACTCTGAAAGCCTTTTAGTCATTTCATCTCCAGAATATAACCCCAGACTGTGTGGTTACCACACAGTCTGCTTGGTTTGCCGCACTGCATTAAACAGTCTCTTGCATTACAATATCACTTTACACAGGTGACTGGAGGTCATTTCTGTTTTCAGTTTGGGTCATTTGGTTTGGTTTGGGATAGTTAATTTTTACAGTTGTGGCTCATTTCTGCAGGGCCCAGCGGAGAGGGTTCAGAAGTTGGGTTTCGTGTGTATAATTCATTTTAGGTCAAATTCTTTATGCTTCCTCTCATTTATATATATCATTTGTTCTTTTTAATTACTTTTCTCAGACTAAACCACATTTGAGCATGTATAAAGCAATATATTCTAAAGGAACAGAGGCATTAAGGGAATTAGTAAATTTGCAATATGTCCACAAAAAGCAGAAGAACTTCAAACGTCACAATCGTCTGATCTAAACTTCAGAATAAGTTAGTGTTAATCTGTCCCTGTGGCTTTTGTTTCAGTAGAATCTCCTAATGCAAAATAAATCTTCATCTTCTCTTCCCTCAGTTATTTTCTATTGGTTTATTAAACTTTTCTCTTTGCACAGCGCAGGCTTAGAGGCAGCGGCGAGCTGAATCTGATCTGAAGGGAGATTGAAAAGTGCCGTCTATGCACTGTCTAGACTTTGAATCAAGCTCATTAGCTGGAAGTGAAGCAGGGATGAACTCTCCCCGCAACACCATGGAAGGAACTTTTTTTTATAAACTTAAACACAGTCTGGTCTAAGTCCATAAGTGGAGGAGGGAGTGGGAGGGAGAAGTTTTATCTGGACTTTTTAAATCAAGCTCATTAGCTGGGTGTGAGAGACAACGATAACTTTTAATATAGCTGGCTTTAGAACTAGAGGGGACTGACAAGAGAAGAATGGATGTTTATATAATACCCTGGATATTCTAAGATTTGTTTCATTGATATAGCTGATACAGTTATGCTTAGGTTCATTTTATTACCACTGCTTCAATGTGGCAAATATATTTCTACCATCACATTAAAGACAGATTTGAGATAAAATTATGACTCTATCCTAATGTTGTATTAGTATTTCCAGGTCAAGTCTATAGGAACCTGAGCTATTACCTTGACAAAATGAATTTAATCTTTTAAGTGAAAATAAAATGTTTAATCGGTTTAGGTTTGGTCTCAACGTTGAGGAGATCATTTCTTTGGATAACAACCCCTCCAAAGAAATGAAGACTTTTTAATGCTGTCAACCGGATGGTTTATTATATTATTATTATTATTATTATTATTATTATATTAACATATGATCTGTATTTACCTGTATTTTAATTTAAATAAAACTGTAAACAGTAAATGTAAGGAAAATACTTTTGGTAATATCATTTGGTAAGGAGACAAAAAATAAACAATATTTTTGTGTCCAAAATCAACACTGTTATATCCAGTAGTGTGAGCAGTGCTGCAGCTCCCCTTCATTTCATGTTTAAAACCAGTTCCACTTTGACCTGGTTCAACAGTAAAATGCTGCTAATCCAGTGATGCATCAATGTTAACAATCTAATAATGTTAGGCTGGGGACTTTAGGCAGCAACAGCTGGTTTTCATTTTAATCTCCGTTAGTTACTGTCAGTTACTGCTCGTTAGTTTATTACCCATTACTGACGCTCTGGGTGATGAAAATGCTCCTAGGGCCAGTTGCACAAAACACCTTAAGTCTTCTCCTTAAAGGTTCCTTAAAATGTTCACTTAAGTTTTCAACGTTTTCTCCTTATCTTTGTCTTATACTTAAGGAATCACTTAAAGTCAGTTAAGCTGTTGCACAGAAGACCTTAGGGACCAAAGTAAGGAAAAAACCTCTGATTGCTTCTTAACCACAACATGATCTCCATGGAAACAGTATAATTTTACTGCTGTAAAATATCTTTCATTGCTGTAAAAAACATCTTTCCTTAACTAAGGTAACATTTTAAGTGATTCTGTGCAACAACCATAAGTAACTCCTTCAGCTAAGGAGAAACTCAACCTTAAGACTTAAGGTGCTTTGTGCAGCTGTCCCCTGATGTCTCTTTTTTGGTGGCAAGATATCTACACAGTACAAAATGTGTTGGTGTGGATAGGTTCTCTCTCTCTCTCTCTCTCTCTCTCTCTCTCTCTCTCTCTCTCTGTCTCTCTCTCCTTCTCTCTCTGTCTTTTTTCTCTTTTTTTCTGTACTCAAACCTAGAGGTGCTCTGCGGGGCCACAAAACAATTAACCTGTCTGCACCATAGTGGGCTCTGACTGGTGTGACAAGCTCTCCAAACTACATAATGGTCCTCAGCTCCGGGTGCAGAGGAAGCTCCTCCCTGTGGCAGAGTTGAAAGAACCAAACCGAACAGCTCAGGATGCAGAGGACAGATTGTTCTACTGCTGAGTGACGAGGACAATGTAACACCGGAGGGGGGGATGAGGGAGCCATTGTGTGGCTTGCATGTTTGGCGGGATTGATTTTGCACTTTGGCTCACCAAAAGGAAGTCCATGGCTCTGCAGAGCGAAGGATAAGAAAGAAACTTTCTCAGGCTTTAAGAGTATAATGATTTGAAAAGAAAGGATTGAGGTGTTTGAGAGAAAGCAGCATTTTATTGGTATTTATAGCTTTTAATATTGTGAAAAGAGTGAAGATCGAAGCTGGGATACAACTTGCAATTTAAACAGCCTGGTGTTTGTTTTAATGACTGAGGGATCGATCATGATAATACAGCACTTGAGAGATCAATCATGATAATACAGCACATTTTTTCTCTGTTCTCACCACCGGAGGTAAAAGTATGAACACATAAAGCTGTGCTTAATCTCATCTTCTTAACAAGTCTACCGCCCCTGTTTTAACTGTGCAAGAGCGGCGACAGGTGTCAAGTGGGAAGTCTTGGTTACACAGAGTATGTGGGCATCTCCCAGCACATCTGCCTTGTCACTGTAAATGTAACACAATAGCATCTGCACCATAATAAATTTCAAGAATAAAACATGAAATGATACATTTACTAAAATGAAAGCTGTAAAGATCAGAAAATAAGAAGAGAGGCTCTGAGCCTAAAAATAAAATCCACTCAGAGACACCAAATCCTGCAAGTTTTGGATGGTGGGTCCAGGTGGGCGGGGCTTGGGGTGTGGCTGTGAGTGGTGACCGCTTTGTTGTGACATCACAAAGTTTCAGAAGTCCTGACGGCTGGTTTTAAGGCTCAGTTCCTGAATACAGGCTGTGTGCATTTCTCTGTGGACTGAGGCTTTGATACTTCCACAGTATTAATATAGAACCTAGACCTGCTTTATAATCACAAACACATGGACATCTACCTTTATACAATAGAGGACCTTGTGATTAACTGTGAGGTTAATCTCCACTTTTTCTTGCAAGACACTCCTTAGTTAATCATATGAGCTGTCTTTCTAAATAGCTCCCAAAGATTCATGCTTTTAAAATTTACTAAATTAATGGCAGCCGGGCTCCCTCGGCAATCAACTCTGCATTGACAGCACAATGAACAGAAATGTATTATCTCTATCAAGACAACTCCACATGTTGTAGGTCACATCACAGCTTCTCAAATGGCAAAAACACAAAGCATGACTGACCCCTTTTCTAATAAACGGTCACAATAACAGCTGACAGCAAAATAATGAATAACACATGGAGACAAAGGTGGTTGGACCAGGGCGATTAGTGCTTTCAGAGGACTTTAAAGAGATTCAGGAAAATTTGCAGCAAAGGAAAAGTAATCATCTCTCCTTTGGGAGGCAAATGTCAGGGAGTCCGGAGCAGGAAATCGACTGGGTGAGGAGGAGGGGGCTGGAAGAGGAGAGGAGCAAGATGATGAAACTAAGAATCACTCAGCAAAAGAAAGAAGCCATGATTTATACAGGTGGATGAAAAGAGGTGTCAGGAGAACAGATAAATGGCGTAACTGCAGAGAATAATGTCATATTAATGACCACAGGGAGCATCTAGCTTTCCTCCTTTCCCAGCTACTAGAATTTTATCCCCTGTATACCACCTTAAAGTGCCTGACAATAAGCATCACGTCTGTCTTCCTAAACACCTGCACAACAATGAGGCGTCATTTGAAACGTTTCATGAAGCTGGATACAGCAGATGTTCAAATAAATATAAAGAATATTAATTTATTAACATTTGTTTCTCTTATATTTTGTGTATCAACGACACATTAACACAAACAAGTGGCAGGTATTGTAGTAATAAAACCTCCGGATTTTCCATGTCTTTATATCATTAGCCTACATGATTAAACAGATGTGCTTCAAAGCTTGGCCAAGACACTTGTTCCTAAAAGCCTGCCAGGTATAACCCACCACTACCTCACACTTTAGTCACAAATGTTTTAGATCATCTTGCCTCATCAAGGCAGAAATTACATGTGGTAAGTGACCATGGTCATTTACTCATCTCACTGTCCTCACTCCGTAAGTCTGTTTGAGAGTTTTCTGATCTGCCGCCGCTCTGATTATATTGAACATTTAAAACTACACTGTAAAACTTTGAAAACAATCAAAGTTTAAAAGAAACCAGTGTTGACTGATGGTAGATTTTCCATTCCTCAAGAAATTAAACTTGAAGGAAACAATGGTTCATTACACCATAAAGTGTTATTTTCATAGTTCTGGCCATTGGTTTTATTAGTTATAATTACACTGTACTACCCAAAGTAACTGCTGAAAATTGGCAGCACTGTGCTAAAAATTGGTTAAATGGGGTCACGTGATCAGAAAAGTTCTAAACAAGCAAAAAACGTAGTCTGATTATTTAACTACTTTATTGGAGGTAAACCTCAGTACTACGTTTTTGTTTTAAAACGCATCTCTTCTGCTACATGTGCGCCTCCTGTCCACACTTGTCCAGCCCCGAAAACAGAGCGCAATGGAAACGCTGCTGGACCCAGTCTTAGTTTGAGAAACTCTGTCTGGACGGGCAAAAACTGAGACCTGTGGAAATGATGACGTCTGTTCCGATGATGTCTTTGCTGTTCCTTGTCAATACTACTAATCCGACGAGTACACCTGAGAATAGACAATCTGCTTCCTGTTTACACCGGCTCACACATGCTCAGTGTACGAGAATGGTCATGTATCTATGTGTTTTCAGGTGTGTTAGTACGGATGCACATCGTTTCCTTTATGAAACACTGTTTTAAAATGAAAATGGAGTAGTGTGGCGTACACCTGTAATATTTTGAAGAGGAAACAGGAAAACTGTGTGTGCACAAATCCGGGAAGTGTGATCAAAGGTCAAAGGTCATGACATGACCAAAAAGACAATAGAAACAAATAAAACAGAAACTGAATCTCACAGAACTTTATTGAAATCACACAGAAAACAATACTGAGAAACAAAGGTTTTTCAATTTTGAAAATTGTTCTTCCAAGTCTTGGCAATCAGGTAGAAATAAAAATGATAATTCTAACTAACACATCAAAAACTATTTAAATTTTTTCCACCCACAGTGTTCCCTGGGTGATCGCCTCACAATACTATCCAAATGTGCAAGAGAATCAACACATACACTCACTACCTTTATTCTACAGTATGTGTTTGAGCTGCCACACATAGAAACGCAGCTTCTAATTGGTAAACATGTCAGGAAGACAGCTTCTGATTGGTCAGCAAGTGAGATACACAGCCTCTGACTGGTCAACAGATTCAACCCAAGGCATCATAGGATTGACAGTGGATGGCTAACAACCATGCTGCCGCCAACAACAACAACAACATCTGGTTTCAACTTTTAAAGATTGATAAATAATCACAGAAGACACTCAGAGTTGGATTTATCATTGTGAAAGAGACAGTGCAGTTCAAGGCTGGGTTATGAAAGAATCTAAGTCTGTAGCATTCAGCGCTCCCAAGTTCTGCAGCCTGGCGCATGCGCCACCCTTTGATCTGGTATACAGGGTTCACCTCACGCACGTGCGACACCATTTCAGGCCTCACTGTTGTAGAAAGCCGTCTCGAACATAATATTTCTCTCGCCTCAGCTCCATTTGTCCTTTGACACCATCCGTTCTCTGCCTCCACTCCTCTCTCTCTCTTCCCTTTTCATCTCTGAAGGCTCGGTGCAATAAAGTCCAGACAGAGTAATTACAGCCTGCCGACAAATAACACAGAACCATCCAACAGAGTGCAACTTCATATGCTTTTAAGCTGCTTATTTTCACCCTGCAGCAAATTAGACACTTTGTGCTAAATCGACCGGCCTCTCCCTCGCACGCTTCGTGTCAGGGTTTAATTGTGTAAACAAAAACCCACACAGTCCGTCACCCTTCTCTACGCCCGCTTGCTGCTGGAACAATATCTGATGAACGAGTCCATCCTCTTGTCCTGCTCATCCTGACACCCTCTTTTGATTTCATTTTATTCTTAATAGTGGCTAGAAGATATGTGTTATATTGGGGCCCATTTCAGTCATTTGATAACTGTCAGTTTCAGTCTCAGGTTCGTTTAATGTGAATATTATGTGTAATGTGAATAATTAGCATTTTTAATTATACGCTATGTCATGGTCGAAGCACAGCTAACTTCTTGTTCTTATTTTAAACTAAAGAAGCTTAATTAATCTATCCATCCAGCCGCTTATCTGAGGTCAGGTCGTGGTGGCAGCAGGTCAAGGAAAATGTTTTCTAGCTCCTCCTGAGTGGTCCTGAGGTGTTCCCTGGCCAGATGAGATATATAATCGCTCCAGCGTGTTCTGGATCTGCTCCGAGGCCTCCTACCAGTTGGACGTGCCTGGACGACCTCCAATTGAATCTCTGTTAAAAAAAAAAAAAAAAAAAGGCTTCACTCAAGGTCCATTTTCCACCTTTATTTCTTGAGTTTGAGTTTTTCTGGTCCAACAAGATCTGATTATTTTTTCACTTTACACTAACACAAGATTTGTATCATGTCCCCAAACTAGAACTAGAAAATGGGAGTTGCATGCAACAGATGCAAACAGATAATGAATGACGAATATTTATGTATTTGGGTTTAAACTGAACACTTCCTTAAGAGTAATCCCCCAGAAAGAACTAACAAACAAATTAAAATAAACAGTTCAACAGTGAACAAAGTCAACAACTCCACTGAGCGTTCCTGATGTATTGTGTTATTGCCATATCATTTAAGCCATAACAATGAAGGGAGGTCCACACAGCAGGCTTGAGTTAACGCAATATTTCTTTAATTCAAAATAATAACAAACAGAGTTTATGGGATGTGAGGTCAGTTGTCAGCGTGTGGTGGACGTGTGCGATACAAAGACAGCCATGAGTGTGTGAAATTGGTGTTGCATGGTGAAAAACGGAAAACCACAAATGAAAAAGATGTCAGGAGTTCAGCTGTCCAGGGAAAGAGAGACACAAGGCCGAGGAAGCCGGGCTTTCGTGCCCCTCCTCACAGGTGCAGTCATTCAGCCATCTGAAGTAGGCGGAGTCTCCCAGGAACCAGGAAGCCAGGTAAGGCAAGCAAAGCCGGAGACCAGGGCATAGCAGACCATCGAGGGAAACACAGGGGCGGGACAAACACCTGCAACAGAAGACAGCCAGGTAGACACATACGGCCCCAGGCTGTCACATCTGAATTCACAGGAATGTGAGATCACTGTGACCTTGAACCACCAAAATCGATTCAGTTCATCACTGAGTCAAAATGAATGTTTCTGCCAAATTTTAAGAAGTTCCCTCAAGGTGTTCCCATTGCGTTAACAAGGATGGGACGGACAGACGGCATTATGACAGATCATAATAACCCAGCTCTCAGTCAGGCATAAAAATATACGCTATATGATATACTGTCAGGAATTTAAGTTTTAAGTTTATTAAAGTACCATTTTGGAGGTTTTGCACCTTTTTAATATGGGAACCACATCTATTTATACTCTACTGTCAACCATCTGAAATATTTTAGTTTATATAATGATTTGCTTTCTTCCAGTTAAATGAAGTCGCTTTCAAAATAAACTTGCTGAGACCTGAAACTTGCTCAACACATTCACTAGAAAAAAAACGTTTGTATGTGTATGAGTCAGTATGTTCTGTGAGAGCTTTTCTTTTTTTTCATACTCTGTGCCAATTATTTTGAAATTCTTGCTTGTTCCAATTATTTTGAAATTCTTGCTTGTTCCAATTATTTTGAAATTCCTGCTTTCTACAAAATCTGTGCAAGGTAACTAAGCTAAGAGAAAGATTGTGGTTATGGTCGAGATAGAGGTCAGGTTATTGAAAAGGTGTGATTGTTGGTTGATGAATTAACAAACTAATTGCCTTTAATTGTCTTGATATATCAAATGGCTACAGGACAATTGTGAAGCTACAAATAACAAATTCAGGACTGAGTCACTCTTGGTTAATTTCTTTGAGGTATCTACTCATTAATTTTTAACCTGAGACTGTTCCTTGACAACGTCTCTTGGAGCTGTGACGCAGCCACAGATCAGCAAGTAAGCAAAGCAGTGAAAACTGGGATCGTAATGGCGACGTTTGTATGCTGCCATGTTTTGGGTTGAATCCAGTCATCAGTGGGCGCTGTGAGCTGAACTTCAGCTGCCTGCATGTAGTTCAAAAAACTCAAACAGAACGAGGCAGAGAAATAGAAAAGGAGAGATGCCCTGTGGACAGCAAATGCCAATCTCCAGTCCTAACGAAGCCGGTTCTGTCTGATGTCTGCAAGGCTACAGCTAATGATGAGGCTTACTTAGGTGGAGGGGGGGCAGAGCTGGGGTGAGCTCGGGTGGGTGGTGGGCGCCAATCTTAATGAAACCTGCTTTGTCTGATGTCTAGCTAGCCACAGCTAATGATTAGTTAGGTGACAGGAGGTGAGGAGGGGAGGAGGGAGCAAAGGATAGAAGGAAAAAAGGTGAAGGGGGTGAGATGTGTGTGTGTTTGAGAGAGTCTCACCAACCACTAGAAAATATTCAAAAGATCATCAACTATTCAACTATCTCTGTCACGACAAGTTCTGTGCTCAGAGCTCTGGAGCTGTGGAAAGTAAGAGCGTGGAGGTCAGGGTGGTGAATGGTGGTGGTTGTAGTGCAGCTCGCCTTCATACTGAGCTTAGTTTCCAGCCTATGGCAAATTAAAACTCAATTTTAAACCAGAGACAGTTGAGAAATGAGACGCAGCACTTTGAATCATTTCCTGTATCTGCGTCACGTGAGTTTCTCCACCTCCCCGCCCCTTTAGGAGACCGGCCTGGATCTGACAGATTATTCCCATAGTCATGGAAATAAATATCAATCCCCATATCTTCCCAACATTGTGTCACTAAAATGGCATTTTTCAGATGGATAAAGGAGAAAATTAACCAACACACTCTCACAAAATCTGGCAACACAGATAACTCTTGTCTCTGTTGGTTCTGGTCCAATTTCACTGCTGCTGATGTCGATTTCCAACCGGATAAACAGAGGTTTAGAGGGATTTATACTTGAGACCATGAATTAAAAGTTAAAACTTGGATGTGACTTTTTATTGGCTGTTTTTCTGTACAATAATACCACTAGTGTTGTTATTATTTAACTGTTTTTGGAAAGAAGAAAAGAGTTTTTTTTAGACTGATATGATCTTGTGCTGGGTTGATGGGTTGATGGGTATTGTTATCTTTGATGTGGACAAGCAGTCACAACCACGCCCACTTAGGAGACAGGAAGTGTGTCACATTTCATGCCAATGGCTGCTTGCAATGCATCATCTTTGTCATAGAGTATCTTTGTTTAAATCATAACCTCAATGCATAATCCTGACAACAGATTAGGATTTCTTTTAAATCTATCATCCTACAATATTCACATGCCTCCTCCTGTCCATACAGGGCACAAATCAAATGAACCTTTGTGTCACTACCAGGGTGTAACCTTTACACTGTGACTCTCATCAGACTGCTGAGGCCTCGTCCTCCATTAGCTTTTGCACAAACAGAGCTTGTGGAATTTATTGTTTCATGTATCATCTAAGAAGGACATGAAAAATATCAGAACCTACAGTTTAACCACATTTTTTACACAGCTGTCATCTGTAATCTATGCAGATATATATATATATAAAACTGTAAGATATCTCCACGGTTTTGCAGGTATAATCAGACTCAATGGGGCAAAGGAGGTCAGTGCCTAAGCCCTCTGCACAATACTGTGGGTGAGCGGTGGTGCATGCACCCCGATGTCATGTTCATGCTCACATTTACATGGCTTGATTAATTATTATAGCGAGGCATGCGGGCGATTGTTCGGCATCATTACCTCCACCTTGATTTGTCTGCAGCTGGTTCACAGACAAATCAAGGTGGAGGTAACTCATTACCTTCTGTGTTTCTTAGTGGAGCTGTGTTTATGTGTTTATGGGGCCGCGGGGTACAAGGTGCTGTTTACAAATGCATGCATGCCATCTGTAGCTACCCACTGCGGCACAGAGAGAGAGAGAGAGAGAGAGAGAGAGAGAGAGAGAGAGAGAGAGAGAGAGAGAGAGAGATACTGCAGCACTCTCCCACAATGCACATTATAATCACTCTTTAAGAAAGGCCTGTCATTACACACTGCTACTTGGTGTTTTTCAGTGATAGATTGAACACTCAGATGCCTCACAGAAATGAGTTCTTCTCTTTGTTTGGCCTCTTGAAATAAAAGTGGCAATTATTATCATTTCTCTTTAATTAGATTTTGTTTTGGAGATAGAGTCATTCCCCCCTGAGGAACACGGCTTCATTAACACTCGTAATGGTACAAATAAATGTTGAAGCCTTGTATCTTATTAATAAAGTCATTGTTAACATTGTCATTATAAACATCATCGTCATCATCTCCAAACTAATCATTTATCACCTGTAAAGGAGAGAAAGAGGGAGTGCTGGAGGAGGAAGGAAGGAAGAGAGAGAGTAGGAGAGAGAGACAGGGGAGGTGAGTAAAGGCATATTATTATGTTTTAATAGGTTTCCCTGGGGAGTAAAGGGCCCATTTCCTGCTCAGCTAATGAAAAGAGGGAAGGAGCGGAGCAGATTGAGGTGAGAGAGGGTGCAGCCGTGAAGAAAAGGGTGAGAGTGAAAGGACAGGGGGTGAGCAGATGATGAGAGGAGACATGGACAAATGAAAAGATGATGAAGAACAGAGGACATGAGTCAGGTCCTGTTTTCACCACATGTCTGTAAAGTAGAGCTTATCAGATCACCGTGCAGGTCTTCTTTTAAAGAGGAAGACCTAGCGTGTTTAAGCGCATTAGCAAATTGGTGTGTTACCCACCTGAGAGCACATCAGCGCCCTGTGTTAAACTGTTGCTTTAGAGACTAATCAGTGTGTCGGTTGGTGCGTACTGTGATTTAAAGCAATTTATTTACCTGCAAAATGAATGAGATTCCTACCAATCACAGCTGCAGGCTACTTTGTGTTTGGTGACAATTAGCGCATGTTAGCAACGTTAACAAGCTAAACTGAGATGGGGAACATACAAATTATGTTATATCTGCTTAACATCAGCATATTAGCATATGTTAATAACATATGTTATTGTGAGCATGTTAAAATGTTGATGTTAGCATTTAGCTGTGCAGTACAGTGCACCCTCACAGAGCTGCTGACATGGCTGGAGGCTCAGACATGAATGTGGGTCATCACTGAGGTCTCTCATAACAGCTGTTAATCTGAACTATCCAAGTATTCTGACCCCTTTTTTAAACCTATACTGTCCTAGCAAGCTAATCAGTGCTGGTTAGCTGGCTAGCAGTTCTTGTCACATTTTGAGCATGTTTTCGTGAATGAATTTGCTTTCACTCCAGTTTGTGTTTATAAGGAGCCACCTTACATTTAGCATATGGTTAAAGGTCCCATATTTCACTATTTTCTGTTTTATTTGAAGTGTTGATATCCATCAGAAGATATATTTGTGGTATTTAGTACAACAAACCATCTTAGTGGTTTTACATCTCCTCTCTCAGGCTTCTTTCTGGAGCTCTAGTAACAACAGTCTGTTTTCTGAGTGATCCAATCAAAAATTAGAAGATTTCTGGTAAAAACCAAATCCTGCAAGGTTGGATGGGGGATCCAGGTGGGCGGGGCTTGGGGCGTGGCTGAGAACGTTGACTGCTTTGTTGTGACATCACAAAGTTCCAGAAGTCCTGACGGCTGGTTTTAAGGCTCAGTTTCTGAATACAGGCTGTGTGCATTTCTCTGTGGACTGAAGCTTTGATACTTTCAGAGTATTAATATAGAACCTAGACCTGCTTTTGTAATAAAAAAAAAGAAAAATCAATATTAAATATGGGACCTTTAAAAGAAAACGTTTGAATGTGAATTTACATAAGGAGACAATACTTCCAGAGCCAAACAGCTTCCACTTTGCAACTTGATATAAAAATGTTGATTAGTCCAACATCACTTTCATGTTGCACCAAAACACTTCCTGCATCTAGAGGGCACGCTGTTAACAGCTCTAAGACCTTAAGAAACTCGTGCTCCTCGCTCAGGTTGTCAGTGCGATCGCTGCCTGAGGCTCTGCAACATCTCAAAGCTCGGAGAACAGCTGGAGCTGCCCTCAGCTAAACAACCATTTACTCTTCATTCACTGCGTGCTCTCTCCCCTCTCTCTCTGTTTATCGATTCAGTTCATTTCATCATTTGATGTTACCAGAGCAAGCTACAACTGTTAAAACAATGTTAATGATGAAAACACACACACACACACACACACACACACACACACACACACACGTGCTCTGTCTTTTCAGCGTTATCACTCTGCTATTCACACACTCTCACCCCTCCTCTCGCCCTCTCTCTCTAGCGAGCCTGCCAGGGCTGAGAATGACTCCTGAACAAATGAATAATATCCATGACAGCACAGCTTCAATTCAGCATGTTACCGTGGTTTTACTGTGCCCTCCAGAATTATTGGTGGCCTTGGTAAAGATTAGCTCATTACTTTTACAGCTTTTTGGCTCATCTTCACCAAGGGTGCCAATAATTCTGGAGGGCAATATATATCTTTCCCTCCTACGACTCACTCCCTTCCGCTTCTCCTTCTCAACATGCAACCTTATCTCACTTTTAAGCTTATGCATAATTCATAGACTTTTTTCCCCTGTTAGTAAGAAATTATATTTCAAAAGCAAACAACAGGGATTTGATCATCTGAACAGGATTGAGCTCCACTGCTGCTCTTAAATTCGATCAGTGCTTGCAGTGTGAGCTGTCCTCCAACCACTGTAGGTGAAAACCTGCAGAAGGAAAGGCCTTAGACGAACATTCATGCAGAATTTCAGCTCTCTGCAGAGATTACACTCATATCTCCGTTTCTTTACCGTTCCTATGTAGATGTCTGATTATGTTTTGGTGCAGGAATTTGTGTTCTTGTGGGATTGCAGGGGCTCACTGACCTGTCATGCTGTATATTGTCCTTTGTGTTTATTCAACTGTATGTGTGTTTTTTATGACTATAAACAGTAAAAAAAAAAATATTTGTATGTTGGTGGAAGTCAGTTGTTATGTACGGGTGTTGAGTCTTTGTACGTTTCAGTAAGATGTGTGGTGACGTAGTTTATAGAGCGACAAAGTCCACGTCAGGAGGAGGTTGGGGTGGATGGAGGAATATGACTCAGGAGAGCGGTGTTCGATTCCCATGTGACAGTAGCAGTTTATGTTGTTTCTATTATCCATGACCATTTATTGTTATTATAGTAACCATGACAACAAAGATCACCTAATGACGAGGAAGTACTTACTTTAACCTGAATCAATATCCTTTCCTGAACATAACCAAGTCATGACTGTTATTATAGTAACCATGGTGATGAAGGAAGGTTCACTGCTTTCACTACCATTTATTTATTGTAACTATGAGGGTTGAAAAAAATGACCCATATTGTTTGTTTAGGTTTGAGGACTTTTTGCAAATTTTGTGATATGATATTATTGCAGGATAGGACAGGTTAGAATATAAGAAATAGAAAGAGAAATAAAAGAAAGAAATAAAATGTCAGTATTATGAATAGTATTGCATATGGCAGGAGATATTGCGATATTCAATATTATCAATACCAAATCATTGTAGTTTACAGTATGAGGACTGTACAGTTTATTGCATTATAACCTACAAAACAAACAATAATATCAATAAATATCAATAATGTGACTTTTGTCTACCTAATGTACGTTGACACTGTGACAAACATGACAAACCACAACTAAAAGAAATAAGTGAGCAAATAACTGTAGTATAGACCAAACCTGAGAAGTTGTTTCCTCTTAATTCATAAACTCATCATTTACTGGTAGCAAGACAGGGGATGTTTAAAAACAAGCTGAGGGTTACAGTGAAATGGATCATTTGGAACTGCTTTTGTAAAGTTTATTTTAATGTCTGCACTGCAGAGAAGCAGCTTCAACTCTTCCCAGCCAATCACTGGGAGACTGGGAGGATTTGTTGGAGTTCACAAGGGCTGTGGAATATTGTGTTGGAGTAATAAATTAGCAGCTTCAGTCTTTAGTGCTGTGCTAAGGTGTGTGGGAATTCATCCACCTCTGAAAAGGAAAGTTTAATGGATCCAGTCTAATTTGGAGCTAATGCTGGTGGGGAGTGTTTAAGCTCATGTTTTAATACAAGTGTTTGAGACACATAATTTCACTACGTTTATGGACTGTTGTAGATCATGCTGAGATTTTATGTGTATAGCATCTGGAGAGTGATTTTCTTTAAGGCATCTTATTAATCAGCTTTTATTAATTTGTTCTGTTTACTCTGGCTCAAGAAGAGAATAATGTGTCTCCTGTGAAGTTATCTCATTTTTCTTGATTGAGGATTTGAAGAGCTCACAGACTTTTATGGAGAAACACTGTGGTAAATCTTGGATGGTCTGCAATGTCTATCTCATCAAGCTCAAGGTGGTCCGGGTGAATTCAAGCTCCACAGTTAGTTGGAGAGGATCAGAAACACAGGATGCTGTACCTCTAACCACAAACCAGCCGTGAATCATGGAAGGTCTTTTCAACACACCCTTTCTAACTTTACACAGCAGAATTATGGCCATGTAACATTACTGAAGCCTGATCCCACAGTTTTCATCAATCACGCTTGTAGAAGGGAAGCCGGCGGGGATTGTTTCCTACTGTTTGTCGGGGGCATTTACATGGTGAGGTGGGATCTGTGGGAGCCTGAGCTTGGAGACACTGTGGAGCACATCTGCCCACTGGGCCTCAGTGATCTGAGGCGCACGGTTTCTTCACATACACACACAGACCTTAAACTCTCCTGAGCTGAGCAATCGCAGTGTCGCCGCAGGGCAAAGAGATACACACACGCGTGCGCTCATATATGCAGTATATGCCTCCATTTCTTTTGCTTCCTCTCTCCATATACTTTTAGTGCATTATTTAACACCTCGGGAAATGGAAATGTGAACAGGAAATTATGCATCACACAGAGGTTCAGACCCACACTTTATGATAAATCTCCTCTTCCTCCCTCATTTTAAATCCCAGCGATAATATTGCACTTGTCCCCTGATTTATTATGTGAGGGCCCAAAGTCGCCCGTTGACTCCATAGTTCAAACTGATTAAGCTGCCTGTGTGAGAGCACCAATACATACAGAACTGTTTTCCATTACTCTGTTTAATGTTTTTCTTTCTGCAATACAAGGTGAAACAATCAGCTTCCAGTGGTTTGTATGTCTCACTGTTTCTCTGGATTCATGATCAGTTATTGATGAAATGATTTAAATAATTAAAACAACAAAAATTCAAAACTCCTTCAAGAACCTGGAGCCACGGATTTCTTGATGGTGAGTGTCAATTACACAAAGAAATACATAATAAGAAGTTTAATGATTCCATAAAATCACAGAGAATTATAATAGAACTCTGCATCACCAAGAAGCTTTGGTGCTGGACCAGCAGCTCACAGTTAATCTGACAGAACATTTTCAAAATTAAAAAGCAGCTGCTGTCGACACTGAACCACACTGTAAACATGCTGTCAGTCCAAAAAAAAAGAGCTAAAAGAGGCAAGAAGTTCAGAGTTACGTGAAAAGTCTCTTCTTTACTACAGTTGATTGACATCACATGACAGTGTCTGTGATTATTGATTCATTTAGATCAGTGGTTCCCAACCACTGGGTTGGGGCCCACTAGTGGGCCACATAGGTATTGCAAGTGTGCAAGTGCGCTGACAAATCTTTTGCAAAATAGGATAATTTTAGTGAAAAGAAGTAATTACAAAAAATATATAAATGAATTTTAATTATGTTTTAAAAGAAAATTATCTTTAAAAACATAAAAAAATATTAAAAACTCTTTTCATTAGTTTTGTTTCGTCTTGTGTTACCCCGCCAGGCAGCAGCAAAAAGCAGAAGCAGAAGCAGAAGCAGTTCCCATGTAAGACCTCTGCCTCCTAATGCTGCCTGAGCTTTTAAACCTCCATTGGCCAGGTGCTGTTACAGCCTGGCTGGGGTTTTTTCCCCAGTGTTTCCATGTGTGTCTTTCATCTGTCTCCTCCCCGGTGTTCTTGTGTTTCCTCACAGCAGGGGCGTGGTGCAGCACTGGCAGCCTGACCCATCATTCATCAAGCCAGTTTAAAACCCCTGGTTTATCACCCACTCTCTGCCAGATTGTTCTGCTTGCTTAGTGGTAAATGCTTCAGGCCTTACCCATCCCTTGTGTTTTTTGAACTTGGACAATCGCTTTGTGTTTTCTAAAGTGCTCATCAGTGTTTTCTCCTCGATCCAGAGGTTCCTGCTCCAGTGCTTCTACCTGCTCCTCCTGTGAGGCCCGTCCTGCTCCCGCAACCCCGACTCTCCCTGAGTCTCCACGCTCCACGGCCATTCCCTGCCACACCACTCAGAGCTGCTGAGTTCTGACAATAAACCTTCCTATTTCCTTGATCTGCTTGTCTGAGTCTGAATCTGCTCTGGGGTCCAATCCAGACAAAAGTACAAGCCCTAACAGGTGCATCTCGTGGAGGCTTAATCAGGAACAGTCTGGGTGAAGCTAAAGGGGAGACAGGACAAGGAAAAGACAAAGGAGCCACTTGTATTGGGGCCTATCACTGTGATAAGCCAGTGACAGGAACTTTTATGTTGTTGCCAGCCGAACCACATCGTGTACTTGTTTACTATCTCTGAGAATCAAGAGACAGATGGTGAACTGACAAGGGATCTCTCCCCATCAAACAAACAAAAAAAAAAAAACATTTTTGAGATTTTCAAGTGGGCCATGAGTTGGAAAATGTTGGGAAGTGCTGATTTCGATATTGATTAGAGAAGTGATTAGGTGTACTTTAATAACACAGACACTCAATCTTTACCCGGCGAGACTCTTCACTGTGAGCACTGCTGTTTTACAATTGAAAAGCCTTGATTTATTTGCTCAAACCATGTTTGTGTTACTCTGTAATAACCTTTGCACAGCGGAGGAACATAATGTTCACAACTGTGCATTAAATAGGTCATGCTTACTTGCACAACATTTTATGAGAACGTCTTGCCTCCTGTGTCCTTGGCCTTTTCAATTTTCCACCTACTCAACTTCTTCCTTATCAGAGAAAAATAAAACTTACATGGAAGCCTTCGGCAAATGACTCCCTTCCCTGTATGCTATGTTTTACTGTCTGCCCTGAGGGAAACAGAAGTACTCACTGAGAGGCTTCAGGCTCCAGAACGTGGCAGATATGGATGACACTGTGGTTGAGCGGGGTTTTATTTTAAAAATAACTCTTGTCTCTCTGTTAAGGCCATCTTTTATTAACCTCATTTCTTCTCACAGCTGGTTTAAGGCCTACATAGCTATTGTGAGGAGAGTAGTAGTTGATTATTATCTACCAATGGACACAATTGCTGTGAATTTTCTTTTTTGTTACTGTCATTCTGCCCTTTATTAACAAATGTGTGGAATCTAAAGAGGTTTACAGGTTTGTTTGACAGTCAGAAGAAGAAAGTTGTCTCTGCAAAATGGACCAAAGACCAAAGAGTGGACAGATACTACAGCATGGGGAGCTCCTTTACATGTCAAAATTACTCACACAAGATAACAGATTAACAAGACCTAGAATCTATAGCTCTGTGGAGCTGAACTTGTTGGCACAGCTGTACTTAAAGGAACTATTTGTAAGTCTGTTATTGCTACATAACCAACCTTCTTTCTTGCCCAGTTTCAGCCATTGCTGCAAGAGGTTATGTATATGTCCTGTGAGGAGCACTACTTCTCCAGGGCAGACTGGAGGCTGGAGTGCCTCGGTATCAGAAAGTGACAAGACGGGTTGCCGAACCAGAACTAGCTGGTTAGCATGCTAACTTAAGCAGAAGAAAACAAGTAATAGACATAGAAGCAAAACAAGAGTGAATATTTGTTTATTCTAAACTGGTAAGTAAACAGATGTTAATGCTAACATTTGCTGTGTATCAATAGCAAAACTTAGCTTCTTACGCTGAATGATAACATCAACATGGTTACACTTACACTTACATTTACATTTACTCATTCGGCAGACGCTTCTATCAACTTTCCAAGTTGTAAAGCTCCAGTGCAGTGGGAAACCTTTGTGCAAGTATAAGGTTCAACATCTATTTAATAAGAGCTGGGAAACTGCACAAGGAGGTGCTTACCTGGTCACAAGGATAATGCTAACATGGTGATGTTCTTAAAACGTGGTTTTGTCATGAATGATGACTCAGTGCTGACAGTGTGGTTTTGACACCCTCATATCATTACACTGATATAACATCATGATTATTTACTATGCTGCGAAGGCATTGTGACAGTTTTTGTATTAACTATAATGATGTCACTACATTACAAATACGCTGTGCAATGGTTTGGCAAGAAAATAAGATTGAAAAAAAAAAGTTAATTTGTAAGGCTCACAATGCAGCAAGTGCAGTAACCTCTCAGAAAAATTAAATAAAAAAGTAAATCATTAATCGATACCTCAAGTCATTATTATTTTTAATGATCTGGATAAAAAAAAGAAAAAGAAAAAAAAACACAAAAAGGGGGCTCCCCTTACGTTTTCTGGCTTTCTCTGGCTGCAGGGCTGATGGTTGCACTAGATGAAAAGTCAGGGGATAACTAAAGTTATAAGGCTTCATCCTCTGGGTACCATAAATGACTGTTTGGAAGTTTAGGGCATCTGTTGAGATATTTCCAACTGGACCAAAGTGGTGGGCTGAGCAGCTGAGCACCATCCCTAAAGCCCCATTCAGTAAAGATGACTGATTTCATGGCAGCACATCCACCTCATTACTTTCACACAATGTAACAGGACACCTCATTGTGTAGTGTCACAGGCTGCACATACACCACTAAGTCAGCCCACACAATCAAAGTTAAAATGTGTCATACAGCACCACAACTTAGTGTAAAGTGTATTTTCTATTTTTTTAATTGCTAAATTGCAATAAGAGACTTGTCAGATGTGGCTCTAGAGTGGCAGCATGACATGACCTCTGGTTTGTGGACTTCAATACACTGTCAGATTTAATTCCAACTGATTTTAATGAGATTCGACTCCCACTTCCAATACTGCAATTGGAATCAGGTTGTTGTTGTTGTGAAAAGAGTCAGTAAATTGTGATATTTTTTTAAAGCATGTCTGCTCCACGGTGAGTGCAGCAGGTTGAATATGATGGTAGTGATACATGAAAAATTCAAGCACAAGAATCATGTGCTGCATGCAAAGGAGATCCTGCCCATCAGGCTTTTTCTCCTGTAGGTGCTGTCATGGAAGGTGTCTGATAAAAATACACAAATACACACACACACAGACCAGAGTGATGGCCCTCCACCTTCTGGAAGTCTTATTCTATTCAGAGATTCCACATTAAAACAATAAAAGGGATTGAGGATTCAGTTCAATCCATTTCCTGGTTTCCTGGTTATGAGAAACTCCTTCTCACAGAATTTCCCTCCCTGGATGACCAAATGTGCACTGCTGAGAGCTGCAAGTTTACACAAAGAAAACGTGCTCTTCCATTTCATGCTTGATGGCCCCGTGAAGACAATATCAATCCTGCAACAAGGCAAGGAGGCCTGTGCACATGTACGCAGGTGCACACACTTCCTGTGTCACTTTTCTTTTGAGCTACTTAACAGGAAAATGCAGATACAGTCATTTACTTTGACAAATTGTTTTGCAGTGCAGAAATGAGTTGTGGCGGCTCTACAGCAGCTCACACAATGCAGAAGTAATTACCTGACACGTGAAAGGATGCAATTAGCAGAACTGAAGAGATTGAAATCTGCTTAAACTCCTAATCTCAACGAGTGGAACAATATGAATATGAATGGTGGGGGTAATTGCATTGTGTCCATTAATTATTAATCAAGCTGTTGGCTGATGTAACTGAGACATTAAATAACAAAGGCAGCTGCTGCATAGATACAGCCAAGCGTGTGTGTTCATGAAATGCAGGGAGACAGATTATACATACAGTACGCACATACACACCTTTCCTTCCACTAGAGAATGACTTTGGATGGTTCATTTGTTCAGGAAATACAACTGTCAACGGAGGGTCATTTGTTCCAATACAGGAAATACACAAGAAAACGGAAAGGTATGTACACCACTGACAGTTTAGGAAAGGAATGTCTATACTTATTTTATTTTCATTTGGATCCTTAAATTAAATGAAAGTCTTACAAATAGTGACTCTTAGAAAGAAATGTGAGGAATGTATGCAGTTATGTAGCCTGATATGTTGAGAGTTGTTGCCATGTTTTACTTTTCAGGTTATCAAATTTTATCTTGAGGAAAAAGCTGAAGGAGCTGAAGTGGGTATAAAAAAATAATTCTATTCACTATTATACTATTCACAAAGCACCTCTGGATATGCACTGGATGTCAAAGATTGATGATAGTTAACACTATTTATTGGCTGCAGTTTAGCCTTTAAAGACATACCTTAAACCATTTTGAGCAACTTCCAAGTATAATTAAAAACAATTGCAGAGGCACTGTCAGAGAGGCGAAGTGCTGGCCAGCAGGGGCAGAGCACATAGGCTACAGTATTTACTGCTGATAAATAAGGTTTCATCAGTTTTCCTCTAAACACTTGCAGCTCAGGCAACATGGCCTGGTGTACAGTTTTGCAGATATAATCACATCCATGGTCTGGTGCTCTGGTGAAGACCGAGGCATTGTGCTAGCACAGAATCATCCCACTCCTCTTGGCTCTTTTCCAACTACTTTATATTCAGGGAGCAGCACAAACACTCCAGCAGGGCATCAGAGCAGCTATGCAATGAGCCACACAACCTATTTTGTCTCTATCAAGCTAACGCTCATTAACTGACAGCATCTCACAAGTGACAGCAAATGCATCTTAAATCAAGCAATGAAGCCAAATGAAAACACACACAGTGTCTGAGGGAGACAACGAGAGACTGGAGGACAGGAATGCAGCAATTTTTACCTGAAACGAGTGATTCTTAATTAACTTTGATGTTTCCTTTTCAACTCTTGAGAGGCCTGCTGCTGTTAATCTGTTCTTGTATCCCTGTGTGTGTCCAATATAATATGTTATTCCAGTTTCAAAGAAGAAATATGAGAATGATTAAGACCCTTGAAGTTCAGTTACACTTGGAAACAGATGTGTTGTATCATTTAAAGTTCCTTTGCAGACATTTTTTAAACTATGAAAAAATACCCTGTTATGATTAATATTTTATTTAACATGGTTTTCCCACATAAAAAGTGAAAAAATAAATTGGAAAACTGTGGCTGAAGCTAATCTACTCTGACTTCCTGACATTGAGAAACCTGGATCAGGCCTTGAGCCCCACCCACCACCTACTTGCTCCAGGTGTCCAGGAGAAAGAGCAGAGAGCATCAAGACGGTCAGAGGAGGAGACATCAGAGAAACTCAGCCACATGTTTGAGCCTCAGTCAGACCCAGACTCAGATGAGGAGTCTGTTGAGACCAGAATCAGAGACTTGCAGACGGATCAGAACGATTAATGTAGTTAGCACCTTTTATTAGTTTATGTTGTTTGTTAGCAACTGGCAGTGGCTGACACAGTGTTTGTGCCAGTGGTTGTGCCAATACTAACTCTGGCTCTGTATTGACAAGGTTTCAGGTTTATTTTGCCCGCTCCCTGTCCCGACAAGTTGACAGGATTGGTTATTAAGGTTATATGATGTATGAATCCCTGGTTGTCTGAATCTGTTTTTATGAGTCATTGGTTCACTGCAAATACTCATTCATGATATTGACTAATTGATTAAATAAAGTGAAATCTTGTCATGAAGTCATATATCTTATTTTGTGCTTTTAAACCAAAATGGTTTATAATGATGTAATTTTCGTTCTTTCATTTTCTTTTCCTGCTCCATAAACCCAGAAAATTAGTTTGGATTTTTGCACTTCTGGTTCCCTCGTCCCGAAGTCTCTGGGTTTTTTGAGTGGGTTTTTTGTTAGAACACTGAATGGTCTGTGATTAACACAAGCTCAATACGTTTTACTTTACTAAAATATGTCAGTAAATATTACATTAACATTAAATGTCATCACGAAAACCAATCTACTCACCAGTCCATCCTTACGTTGTGTTTATATTCGCGCTCTTACAAACTGTTACTAACTTTGTGAGAGGAAAGGCTTTTGTAGAAGAGCTCAGAGCTAAATCAAACTACAAGTTGAAGTTTAGTGGTGGTGACAGTGAAGTCATGTGACTGTGGTGTATTGGTTTACAGCCTAACATGAGCTTTTTACTGCTGCTGATTGTATTTAGGCTTCAAACTTCATAAAGTGAGGCGTCATTGGTGAAGATTATCCTGCTGAAAAACATCCTGTCAGGACCACAAACTTACAATAATCCAAAAGCCCATGTTAAAATCCCATTAGCTTTTTCTGGAGGGAACCAGGGTGATGCTAACATATGATGGCCAACAAAAATACTTCATCCCTACAGCACTCTATACAAGATGTCTTGTAGCTGCATTGCATTCTGGGCTATTTGTCACTGCTGTGGATGTAGAAATTGATCTCTGTGCCTCTCTGATGAATTCCCCCTCCCTGTATGACTGTTGAACATTGGTGCAAAAACAGCTGTTGAAAGAAGATTTTCTTTCTGTGATTTTGAGGCATCAAAACATGACATTTACATTTGGTGTTTTATTGCAGGAAACTGAAAAATGTTCTGTCATCTGAGCTCATTGTGGCTGAAATATATCACTGACAGTTAGGAACAAAAATATAATGGTATGTTATTTCCCCTCATTCATCTCCTTTTGTCAGTCTGTATTCTTTCATCATTGCATCACTCAGTCCTAGCAGGATGTTATTTGAAATGTTGATTCACAGCATTTTCTTAGTCCACTCCAGAATCAAGGAGGCCGCAGTTACCTGCTCAGTGACAAAATAAAGCTCCTGAACCCTCATTGAAGTTTTTTTTGAAAGCGATGAGGACACTTGAATTATCATGACTTAGAGTAGTATCAGTTTGCAGGGGTCTCAAACAGGGGTAATACACAATAACAGTGTATCCTGAAGTTTGAGTGCTTTTTCCCATAATAACTACTTAAATGATAACACTAAACTAATAAGAAATAGACCCTTATTTAAACACTGCTCTCCTGTGTCATAGTCCTGTGTTTTGTTGACCGATCCATCCACCCCAACCTCCTCCTGATGCTCCTGTCATCATTACGCCAACCACTAGATGTCGCCTAGCAACGAAACCTCACTATGGGTCATAATAAGTTATCGGCTCGTCGTAGAGTAGACAAAGGATTGATGTCATTATTGATTCTCACATGCATAAGACAACCATTTACATATAAAGTGAATAAATGGCTAATTCAAAAAATAAATAAATCAATAAAAAATCTGACTTATCTATCTTTAAGTTGCCTTAAAAATAAAGGAACTCTGTGCTGCACCTTGAAACAATTTGTGTGTAAAACCAAATCTAAATCACCAAACTTTTTGGCAGACGACTGACTTCTGGTCAAGATAGACAGAATTTGTCAGCTTCACTCAGATCCATTGTACTGAGAAAAAGTGTAGGAGGGTCTCCAGTAATTAATGTTTTCTGTGTGAGGTATGGATTGCTTGGTGAATTGAGTTGCTCAGCTATATCTACTGAATGGAGGCAGGGGGAGAAAGAGAGAGGAACAAGGATCAGGAGAGGTGTTATTGGATTTTCTTTGTTTGGTGAGAAGGCAGGGGTATTATTTCCAGACAGGAGCGTGTGTTTGAGAAGAGGAGAGCTACCCATGAATTCACCATGAGGAATCAGAGCACAGTGGTGATAATACACCATGAATCATCAGCCCATGTTTATATGAAGTCTTGCCGTGTAATTGCATAGTTATTATCATTATACTATTTCATATGGCTGGACCACATCATGAGCAAATTCAGCCAAATTCCCAATAAAGCTGTTCTCATGTACATATTTTTCTGTTTCTGTTGTCAGACAATGGAACAAGTATTAAATAGTGACTGAAACATGGCCCATTAAGACACATGTTAACTTCCATACCAATTCTAAGCTGCTGCTCTGCTGCTCGTCTGAAAAATACATTTCAGTTGCCAGATTTGACATTAGGTCCTTTTTTGTAAAAAAAGAGTTGCTGAAGGGTTTTGAAAAGGCGGGAAATCTAATCAATCAGTAGTGCTAAATTGGCAACACTGCTAGTTCGCGCCAAATCATTTTGAAAGCAACAATCAGCGGAAAACTCCAACACTGACCATGACTGATGAACAACGCCTGACCAAATCAGCCAGTCAGCCACATGTGAATTTATAGAGCTGGTCCTGTTGTTGCAGTTCAGCCAAATAATGCCTACAAAGAAGTCTGACTCGGTATGCAGAATTATTTTTGTACTTATTGCCATCAGCACTGTTAGACACTGCATTGTACAATAATAATTAACTATGGTAAATACTCCAAATATAATTACTCTACATGAAGGCTTTAAAACAAGGTTGAATTTTTTTTAAACCTCTCTGTTGTCACATCTTTTTGGTGCTTCCTCATACACATGGGGAAAGGTCTGGGGTGTCTCATAAACTTATTCGTAGTTTCTGTGGGAGAAGCAGATGTGAAAATAACAGCACAGTAATAACTGTGTGATGGCATATGAGAGCTCTGAGGCATGGTGCTGCCAGCTCAACTGGGACAGTTCACTGCCCCGTCGCAGCTGGAGTCCAGTCTGACAGATAAGCAGTCCTGTCATCCCATGTCCGCATGTTTGCACTGCTGGGGTGAAGAAAAATGGGATGTCAGGAGCCTGTAAGTGTTTCAAAAAAGTGTGCTGGTGTGAGGAAGCTTGGTGGACAGGAAGAGCTGCGACAGGAAAATGAACAAGTTAAATCTCCCAGATTCTCTTCAACATTCAGGAAAACTAACATTGTGCTATTTTAATGGCTTCTTTAAAATATTTGGATGTCTTGTAGTTATGCAATCCCAAATAAACATTTATGCAAGATTTCAGCCTGTATGGGACTTAAAGGTCACTGTTGTGCAACTGTATATTGAGCTCAGCTTAAAATTATTGATTCTGTAATTCTGCTTTTTTAGCAAGTAAACCAGGAGAGTGGATCAAAGACACACCGGAGGATGCATGATAGATTTGACAAGTCATTATCATACAACAGATTAATTAGTACTTTAACAGATCCAGAAATTTGTCAGAATTTTCAGTATAGATGCAAATCAGGTCTAACTGTCAGGAGTCGCAGTCGAGGTGATTGAAAAAGTCGTTTCAATGAGCCTTTGCTTCGTCCTGCCTAATGCAGTCACACTGTGTGTGTTTCAGCATTTATTAAAACATGTCTGTGTCATATTGTACCGACAGAGTCAGGGTGAGAACATCACAGAAAGAAATTCAAATGTGCATCATTAATTGTTAGGTCATATGTTCTAAAGATCAAAGTAAATATATTTTATTAAGATAAATTACAAAATATGTTTGCCACTCCATATTATCCACCACTGTTTCGAAATTAGTACACAGCTTCTGTTCAAAGTCAAATCAAACCACATCCACAAAATAACACCTGGTACTGACAGAACATGTGAGCTGTTGAACACAGTGAGAAATAGTTTGTGTCTGTAATGTTATCTTTTATAGTGACATTTATCTAAGTGTTTCCTTAGTCCCAGCTCTCCCATATTTAATGAAGCATAGTGAATTATGAATTTGACTATTCTAACACACTATAGCACACCACTCTGGGTACGCACCAGCTAGTATACTGTATATGTGCATTATGTCTAGTATAACTGAAGAGTCACTGGAGTTATTTGTCTAAGTTCATGATGACTATATTTCATCTGGCTTAGTCAGACATTAAGGGAAGCTATAAATGTGTGTATGTGGAAGATCTGAATCAGTTTAACATAAAGGATCTTTATAATCCATGTGGTTGTAATTAAAAGCCCGACTCCTCAGCACGTATCTGGGGGCTGTCTGCTGCACCTGTCGCTCATTTGGCTCCTTGCACGGATCTGAGGCAGCAGATCCCTGACAGGCATACAGAGCGGCTTCTGCACACGCTCAGTCAGTGCTGCAGCCAGCGGTGACTGAGAATCTGCCATGAAACAAATAAAAGCAAAATGATGTGTGGACACTCGGCTGGTCTGCTGCAGAGTGGCACCCCAAGCGTCAGTTTGATTACTGACTTGTCACTGCGTGATTCCTGAACTAGTACTGCTCCCATTTAAGTTTCTTTTTCAGAAAAATATAAAAGGCATCTAACCTTTTACCTCAAGACACAACTAGCTGGAATGATTTCAAAGCTTCCATCCAGCAAGAAAGACTAACATCAAGAAAAAGGCAACATTAAAGAGACTATTTGTAAGTTTTCTCTGCCACTGAACAGAGAGCTTCAGCCATTGTTGCATTTACAAGAGGTTATAAAAACTCCCTCTTAACTACGCTATGTCTTCAGGGCAGACTGGAGCCTACAGGGGGTTGCCATCACAAAGTGACGAGGCTAGTTGGTTAGCATGCTAGCTTCAGTAGAAGAAAAGATGATATGATGGTGATGAAGATGAGACAAGAGTTAGATTTGTATTGCTTTACACCACTAGAGACAGAATGAAGTTTGATGCTGAGGTCGCAACATTTCTTCTACACTGGTAAGTAAACAGCTGTTAAAGCTAACGTTGGCTATGTAGCCTAGCAATACAGGCTCTCCCTCTCTCTGTCCTCATTCTGCAGGTCTCTCTGCCTCTGGAGCAGCGGGATCCAGATCCACCACTACTCATCTTTACTATTAACCACTGTTTCTGTCATTATTATTGATAACACCATTACCTATACAGCTGTTGCTGGTCTCGCTCTCTCTCTCTCTCTCTCTCTTTTCTCCTCCTCCCTTCTTGTTTACTAGGTAAATGTCTGATATTCAGAAATTCAGCAAAAATCATGGTCACGTGTTGGAATCGTAATTTCCAGTGAATGCACAACAGCAGTGTTTGATGTGGTGACAACACTACCCTGTCGAAATTCACCCACTCCACCAGTGAGTGTACTGTGTACTCCGTGAACTACAAGTGAGTGTACTGACTGAAGTATCCAATTTGAGACACAGCAAGAATAAATGTCTCTGTGACTCCATCTGACAAGAACCAAAACACTGAGCTAAAAGAGGCTTAAAGCTGCACAGAGCTGCAGTTGTGTGTTGATTTATGTCACTACTATAAATCTTATGCTGTTGATATAAAAATAAAATTGCTTAATACCTGTATTTAGATGAGGTCCTTTTGGTTCTTTGTAAAACATTGCCAGCCCGAAATAACCACCTTTTCAGCTGAAGACAATTAGCTCAGATGGTATAAAATGTTTTCTTTTATAAATGTCAAAGTTTGACCTGTTTGAATCACACTTCAGCAGAAAATATCTGTATTGCCATTGCTTACAAAAGTCTTGCATACAAACAGCAAACAGTGTCAATATCAATGTCAGACTCATATTAAAAAGACTGAAGTGAGAACGCTCTGGTTCTTCAAAGCCAGCTTCTCTGTCTTTCCTTCCGTCTCTCTCTGTCTGTCTCTCTCTCCTCCAGAGTCTTGTTATCTCTGTCTTTGGTCAGTGGAGGATGTCAAAGGCACCGTGTGAGACAGAGTAGACCGTCCATTAACCCTGACTTCAAAACAAACTAACAAGCACCACAATCAAGACGCACTAAAATCTGAAAGCCTGCCATGCTCCCTGCGTCAACAAAGAAAAACGAAAAGCAGCAGTCAACTGACTCAGCTCTTAATGAGCCTGAGGGGCTTGAAAACAGCATGTAAGTGCATGAATAAGGAGTTATTGATTTTAATACTCATGCTGACAATGAAAGAAACAATTAAAGTGTTAACTAATAGTCAATGTAATCAGAAGGAACAGAGGGAAAATCAGCTTCCGGGAGCCATATCCAGCCAGGATGCCTTAACTACAGACATCCACACCTTAATTAGAGGCTGCTGCATTTGATCATTATTGTCTGTAACAAGGAGTTTTCACTGTGATGTGGAAGACTTGAAGGAAAGTGAAGGCTCGGCCACCAAATAATGAGGATTCAAATAAAGGCTAAAAAGAATAAAATGTGTTTTTGAGGAGCTGTGTAGTTTGATTTGAAACCACTGTAGCTTGTTATGTGACTGTGTGTGGTGTATTTGTCTGTGTGTGTGTGTGTGTGTGTGTGTGTGTGTGTGTGAGGATTTGACGAATGTGAATATAAATGACGTTGTAAATGTGTGTAAAGTTAGAAAAGGCGACAACAGGAAGCAGACAGGGTGAAATTGGCGTCAGGCACAAAGCTGTTCGGCCTCTTGAAAGGCCATTAAAGTGACATGGAAGAAATTGCAGAGACTCAGTGAAATGAATCGCTGCTTTCAGACTTTAAATGCTGCAGGTTTGTTCTCTTTTTCTTTTTTTGTCATAGGCATTTAAAGTTGATATTGAGTTAAGAGTTGATGTTATTTATCTATATTGTAACTTGTGCCAATCCTCTTGATGAAGATAAAACCGCAAGGTGGTAATTCTAGTTTAAAATGCCATTGTTTTTTATCATAAGTCTGTCATTTAATCCAATCATTGTACAATACCTGCTCATCTTCAATTGTGCACAAAGAAAAAAAATAGAACATCTGGCAGCTAAAGAACCACATATTTATTTGTGGTTCTTAAAAATTCAATTAATAATTGGAGATATTGTCACTTGTCTTTTTTGGGAGCATTAAATCTGACTTCTGAGCCTTTTTTTATTAGCTGATGTTCTTTTCACCTGTTTGGCTTTTATCTATCGTGATTAATATGTTTCTGTACACACACACAGCCTTTGGATAACTCAAGCAATGATATTTATAATACTGAAATATGGACACACACACACACTTTCACATTGCAGTGAATCTCCTCTTAAATCAGCTCATTTGAATGCAAAGCCAGAGTTTTCTTTCCAATTACACACTTGCACTGGAGCAAACTAAAGCTGGGAAGGGTTTTAGAAATTACAGTTATTAGATTATGACGAGCAAAGTTCAGCTGAAAGGCTTAAGCCTCTGCAGTTCACATGAGAAAGGGAAGTGCTCCACACAGCACTCACCCTGCACCTCAACCAGAACCCTGTGTATAATCCTGGCAAACAGCACATGAAGAAAGGGTTAGAATTACTGAGGCTCTTTTGCTGTAAGTCCTGTACCGTAATGGCTGCCGCAGTAAAATCACTGCCTGACCTGCTTGAGATCTTAAACTGTTTTCAGCCAAAAACATCTTTTTGGAGGCTGGTCAGAAACAAATGCACCACATTAACAGGATAGGAACCACCAGGAAACAGCTTTTCATAATGTCATGTTTAGAGTGGTATTTAAAGGTCCCTTATTTTACACTCTTCTGGTGTTTTATTTTAAGTGTTGACGTCCATGAGAAGATATATCTGTGGTTTTAAGAGCCAAAAACCATCTCAGTGTAGTTTTAAATCTCCTCTCTCAGGCTTCTCTCTGGAGCTCTATGAACAACAGGTCAATGAGCCAATCAGAGGAGAGGCTGTCTTCTGATTGGCTGACTGTTTTCTGAGTGATAAAAATATAGCAGATTTCAGGTAAAAACCAAATCCTGCAAGGTTGGATGGTGGGTCCAGGTGGCCAGTGGCTTGGGGCGTGTCCGAGTGTGAGGACTTCTTTGCTGTGACATCATAAAGTTCCAGAAGTCCTGACGGCTGGTTTTAAGGCTCAGTTTCTGAATACAGGCTGTGTGCATTTCTCTGTGGACTGAGGCTTTGATACTTTCACAGTATTAATATAGAACTTAGACCTATTTTATAATCAAAAAAACACATGGACATCGACCTTTATAAAATATGTGGCCTTAAAGTACACTTATGCATATTTACATATATAAAAATCTATGTATATACATTTTGTATCCTGTACTAACACCTCATATTGATATTCTGGTAAATACAGCTATGTCAGAATTTACTTTACAGCCTCCCTGAAATGCAGGTTGTGTCAGGAAGGGCATCCAGCCTATGACTAATCAGATATGCAGACAGTGATCAACTGTGGCGACTCCTCAGGTGAGCAATACAACAACAGCAGCAGCTTTACATATCTTTTCTGCAAGAACGAATATGTAAATGTTCCATAATTTCAGGCCACAACACAGAAATACTTTTCCTGTAGAATGCTGCACATCTCCCATATGATTCTTTTTTTTTCTGGAAGATCTGTGCTGATTGAAATGTTGTATTTAATGAAGACCATGAGGACGATTTCAGTCCATGGATGATTATTTTCTCCTCTGACAAAGTCAAATTTATGCATAAGTCACGTCCTCCATACCTCCACCAAGGTGCCACAAATGTGTTGACAAAAAAGATGAGGCCATTTGCTCATTGTGTTTTATGGAATCCAGGAAGCCTTAAGGTGTTCTTGAAGATAATGTGCCCGACTAAATAAAGACGTTTATTACATCTTCTCCTCTCGCTCTTTCTAAAAGTGTCTATAGAAAGTGTTTTTCTTCCCTCTAAATGTTTTATCTTAAACATAGAAAAATGGAAATTCAGCACAAAAATGCAAAGTGCTTCAAAACTAAGGCCACATAGAGGTGCTTTCCAAGGACACGTCCCTCCTGCCCGCAACCAAACATTACACAAAATAAAAGACCAGACATGTTACGGACTAGCCAAGTCTAGGAATAAGTGGTTGTCACTCCTGGCTCTAACCTGGAGTGTGTGTAAATGTAAAAAGGGGAAAAGAAACAAACAAAGTTGAAACCGCTTTCTATGAATGGATAAACAACGGAGTTTTGTGCCCAACACTAACCAGACCTTAAGCATGGTGGTGTCAGTGTCACGACCCGTCTTCCATGACACCTAAATGTCTGTGATGTGAGTGTGTTTTTGGTATTTTCAACCTTGAAGTATGGATGGGGTGTGCTGGGTGTGTTTTGGTTTCTCTCTCTCTCTCTCTCTCTCTCTCTCTCTCTTTTTCTGTCTGCTCACCTGCTCATCATCAGAATCAACTCACCTGCCTGTCATCAAGCAATCAGCCCTGTACTGCAACAGCCCTGCACCAACAGCCACTTGCTGGTTGTATCATTGTGCAATCCACAGTTCCTCAATGTGCTGTGCTTCCGGCTCTTTTGCCTTAGACCTACCAGCTTTGCATATTTGAAAGCCTGTTTTCCTGCCTTCCTGCCCTGCCTCACACCTTTCTACTGAGCCCCCCCACCCAGCTCCACCTTACTACATTGGCCCCAAACCACAGCCAGCCACCATCTCCTCAGCTCGACTTGTGTTAAAAGACTTGTGTTACACCTGCTTGTTTGTAGTATTTGGGTTCAGCCTACAATTTTGAGTCAGATTAGTGAAGCAGTAGCTGATTTTGAAGGTGCTGAAATTGGGATTGTCAATGGAAAATGTTGATATGAGACCATGTATGAGGACTTGTGGTTGAATATTCAAACATTCTCCTTAACTTCACCCATGATTTTCAAGTTTGACATTATTTACTATATAATGAATTTGGGCTGAAATTGGTTTTGCTAGTCAGACACTTGAAATCCAACAAACAACATTTGGGAAATATGTCCAAACAGATGTAATTGTGTTGTATTATGGATTAGACCTGTAAAAGTTTTGCATTTCCTCGTGAGCAATACCTGAAAACCCAAACTTGCAAAAGTACTTTAGTGTTGGTTCATCCAACACCTCCACCCATCTACTTTTCCATCACCCCAGCTGCCAGTCTCTAGCTCATCCTGCCCTCCACACAGGTAAACATCCACCACTCTCCTTGCCCACCTACCCATCCATTCCCGAGCCTAATCTCTGTCCAACCAAGCACATATCCGTCCATCAATCACTCCCTTATCTGTTCAAGTTACTATACTGGAGCCTGCCTGGGAAGAGTTTTTTTTTTTTTTAGTTTGACAGTCCAAAAGACAAAGTGCTCTTGAGGCTGACAGCAAGCTGGTCAGATAGGAACAGGTAAGTGGCACCTTCTGTTCATCACCGCCAGCAGAGAGTAAGCAGCCCCACGCTGTGCCTGTGATCCTCTGGCAGAATCGCTCCATGGTGGCAATCAGAGACAGAGCGATTTCAGCCAGAGGGCTCCCCGCTGCTCTGCCTCTTTCCTGGCTCTCATCAGGCTTCGACCCCCCCCCCCCCCCCCCCCCCCCCCTTCTCTGGCTCTGACACGGTCTCATTAAAGTCTGTGAAAATGAATACATGCTCCAACTTGTGGATTAGTCAGTCCCTGAGCTTCACCTGTCATACTTCAAAAAGTCGACATCCTGTCGGCAACAGGTACAGCTGCAAAGTTTGATCCTGTGCGAGAAGCACAGCAGTTTTTCATAAACCCCGAAAAAAAACAATTTGCCAAAAATCACTGCAAATAGTTTCTGAATTATATTTTTATTATTATACTGTCATCTGGAGCCCTAGGTTTATAGAATCTTCCTCCTGTGCCTCTAAAGCTGAATAATGGACCGAGTGAAGAGTCCTGGACAATGTAAGGGGAGATCAATCTGTAAGTGTTCAAATAAAACCTCAACTTATTATTCGAGTGCACAGAGTAATATTGTTTTCAAAATGTGTTAATAAATGAGTTTGGAGCTGCTGAGATATTGTTCAAAGCCTCAGTCCACAGAGAAATGCACACAGCCTGTATTCAGACACTGAGCCTTAAAACCAGCCGTCAGGACTTCTGGAACTTTGTGATGTACAAGAGAGCAGTCAGTGCCCTCAGCCATGCCTGAGGCCCCGCCCACCTGGACCCACCATCCAACCTTGGATTTGGTTTCTCAGAGTGTTTACCTGAAATCGTCTATATTTTTATTGGATCATTCAGAAATCCAATCAGAAGAGAGGCTTTCTTCTGATTGTCTGGCTGACTGACCTGTTGTTACTAGAGCTCCAGATGGATGTAAAACTACACTGAGATGGTTTTTGGTGTATAAAACCACAAATATATCTCCTTATGGATATCAACACCTCAAATAAAACACCAAAAGTGTAAAATATGGGACCCTTTTTTTTTTTACTTTGAGAAATTAACTGTGCAGTTGAGATCTGTTTACTTACTGTGAAGCACCAAATATTACATATGGTTGTGTTTAAAAGAAAAAAACAAAACAAAAAACAGATGTACCCACAGTGGTTAGTAGTCAGTCGGGTTTCTAAGCCCCCCACCCCAATATGTTTAACTCCAGTTAATGGTTATAGCTCAAGTCTTCTAAAACATGCTGCACTTAACTGATGAAGTAGCCTAAACACATAATATACATGTGTAATGTTCTAACTTACCATTCTCACTTGGTGCTGCTAGATTGTTGAATGATGGGGGGAAAAAAAACAAAAAAACTGGCTTTCACAGCTCTAATAGAGTGTGTGTGTGTGTGTGTGTGTGTGTGTGTGTGTGTGTGTGTGTGTGTGTGTGTGTGTGTGTGTGCGTGTGTGTGTGTGTGTGTGTGTGTGTGTGTGTCTAAAGTCAGAGTCACAGGATGTGGGTGTGATGTCAGGATCCAGTTCAGGATTCCTTCTCTTTTCTTTCTTTCACACCTCAGCCTGCTCATCTCTTTCCACAATTTCTACAGTAACACCTTTTTATCAATCTCTCTCTGAAAATGAGAGGAAGGCTGAATGGTCTGGAGATGATCAGACTTCGTTCCTCCCCGCTGCCGCCGTAATACCTTCATCAGCCTCCAAACAGCCTTGATGGCTTCAGCAGATGGTGCGGCTGTCTGAGGACAGTCAATCTCAGTCTCAGGTGACTTTCTAAAAGGAATTGGATTGCTTTACCTGTCGTCACACCTCACATAAAGCATGGAGTAGAGAAATATATACAGTGTGTGTGCTCCACAGAAGGCCAGCACGACCAGCATGACCAGCTCGCTCTCTGGGATGTTTTCAGTGTATTTACTGTATAGGTCAGAATACAAGTGAACTCCAAATTTAAGTGGCAGCTGGTGATGTAATTAAAACACAACCAGTCCTCCAACCTCAACAACATACAGGTGTTTTTTTGTTTGGTTTTTTTTGTTTTTTTTCAAGCACCTTTGTCGCCATCTTCACTACCTTTGTTGCCATGGTTACTATAATAACTATTATGGCTCAGTTAGATTTAGGCACAAAAAAAGGTGGTGATTTGGGGCCAAAGAAGTACTTCCTCAACATCTTATGGTTACAGTGATAACAACGTGGTTAATGTTGATTTGTCATAGATAATAAAAATATAAAATCGAGCACCGCTCTGTGTCATATTCCTGTGTTTTGTTGACCCATCCATCCACCCCAACCTCCTCCTGACGTGGACTTTGTTGCTCTATAAACGACATCACTGCACTTTTCCCTTTGCTCCTGTCATCATTACTACGACCACAAGATGTCGTAACAACAAAATGTCACTATTCTATACTATACTATACTATACTTTTTCCCGAATCCCACACTGTACCGCCCCCCCCCCCCCCCCCCCCCAGGAGTATAGTTTGGGTTCTGTTATTTTTTCTCCTCTCCTCTCCACTTGTTTTTTTCCCCATTCCTCCTTTTTAAATGGCGCCGCAGATGGCTGCCTCGGTGTTTTGGTGCGCTCTGCACCATTCACTAGAACAAATTCCTTGTACGTGAAAACATACTTGGCAATAAACCTGATTCTGATTCTGATTCTGATTCTGATTCTATGGGTCATAATAACCTGCTGTGTGTATTTGCTGGTTGAGACTTCAGGTCATGATGTTTGTGTAAACATGACCCTGGGATTTCCATCACCAGGATAAACCAACTACTTAATTTGCAGCATCTACTGTAGAGCAGAAGAGAAAAAGTGAACTTGCATCTGATTAATGATTCCGTCTGATTGGAGTGAGCCTTTCTGACAGGAAAGAAAAAAAAAACTAACTTTTACTGTTTTTATACCACAGCTTGGTTTGAGCAAACAGCAAGAAGCAAATTACAAAGTGATAAAAATTGCATTAGAAAAAAAAACTCACATTAGGTACCTTATTAACACTTTGCAGCAGAGATGAAATGCTGCATCTACACAGCTTCATTTAAGCAATTAAAATTTTAATTTGAAATACATCTGACCTCATTTAAACTTATGTGATGGGTTATGACTAAATGTGCCTTTGATGTTACATCTGCTTAGAGAGAGAGAGAGAAAAGGCACAACACATCTGCAAATGGATTACATACATGTAAATAATTAAACTCTGGTCCTCGCTGCTTATTTTTGTACTTGACATAGAACTTCAGAGAAGTCAGATAGTCGAAAGAAACTTCTGAATATTTAGGTTTATGTGGGATTTCACATGAAGTGTGTGTTGATGTAATAATACACCAAACTTAAAGAGGCTGAGAATCATGTATTTAACTCAAAAATATTAGTTATTTTAATGAAAATGAACGAACCAGCGGCAACACTGCAAACTGCATCAAGCCCCGTAACTCTCTGCAGAGTGAGGGCAAGAGGAAGAAAAAAGAAACAGAAATTAATTAAAAATGAGGAGAAATCCAACATCCAACTCACACGTGTGTTTTTCCACAGATCTGCAACGGCAGCGGCAACGCACACGCCACGCGTGCAGTCTGTCTCTGGCGTCAGCCCCCAGAAACAATAAGTTGGCAAACACAGAGGCAGAGCAACTCGGGTTGAAGCTTTCAGCCACCTTCACTGTTACCTACAACATTACCAAACACAAACGGAGAGAGGGACAGTCAGCACACTTGCTGTGTGGGGAAGTGCACGTGCGTCCTTGTGGACATGGAAGGTATGAACTAGCCTTTCGTCTGTTTAATAGACAACTTTAGGAGCTGTGTGTGTGTGTGTTTATATTTTTTAAGATGCAGTGTAGCTGGAACATCTCAGCCTGTTGGATTCTGTAAAATTCATGAATGGTTTAAAAGTGGATAAAACTTGAAGGGATGAACCCCCCCCCCCCCCCCCCCACAGCCACGAGTTAAACTCCTTCTCATCTCTCTTGCTCCTCTCTGTTTGTGCTGAGGCAGGGCATTTGAGTTTTCCCTCTGAGACGTTTCCTTAGGCTATCAGACTGTGTAAACATCCGTTTGAGGTGATTAATTATGCCAGGCAGGGAGAGATAGAGGGAGAGGGCAGAAGGGAATGAAGATAAAAAAAAAAAAAAGAGAAAAAAAACGGATCATATAGATTAGACTCCCGAGTCTCCTTGACCTGGATCTCCTGTGGTACCTGCTCGTCTTTACAATAGGAAAAGGTATAAATATTTCAAGTCAAATAGAAAGCGGTATAAACTGAGCTTTCATCTTTTATTCATCAAAGCCGAGGGATGAAGATGCACATCCACCGCGCTGGGTGCCTGCAGGGCCAAATGCTCCAACAGATATGTTTGTGTTTGTGTGTGTGTGTGTGAGTGCGCATGTGCGAGCCCACACAACTTTGTAAGGAGAAGAATTCCTCACATAAAGCCAGGTGCTAAAAGATAATGTAAAGCCTTTTGTCCAGTCTTCTCCTCTTTTTATCCCCGAGTACTGGAGTCTTTTCAGATATCTGCAGCGGTGACATAGTGTATGGTGCTAGATTTTTATTCAAACATGCAGGCGCTGTAGAAGTCTAACTCTTTCCAGCAAATGTCTTTAAAAGATAAGACTGACATTAATGTTTTTCTTGCGATCAACAAATCACAGGAGAAGACCAAAATGTTTTTTAAAAAGTTTGCTCCTTTCCTAAAACAGCTGAGCACTGCATTTATCCAAACCTGAGTAAACGGTGGCAGCAGGGCAGTGTATGTGGTATTTACACAAAATAAATTGCAGTGTGTGTGTGTGTGTGTGTGTGTGTGTGTGTGTGTGTGTGTTTCTGTGTGTCTGCGGTAATGAAGGCACGTGTCACTTAGGGCAACAGTTTGGTTCATTGATGTGCTTTTAATAGATTTGACAACAATGGGGCTCAGTGGCACAGAGGAGTAAGATCCATCAGGCCATGGCTACACAGACAATACTCATTAGTGGGAAGAAGTCGTTGTTGTGGTTCAGGAGGTGGAGTGGGTCGTCCACAAATTCAGAAGGTCAGTGGTTCGATTCCCAGCTCTGCCTGTCCACATGTCACAGTGGGGAGATGTTGAACCTCAAATTACACCCAGTGTGATTGTTTGAGTATGGTTTAAAAAAAAAAAAAAAAAGCGCTGTATGAATGTGGCTTGTGGTGTAAAGTTTAAGTAGTCAATAAGACCAGAAAGTCAATTTACCATTGTTGGTTTTGGTCTTTTTGTCAGATTTGAGGACAATCAGAAAGATACAGACGATTAACAGACTTAGTGTTTTTTTTTTTTTTTCAGGATGATTCCAATGATCCATGACTTAATAAACTTGCAGCAGGAAACAGAACAATCATCTTCTGTATGAAACCAAACCCCTATGCTAACAGCTTTGTAGAGTAGACAGCTAGTTTGATTTCTTAAGGACAATGAGAGAAAGAGTAGTATAAAGAAATAATGCAATCAATCTTACCTGTTAATTAAAAGCAGTCAGGGCTGGGGCAGTTGATTCTTAAAGGTAAAATGTGTTGCTACTTGCTCCACATCTATCACCTCTTCACCCCCCTCCTCCCCTGCTAGAGCTGCTCCTTGTTCATAACTTTGCCCAAGAAATGCATTGTTCACTAATGGCAGCGATGACATTGTTGAAGTGTACAGACATGTGTTGTAAGAACTGAAATCTCCTCAAAAAAAAGGCCCAGAGAATCTCACAACAGAAAAGTGGTGACAAACTGACATGTATTCATTTGGTCTACTGGATCCATACGATCTCAACGTACAGTGATCGGTTATAAAATAAAACAACAGTTACTGAAGTAGTGGAACGGGAAAACGGTGGGTATGAGTGAGAGCATGAATGATTCTGTCTCTGTTTACCAGCCTCATGACTGACTGGTGATCTTTCCTGGGTGTAGCCTACCTCTCATTCAATGCCAGCTGGGATTGACCCCCCCCCCCCCCCCCCCCCCCCCCCCGTCCCCACCAAGAGTAAGCAGATATAGCTAATGGAGAATATGACATGAATGTTGCATTTCTGTTTATGGCAACTACTGGAATCCATCCTGCCTCCTCCGTATTCGGCCGGCAGCGAATGAAATCCCATGAGCTGCTTCAGTGGTTTTAACTGTCATGTGAGATGATGTGAACCTCCAGAGAAAGGGGGAATATGCATAAAATGAATTCATGAATAAATTAATTTTCAGGGCTTGGTGAAAATTAAGAGGAAACTGCATTTTGTCTGACTGCTCTGAAAATCACTGCACACTCAGAAGTCTTCCTGGTGATGTGATGATGTAACGACTCTTTAGATTTGAAAATTTGTTGTGAAAAACCATGTGGTTTGACTCTCAACTGGGACTGACTGAGGACACACACACAGCTGCAGGGAGCAATGCCATCACATGCAGTTACTGAGCACACATGTAGACACGGGGGAGAGAGAGTGAGCAGTTAGCTGCTGTGTGGACTCTCCGTGTCGTAACCTCCTGTGAGATGCTTTGAGTGGCAATTGTGTGTTTTTGAAACTTGTTTCAGGGCTGCAGTTCACTCTTTCATCCTAGCACGCTGTGTTTCTTCTTTAACGGCACCTTGCTGGGCAGGTGACAGGTGTGTTTACAGTGTTTTGTGCGTTCTGGAAGACAGAAAGGGGGAGAAAAATAATGTGTTCACCTGGGTGTTTTGTTTACATCACTGCCGATCGGATGGCACGCTGATAAATACCCACGTCTACCACAGAGTAAGTGAAAGCTGACTGTGACCTTTTCCATTGCTGACAAAAACCCTATGTTAGGGGGTCTTAGCAGGTTTATGAACAATGAAAAGGGGGCTTTATTTTGTCTTCTAGGACATAATTTTTATTTTATCACTGTTGGTTTTGGGGAGGCACCAAACAATTTTTTGTATGCCTACAATGACAAAGTCTCTTTTGCCTCATGTCTTATATAAAGAATAGCCAATAAGTATTGTGTTGTATGTATTATATGTAGTCAGAGTCATGGCTATACTGATATTGAACCAAAGATCCGACACAAATTCTGTATGAATTTCTGGGGGAAAAAAGAAATGGCTGCCAAAAACCAATTCTTTTTCCAAAAAACTCATACTCACACTTTCTCTGCACTCCAGTGCATCTGTGTGTGTGTGTGTGTGTGTGTGTGTGTGTGTGTGTGTGTGTGTGTGTGTGTGTGTGTGTGTGTTTTGGTGGCCTGCCCCTCTCCTGCAAGCTGTCTATGTTCTCTAATCACAATCCTGCTCCAACACTCACAGACTGACAAAAATGTTGGACCATCATTCCCACTGCTGCCTGAAAGCTTTTCACTGTGTTTGCAGTCTTCAGCATCAGGATTCACCACTAATCTAAAGAGGAGCTGTGTGCAACTAACTGAAGTCACAGAGAGGAGCAGCCGCTACTTCTAACTTAATCATATCAGACTGAGTTTGAATCACACTCAGTTTTATTGTTACAAATTCATTTGTATTATTTCATGTCAGTCGGACTGTGGACTGTGTGTCAACATATATACTTACTTCCTACAAGGTCTCCTACCACACTGAAGCTTCAGTGATGTCCCTCGTTTGTCAGATGCTTTGGATAAAAGCACCTGACAAATGAGTAAATGTAATGTAATGAATCATCTCAGAGGAAGACACACACCATGACTCCGTCCATACACAAATACATAATAAATGTATGAATAGGAATTCATGCCTTAGGCTCAACATTGTCAGTTTTTATAAATGTACATGAAAAGTTATTAATTTATCAAAGAGCACATGCTTTACAAGCCTTTAACACTTACAGCTCAGAAAATGTGTCAGATGATGGAAAATTAAAGTTCCTATATCATAGAAAGTAAGATTATAAAGATGGCTAAATGAAACTTCTGGTCCAGTATACACCCTGGTTCCAAGGGTCTGAGTCTGGCCCATATACTTACACATCTGGGTAGATTCTGGCTGTTATCCTCCAGTTTTGTCCAACAGCCAGAAGATTTTCTGTGTGTGCATGCCAGAATTGGTCCAGATGTGGGAGTAGCATCTGACAATCAAGCTGTACATGGGCCAGACTTGGGCTGTGGTTCCAGGGAGTATACTGGGCCAGATGATAACAAGAATGTGGCCAAGTATAGGACAGATGTGTTTTGCTATCTGGGAGGGTTGAGAAAAGAAGTTGGAGAACCCCTGTCGCTTTTCTCTGACTGGGAAAACAGTCTATTAATCCTCTTTTCTGTGACTTGTATTAGTGAAACTGATAGAAACTGAGCTGCTGCCATGATGTGATATTACACACATCAAAGATGATCGAAGGTCTTACTGAGGACATCAAGCGTGGTTTTAATAGTGGTATCCCAGGTCTGAGCTGACATCAGTATCAAGAAGTAACTAAAGAATCAAATCAGTGCTGTGGAAGGAGCAGGGTTAAGGACTATTTCTTCATATGACACAATCCAGAATTGGATATTGATCCTGTGAGAGATTACAATGAGAAATAGAAATGAAATGGAAAACACGAGTGTTCTCTTTAGAGGAGGGAGGGCAGGGACAACAGACACATAAAGAGAGGAGCAAAAATTGATGAGAGGGAGTGAGAGAGCTTAACAGCAGTGAACAAAACATCTGCTCACTGAATGCAGATAATGAGTCGATGAATGGGATAAATAGTCTCCTCATAAAACCTCCTTTTCTCTCTGGAGACCATTCTGATAACACAACAGCACATACTGAATGTGTTTCATTGTTCTTCTCACTCCAGGGATGATAACGACATGCACAACTCTGTTCAGCATCTCCAACATCTGGGCACAATGCCCAACAAAACTGTTTACATGAGGATTCAGCAGTCATGTGGAGGGCTTATTGCTTATTGTTTTGTCCGTACAATAAACCTACATTTGACTGTCGGGAAATTTCCTTCCACTGAAGCTCAGTGAGGAAATTTTCATCCTCCAACCTGAACAACCACACAGGTCGTTTTTCCAACCCTCTGATACGACCCATAGGGGTGTCTCCTGAAATAGCGGCGGGTGTACTGGACCTTGGTTGTCATGGTTGCAGTAATAAACAAGCAGACCTTACAGAAATCAGAATACCGGAACTTTGACACCATGGTAACAATAATTAATGATAATGACTTGGTTAGGTTGAGGAAAAGATGATAATTTGGCCTAAATAAGTTAGACGATCTCTGTTGTCATGTTACAATAATAACAGTGAACAGTCATGGATAATAGAAACAACATCAACTGCTACTTTCACATGGGAATTGAACACCGCTCTCCTGTGTCATATTCATCCATCCACCCCAACCTCCTCCTGACGTGGACTTTGTGTTAGTTAGGTTTGTTGCTAGGTGACATCTAGTGGTCATAGTAATTATGACAGGAGCAAAGTGAAAAGTGCGGTGACATAGTTTATAGACAAACTGTGATGCCTCATATAATTATTTAACCAGGACGAGGGCTGTGGTTTTTCCTTCAGTGTAGTCATGAAATTTATCCTTTGAGTCAGGGGTTGGCAAGTAAGTCAATTTTTTTCCTAACCCATTACACAGCGGCCAGAACATAATCAAAGGCTAATTTTAAGAAACTGATTGATAAAAATGCAACTTAAATTAACTTTAATGAATCAGTCAAATGTATAAATGTGACTGTGGCTGCACAATAAACTGTTTTTATTTTTCACATCACATCAGATGTCCGCCATTTAAGAGGTCTATCAAGCATGCGAAAGAACCTTTGGAACTTCCGGTCAGAACTTTTCATAATACAAGCTAAAAGCTTGTTTTGAACTATAGAATTGCAGAAGAAAAGAATGTTCTTGCGCTTTTATTTTATAGACAAAATTGCTACAGAGGAAGGGATTCTGTGGGTAACTGTTACTGCTATGGTGGAGATCTATCGTAGAACCTGATGTGACACGGTTGTGTCTGTCATTCACTCTAAACATGGATAAAAGTAAACAGTGGAAGACAGAAAATGGACAGACTGACTCCAGACAAAACTGTAGAAGATGAAAATCTTCCAAAAATTTTTTTCCACAACTGATGAACAATGGCTGTGCTTTGATTGACCTTCAGTCCATGACTGTATTTCACTACAAACAGGATGTTATCAATTAGTTGAAGCTAATGTCTGAACATCACAAATGAATGTACCTTTTGAAATCTAAAATAACTGAAACCTATGACTGAAAATCACTCTATGAACATATATAATGTAAAGTATGTGTGATCTGTCATGGACCAAAACAGGTTAGACCATCAGTCAGGTTCTCCATGTGAAATCAACAGGTCAGCTCAGACCTGCAGCCGGTCGGGATCCAGACAGTCAGACAGAGAGCAGGAGCCAGACAGTGCATCTCTCCAGGGTTTAGCAGTGTCAGACAGCAAGGCAGAAAATATCGGCCTCCCCTTTATTACTTTCTGTGTTGCTCTAAAAGCTCCTCCATCACTGGCTCAGGGAAAGTTCATGAGCTGCACACAACAACAAACTTCTTCACTCACAGTGAATCCTGACTCAGGAGAGAAGGTGCGTCTGTGGATTAAGTTCTTCCAGTTATTACACTAATAATCCTCTGTCTGTGATCTGCTTTATCCTAACATTACACATCTATTTTCCAGTGCCAGGTTTATAATGTGTGGTGTAAGTTATGAATACAGTAAATAAATAAATAAACTCAACAGAATTGATTGTGCTGAAAATGAGACTTTTATCATGTGATTTTTGCATGAATGATTCATTTTCATTATACACTTTATTATGCATGTTTACAGTGTGCAATGCATGATAAACAGTAAAAAAAATAAATGAAAAAAGCAGAATGTTTGTACTGATAATGGGATTTTTATACCAGGATTTATATCTGGAATTTTTGCATTATTAATGTTTTTCATGAGAAATTTACATTTTATTTTTCTCTTGAAACTGAAATAAATTATCCCTCATGTCAACATCCTCAAGGTTTAGCTTTTCTCATTTAAATATTTTAGATTTAAATTTGCAAATTTGGAAAAAAAGTGCACAGCACATTAATGGAGAGTAAATAAACAACTCTCTTAAAAGACTGTTAAAAAAATATATTTTTCTCCATTCTGTTTTTGTTTACACTGACATGAAAATGTCAGTGAACCCTTTGAGATGACCCCTATTTATGTATAAATTTGTCTTCAAATAGAGTCAGATATTCATTTAATTTAAAGGTCCCATACTGTGAAAGTTTCAATGCCTGCTGAGCCTTAGAACCAGCCGTCAGGACTTCTGGAACTTTGTGATGTCACAGATGTCACTTTCGCTCTCAGTCATCCCCTAAGCCCCACCCACCTGGACCCACAGTCCAACCTTGCAGGATTTGGTTTCTCTGAGTGCTTATCTGAAATTTTGTATGTTTTTTTTCAATCACTAGAAATCTGTCAGTCAATCCCTCTCTTCTGATTGGCTGACTGACCTGTTGTTACTAGAGCTCCAGAGAGAAGCCTGAGAGAGGAGATGTAAAACTACACTGAGGTGGTTTTTGGCTCCTAAAACCACAAATATATCTTCTGATGGATATCAACACTTCAAATAAAACACTGGGAAAGTGTAAAATATGGGACAACTAATAATGCAGATCATTGTATTATTCTTGTATTGAATAAATCGTTCAAACATTGACAGTGTAGGTCAGAAAAAGTTTGTTAAAAGAGCTGGAAGAGCTGGCTTGAGGTTTGGAGGTCATTTACTTTTTCCACAAGCACTGTGAATTTTAAAGATTAGAATAGTTTTTGTGTTAGTGGTGTAAACACATTGTGTTTAACTATACTTCAGACTTAGATCTTACACTTACATCACATTTTATAACCAATTAATGCAGATCTGCACTCGCACTGCTGCTCCTCCAGGCAAACAGCCACAAAACACAAACAAACCCTGGTTTTAACCTTTCCCACAAACATGTTCTATTTCTCTCTGTGTTGTCAGGTGGAGGGTGAGAGCAGGGTTAATGCTACACACATGAAGAGAGGGTGTTTAATATGTATGGATGTGGGGCAGTGTGCGAGCGTGCTGGTGCAGCAGCAGCACGGCTTGTCAGGCAGTCTTCCTCATTAGCGCTGACTGAAACACACATGCTCGAGCTACGAGGTGCCGCAGTCAGCCTCAGTCTGTCCACCTCCAGCACTGCAGGAGGCAGCGCTTAGTGGGTAATACTGCAAATCTGATAGCACCCTTTTGTTCTCTAAACTTTCAACTCCCGACTGTTGTTGACTCTTGTTAGTGAAATCCCACACTGAAACTTTTTCCTCTCCTTTGGGAAAGTTTGTGAGGAAGTGAACTTTGTCATCTGTGTTCAACACTTTAACAGAGACAGAAAACTTTGCAGTTGGGGCTGATGTGGGAGGAAGTGCGGCAAGCTTTTAGTCATTCTCTGTCAGCAGTTTCTGCTGGAAACCGAGTGGCGTGCGTGGGTTCAATGAGTTATCTACACACAGGAATATGGAATCTCAATGACACAAATATCACAGCTTTTCTCTGAAAGAAGCTCAGTGTGCAGAGGGAGAAGAGCTTTTCAACTTTCCACAGCTTCTCTCCACTGTTCTCATACCAGGCACTGGCAATTCTGCAAATTGATTGGGGTACTTTGGAGGATATTTAAACACATTAGAACCTAATACCTGGTGAAATACCAGCTAGCTTACTCATTTGATTTAGACACTGCATTTATTTTTTTCACTGCAAAGGTTTTACAAGACTTTTTTTTTTTTTTACCTGTTTCTCAGAAATCATCTTGTTTCACATATGTTTTAGAACTTCTCCAAATTTGGCAAAAATGTTCACCCGGACCCATGGACAAACTAATTAAATTTTGGTGGCTAAAGGTCAAAGGTCAAGGTTGTGGTGACCCCACAAAACATCCTTTTGGCCTTGTGAATGTGATATATCAGTAACACCTTGAAGGAACTTCTTCAAATTTGGCAAAAACATTCACTGGGACTGGAGGATTAACTGATTAGATTTTGGTGGTCAAAGGTCAAAGGTTAAGGTCAGTGTGACCTCACAAAACACTTTTTAGCCATTATTCAAGACTTTACACAGCAATTATGACAAAACTTCCTGTCACTTTCCACAGAGAGACAGGAAGTGGGACAGAGAGAAGGGGAATGTCATGCAGCAAAGAGTGTGGCTGCCCAGGAGTGGAACCGGGTCTCAACTGCGTAAAACATTTGCACCCATGTGGTATGTGCCTTAACCACCCTGCATAAAGATCCATGATTTGAAAAAAAAAAAATAATAATAATTTTTGATAAATCGGTAAGTGGCTGTTCTGAATCCTAACCCTGAAATTTCAAAATAAAGTAAATGATTATTATTATTATTTGTATTTAGCTTACTGCCATGTCAAATATTATTATTTATATTCATTATATATTTTCAGGTTTCAACAGATCTCAGAGGGGTCTCTATGAATGCCGTGCCAGGTGAGATAGCTGTTAACCTTTTCTAATCCTGGTCTATTGGGTTTAAATCAGGTTACATCACAGTTTGATCAAATGCTTCAAGAGCTGTAAGAAATGTGCCATGTTATACCACCAGCTAATTAAAGATAGAGTATTTTGATGAGAGATGATAAATGGAAATACAACTGTCTGTGTTTCTGATGACTTAAACTTTTTCTCCACAGTTTTCTCTGATTTCATCTCTAACCTGCACAGGGTTTCACTTCCTTAACACCACCCCCCCCACAAACCCCCAAAATGAAGCTATCACCAGTGAAATCCCCAGAGAGCAATACCATTTTCTAAGAAAGCAGGGGGAAAAATTTCAGCAGTGGCTCTGCAGTATTTGTCTACAGAAGTCGATGAAAGTTTGGTACACACAAAATTAAAAACTATCTTTCATATGAAGCACACGCTTGTCTTTCTGCGAAGACATTTGTCAGCCCGCTCATGCTACAGCGATCTGGTAATTTGGTACTCAATCAAAATTTGAGGCAGGACTGTCAGGGGCTCCAGAGATGGTTCCCCCTCCCTCTCCATGCGTGTAATGCTGCATTGGTAATAATAAATATTTATGACACGAATGTCTGCTTTCCTAACTTGTAAACTGCAACAACTATGGTGAGCAAAATCTCCATTTTAATGACTTTCTATTATAGCACATTTATTTGCATATACATTAGTTCAGAGCTAAAACACATATGCACTGTTTGCAGCAACAGGTGCAGCTGTGGCACGTTGCCAAATGATTTGAAACATCCTACATTTGTACAATTAGCATATATATTTTGGTAATTGTATTTTGCTTATTCAGTATAATTGAGCTCCTTGTTAATTTTATGTAAATTAAATGTTTTTTGTTAACTTTACATCTTCATTATATCTTCATTACTTGTCATATCTACCTAATGAGGCTGCACATTATGTTCTCTTATGTCATATAGCAGCTCTCAGAGGGGAAGCTTCCAGGTGTTCTCAACCTAAATCAGATCTGTTTCTCTGCTGGAGCTTTTTCTCTGTCTGTCAGCCTTTATGTCTCGCTCTTTAAGTTTTTAAACACATCAGAATAATTTTTACATCCTGATTTAATTTTAAAACTATTATGCTATACATTGACAATTGCACATTTCTTAAAGTGACTGAAACCATCCCACTGAAAGGACATGCATGGACATTAAGAAGCAAAGTGGAAGAAGCTCGATGTTGTACCAGCACAGAAAGTGAAGGACTTGTTGCATATAGTGAAGCCAGGGTAGACTTGGCTCCCAGATGGCCTGAAATCCTCTCCTCTCGCAGTTATTTTTCTGCAGCTTCGTCTAAGCTCTCAATGTTTGAATTCCCATTAAAATAGCTCAAAGAGAAATCTTATTGATTTGGCAACCACATAAAATGAGACACACAAAAGTCATAGCTCCAGACACAGCTAGTGAAAGCTGTACAGTATCTCACAAAAAAAAACCAAAAACAAAAACCCTGTTATCAAACTATTTCCACCATAAAGCATGACCTTCCATTCCTTTTTTTATATAGAAAAATCCTTAATGCTACAGTCATTGCTGTTACAGGAATTCCATGGGTGGATATTTAAATTCGGTAAAGGGGCTATTTGTACATTTTCTCTGACACCAAAGTTGGTTTCTTGCTGGGAGCTCAAGCCGGTGATTGTTGCTTTACAAGAGCTTCGGCCATCGTACTTCAGCGCTGCGTCTTCAGAGCGGATTGGATGCTACAGTGAGTCACTATCTGAAGGTAACGAGACAGGCCGGTGCTAGCTGGTAGGCATGCTAACTTCAGTAGAAGGGAAAAGGTGACAGAGCACTGGTGTTGCTGGAGACAACTAATGCTGAACTCATTGATGATTCTTCTAGACCGGTGAGTAAACAGCTGTTAATGCTAAGGTTAGCTATGTAGCGATAGCGAAACTGTTCCTTTAGAGATGCCCATCCTTCCAACCTTGGGTCCAACAAGCAGTGCCACTCAAGATTTCAGCTTGAATGTTCCTGCATGCCCCATGGAATTACAGCAAGAGTCACCTCATTAGAAATTGTTCTCAAACCTTCCTCTGCACATGTTCAAGTCTGTTTAATCTTAAACACTCTATGAAATATGATGTCGAGGTTGAAAACAGAGTGTGTTTAGTGTTTTATTTAGATTCTTTCCCCTTTATTGTCCTGGTGTCCGTAGTGGCATCTACACATAAATAGAAAAAGAATTTAAAAGCCCAAATCAACAATCATATATGTGTAGTTGTCATTTCCTATCACAGCTGCAGGGCTTCACAGGGCTTGTTGGTGGGCACGTGGGCTGCTGCCGTCCTCTGGCTGTCTTTTCGAATGACTTGAATGTGAAATGATTCTTTCAGCAATGCTGACTGTTGCACCTCGCTCATATCTTATCCATGCAAACAGATGCTCATTAGCCACAGGGGGACTTTATTCCCACAAACAACATCAAGACATTAAATTTGAGGAGTGAGGTGGAGGAATCATACCACCTTAAAAAACAACAACAACAAAAAAACACCTCAGTGGAAACCACCATAGAATTGGACATGAAACAGATGCTGTTTGGTGGAGGTTCAGTATCCCAAGTGCTCTACAGCTGTGTCATTACACTGTATGCATTTTTAACACGGATGGAGCCGCTGGGCATGGAGGCTTTAACCTTCATACAAGATAAGGAGGCCTTTTAAAATTTCTATACAGCCTCCCTGATGTGTAACATGAGGCGTGCAGGACAGAGACAGAGTAGAATATTCAGAGTCTGTGGCACATTTTTGTGCTGCCTTTTCTCTCATTAGCTCTGTGTAATACGGAGCATTTCACATTTTTGGGGAGCGTTCGTCTCAGTGGACAAGAGAACCATCTGAGACTCCATGATGCGTAATCCTTTTAGCAACACACGCAGGTAAAGCTGGAACATTTCCTCTTGGCACCGGCTTCTCTGGGAATTTATACAAAATGAAGAAGAAACGGCTTGTTTTTATATTTTTAAATTTGGAACATGTAGAGACTTAAATACAGGGGTTGTCATGGTTCTCACCTTCCATCTGGTGTTTCACAGAGGGAGAGAGACATGAGGCAAACATACTGTGTGAGGAGAAAACGACAGGTGCATGCTGGTGTTTGGCCCACAATCTGCATCAGAAACACACTCAGACTCATAACTCAGTCAAATCAGGACAGATATGGTAAACATGGTTTTATCTTTATCTCTGATTTCCTTTGTGAATAAACTTCCATAAATCTGCTTAGAAAGGACACCACAAATACTTCCATAGAAGTTTCCTCCAGTGACAGCTGTCTCTGCATCCATTGGTACATTGCAAATAGCAGTGTTAATAATTAATTCGACTTTTCTTAATACTGACAATTTACCAGAAAGTAAACTCATACACACTAAACAACTGTGTACTTGATTTAACCCTTTTACGGCAACATTATATATACAGTAGTTTCTCACAAAATATTAGAACATCACCACCCCTTCATAAAGGCACGAGTCGATCTGACTGTAATTACATCTGTGTCTTCCATTAAATCAATGTGCAGCCTAGATGTATTCTTATGGTGTGTACATCAGTTTTATCCAGATTCTTTCAACTGTAACCGCAGTGGTGTCAAAGAGACATGGGAACAAGTTTAAAAAAAATAAATATAAAAACATGATTCACAGAAGTAAGCAGACTTAACTTTCATCTCTTGTAAGTACAACACTGACAAGGCTTTAGTGCTTCAGTCACTCTCTATTGCAGGATGATATCAGTTTACAAAAGCACAGTGAAATGACTTTGAAATTACCGCAGCCAACAGGAGAAAATCAATTGAAGAAGACAGGAGGGGCCCTCCTGCACAGGAGGACACTCCTGCTGAGGAGCCGGCCCTCTGCTATAATGACGGTCTTCCTTTAATGGAGTGGCTGGGGGGGGGGGGGGCTCATCAGACCCTGGTGGAAGTAGGCCACATTCATACAGACTATGTGTCAGTAAATTAATGTTAATCTGCTGGGATGCTCATAAAACACAATAAACTCTAATATACTGATTATTAAGCCATTAAGACCAGAAGGGACGTTCACATGTAGTATATGACTGTTGTTTTTAAGACATGTGACTGATTAAATACCTTGTGATTCGCTGAAATGTGTATATGTATTTCATATAGTTTTTCTGCCGTTTTATCTTGCAAAAAAGTTTTTAAATTCATGGTTCAGTGATAATGAAGCAGATTACAGCAGTTAGCTGGATAAAAACAACAAGTACCTCCCCTGGCTAAGCAGAAATGAAAACTGTGTCATACTTATGTAGAAAACTGATGATGTTTTGTGCGACCATCAGAATAGAAATATTGTCTTTTGAGGTATTTTCAATGGCTGAAAATGGATTCATAGCTTTGTGCAGGAACAACTCAAGAAGACATATCGCTCTAATGTGTTCTGCCTGTGTCAACAATTAAACAGGCTGGGCGCCCTGCGACAAAGTCAAACTGTCAGACGGATCTGTGAGGGTGAACTCCCACTGAGAGGTTCGCTGCCTTCAGCCTGTGTTTGGAGTTAACCAGATGATGCAGTATCTGTTTATTGATCTGTGATTCATGCTGCTAACAGCACAGCGTGCTGCCAGGCCCCAGACAATCTCCACTAACACCTTGCCAGACAAATCCAATTAAAATTTTTACCAACACTGATAAAAGATGCTTCATGATTTTCCACTTTGACTCAGCTTCGATTCAAGTTATAATCCTTAAGATTTACATCATATCAAACCCACTTCAATTAGTTCCCTCTCTACCTAGATGTCAGCTCTGTCATAAAGAAACCTTCTCCAGGCAAAAATTAATTAGCTTTAAGAATTATGTGGTGTCATGATACTTTACTTTTCTATGCAGTGAGATATAGATTTAAAATTTGGGAAAAAAGTCAGAATTGGTATTTTATCTGTATCAGCCAATATCCTGAGTTGAGGTATAATTGACGTGCAAGCAGCTTATTATGACAACAGACAGTGTAGAAAGATGGACGTAGCCTCTGTGACGTCACCGACAGGTTTGTGAAGAGCGGTTTTGCCCCCAACTCCTGGCTAAGACAAAAATGGGCAAAGAGGTGGGACTTTGGTGCATGCCCATTTTGTGGCAAGCATATGCTCCCTCACCTGCCACTCAAAGTGGCCACGCCCTCAATTATGCAACATTTTAAACCTTAATAAAATACAAACAGATGACTTGTATTGAAATTGAACAGGTTTTTGCACCAGGCTGTAAACATGTTTCTCTCTGCTGTAAAGTTGGATATTTGAACATGGGAGTCTATGGGGACAGACTCACTGTTGGGGCCAGACTTTTGTGGTCATTAGAGGAACTGCAGGTTTTGATGGTTGCAGCTTGATTAGGATCCATAGTTACATTTCATTGTTAGGTGGCTGTAGTAATTGTGACAGGTGCAAAGACGGGAAGGACATTAGTTGATGTGTCACATAGAGCAATACAGTTTACATCAGGAGGTTCAGGTTGGAGTAGACAGATGGTTCGGTTCACAAACCACAGGACTTTCACACCGGAGACAGATGTTTGCTGCCCATGTGAAACTGATAAACAGCCTAATCTCTTTTATCCAAGACCTTTCAAATGTAACCATGAAGAAAAATGTCCTCTAACCTATATGGTGGTTTAGGTTGAAGGACTTGTTGCAGAATCAGTAACAGAAAAGAAGTGGGATCAGTGTGTCCCTGCTTCAGCCATGAATTTGGTCGGATGGAGGTGCCCAGTGCTGAACAGATGGAGACACTGGCTCTCAGGTCCCAGGTCCCAGGTGTAGGTGTAGATCTGTGGAGCATGGTTCTGCTGAAAAAATAGCACACATAATACCCGTCTAATACCCTTCCTGGGTAGATGAAGGTTAAAGGAGCTGTGCAGCTGGCAGCTGCTGGCCACTGGATCTTGAACATGTCCAACGTGCCCAGAGCTAATAGAACAAGCTCTCAGGAATCCCCAGACTGTGAAATTACCATCAGTGAATGTGGCTTAGCAGTTTAATTCTATCATCTCCCCTCAGTCAAAAAAAAGCACATCTGCCTTCTACAACATCATCAGCTCTTTACCTCCAGATTTGAAGCCCGTACTCCTCCAACTGCAGATTTCAATACAGAGTTAAACTTTTCATTACAGACCAGAAACATGGGAAACACACTGCCTGATCCATTTATTGAAAGAAGACACGCAGGCTGGTGAAGATGCAGGACATAAGTTTAATTCAGGCTGCAGCTGTAACTGAAATAAAACTCTACAGACCTATGACGTATCCATGCAATATTTGGCAGGTCTCGTAAAAAATAAATGAAAAATCATTGAAGATCACTTTTTATTAACTGGTGTATAAGACAGTGACTAAGTCAAATGAGCCTCAGCCTTGAGTTTCACTAAACAGTAAAATGAGGTATTTTCAGTTAGAAGAATACATTGCAACAGTGAGGCAGCTGCAAGACATGGGAAAATTAACATGTGTCTTTATTTAATCACTGCAAGCATGATGTCAAGACTGGGTCAGGAGCACGTGGGCTGTCATTTTATTCAAGCAAGTGCGCCCTCTCCGGAAGAAGTTGTGCTAATCAGTGAAAGCAACTTATCTGAAGTTTGAAAGGAATACTTGATATTCATACTTCAGATTATGTTTTTATTCAAAATGTAGTTTCTACTTTGGATGCAAAACACATTTCCTGCAAATTACAGTCATTCAGTTGAATCACAGCTCAGCAGCAGGTGTGATTAATCTATCTTCTTCTCAAATCACAGCTTATCTGGTAAAGACACAGCAGGGTCATGACCTGCAGAGACCCAGCGCCTCTCCCTCCCCCTTTAGGTATAATGAGGTCACTTCTGTGAGCGAGACAGAGGTGCCTGTTTGGAGGCCTGATCTCTGGCACACGGGGATATGATACATCGGTTTGCTACACTGCACCGTGCTTGGCACTTCCATAATGGATGTCTGTAGCTTCTGGCCTGGAATAAAATTAAGTAAAACCAGAGACCTGCAGGCAGAGTGTCACCTCAACTCACCCACCGCTTGCAAGGCACTGAGGAAGACGTGGGCTGTAGCTTACTGCATCACTGACAAGCAAAAAGGGAAAAAATACTCCAACTTCACATCAGTTATTTTAAAGGTCCCATATTGTAGAAAGTGAGATTTCCATGTCTTTTTTTGATTATGAAGCAGGTCTGGTTTCTATATTAATGCTGTGAAAGTATCAAAGCCTCAGTCCACAGAGAAATGCACACAGCCTGGATTCAGAAACTGAGCCTTAAACAAGCTGTCAGGACTTCTGGAAATTTGCGATGTCACAACAAAGCAGTCACTGCCCTCCCCAGGCCAGCCCACCCTGGACCCACCATCCAACCTTGCAGGATTTGATTTCTCTTGATTTTCTCCATGAAATCTACTATATTTTTATTTGATCACTCAGGAAACACTTAGCCAATCAGAAGAGAGGCTAAGAGCCAACCTGTTGTTGCTGGAGCTCTAGGGAGAAGCCAAAGAGATGGTTTTTAGTACTAAAAACCACAAATATGTCTTCTTATTGATATTAAAACTTAAAGTAAAACAAAGGGGAAAGATGGTGATTATTGTTATCACCTGTTTTCTGGTCAATCAAATGGTGGTATTCTCCTATTCCCAGATTCCCAGAGGCTCAAATCTCAGCTGTTCAACAGCAGAATGAGAGAAAACCCTCACTGATATATGATGCTATCCCACTGCACTGCAATTTGCAATGACATGATGAAGCTCATTCATATTTGTTTGGTTGTATATGTAGTGGTTTGTATTGGGTTGGCCAATATCTCTTATGTCTTTCCTGTATTTGCTATAAAGTAAGAATAACTGAATTGTAGTCAAACAAAACCTTTAGTAACACAGTGTGTTGGTTTTTAATTTCAGGAAGTACAATCCTTAACTTGGGCAGCAATAACATAGAAACTCTTGAGACAATACACTTAAATTATTGATGTAAACGTCACTGAAAACATCAGGCTTCATCCTCTGGGGTCTGTGAATATTAATATCAAACATAATAGAAATCCAGCTGGGACTTGTTAAAGTATTTGTGACAATAACAGACCAATTAAGTGATTGACCAACTGAAATTGTTAATGGAAGCAACAAAAGACTGTTTGAGTGACTTGGAGAAAAGTGGAAACCCGTAGTTTTACATAGTGGATTAAAAGGCTCCCTAAAAAAGACTTCCCAGCATACATGACTGACTACACAGCAATTGGAACCAGAAACAGTTTCACCTTCAATTCTTGGGAACTTAAACTAGAGGAATATGTTTGTTTCTGTGTCAGTGAACCGTTCACGTTCAGCGCGCAGAAGTTTTTCTTTCCTTATTAGGTACCTTGTTATAATCTCAAAGGACATGAGGGAAATTCTGTTCAGAGTGCTGCAGGTGTTCAAACTGTTTACTAGGGAATTCTTTTTTTCTCAACGTATTGGAAAACTACAAAAGCAGGAGAATGCAGAAGGAATTTAATTTGATCAACCATGAGCCTGAAGCTGCAGCAATAGATGATGGATTTCCCTGCGGCACTGCAGTCCTGTCCTCTAACTGGAATATTAAATTATATTCTCATCAGGTTCCACTGGGTCTTAATATACATACTACACATTGTGCGTATGTATGCGTGTGTAAGATGTTGGAGATGAGCAGGTTCATTTAGAGTGAACTCAGGTGGGGAACCTCTGGAGACGCTCATGAGGCCTTTGAAGATACTTCCACTCATTCACTTTGCATCACTTATGGAGATGTGTTTGCGCTCAGTGTGCATGTATCAATGGTCAAAGAGAGGTAGTGATGATGTGTAACACTGATGTGGGTGAGAAACCGTTTTAAATGCAAATCGTGAGGACTGCACTCTGTTAGCTCTGGAAATCTCTGGAAGTACAACACCAACTGTTTTTTAATGTCTCAGCCCGTTTGCGTGATGGACATTTATATTACTGACAGAGGTGCAGCTTCAGGAGAGGCCAACCAGGCCGATGTTTGGGGCTCCCAAGGGGAAAAGGGGCCCCTAATTAACCCTCATATTAGCACATATTAAAATGACAACTATAAACCCCCTTAAACCTCCCATAAAGACACTATACACTGCCTCACTGATCTATTGTTGCCCCAAAGCCCCCCCCCCAGATGCGGCACCCAATGATGTGTGCTGTAACTAGCATCTACCGATTGCCTGCATGTGAGACATTCACAGAAAATCTGTGTATGGTAGCGTTTGAGATGTTTAGGGGACATGGGTAAATTGCAGCGTCTACCAATAGTCTGCATGTGAGGCATTTAGGGGACATCTGTCCATTGTAGATTGTCTGTGCGTGTGAAAAAACAATTTTCCAGTACATTTGAGTGACAGAAGGTTGGAACTGTTATTTCAGAAAGTATTCACTGTCTGGTGCTGTAGATTTAAACAGACAAAAGTGCCATTTTTGAACAATCCACACTTGCTGCCTTTCAGACTGTATGACAGAGGGGCAGGAAGGAGGACCGTGCCTGAGACTAACAAAGTTCACACATTTTATGGATACAGTGGATTAAGCCACAACAAACACTACAAATACAAAGAAATTAGGAAACAAAGGTCAAACACAGACATGAACACACATATGGCTCCATCCAGCCATTAACCTCCAGCCAGATGTTGCAGAGATCTGACAGTTTGCTCTTGACAAAAGAAAAAGACAAGCATTTCAAAATTCAAAATTATTTCCACAGTTTTTCAGGACATTGTACTTTTTTCCAAGTGTCCACATGTCAGTGTTTCCCTGGGCAAGACAATGAGCCTAAGTTGCTGGTGTGTGAGTGTGGATGAGGCAAATTGTGAAGCCCTTTGTCAGTTAAGGTAGAAAGTCACTTTTTCAGTGCAGTCTATATTTACCATTGTAATTACCTGCACATAGTTAATGTTGAAAGTTCTGTAGTAGCTCACTGGCTCACCAGTGATTGACAGCTGTTCCTGGTTGCCTAGTAACAACAGTATGCCTCAGACTGCAGAGAACACATCTGTGTGATTGGGAGCAGAGCTGCAGGGGAAAAGGCATCATACTGAGCCTGATTTTAGACATCCTGTTTAGACACTGTTTGTGCTGCAAATGTTTTTTTTTTGTTTTTATGTTTTTTTATTTATTTAATGCAATGTAATTACTTGTTTGTTGAATAATTTCTTTATAATATTATTTATTGTATATTCTGCATTTAAGCAGGGATTTAAATAAAACACCAGAAAAATGCAAATATAAAACAAATATGTAAACACATTTTCTCATGTGTTTTGGAAGATTGTCTGCAGTGACAGGGCTTAATTGTTTTTATTGTTTTCACACACACACAAAAGAAAAAAAATGAATAAAACATCATCTGCTTGTTCCCTGCTTTCCTGTTCCTTGAAGTGTTCTGTGCCACAGGAGGTCTGAGCTTCACTTGTTTCAGTGTGGTTAAAGCTGCAGGGTTAATAAGCACCACAGGGAGCTGCTGAAGGAGGGCGGGGTCGATAACCTGATGGACAGCGGTCAAGACAAAACAAGGTGTCTTTCAACTGTGGTGCAGTGGAGCTGATTGAATCCATTGTGTTTCATCACAATACTTTACCACCAATTAAGGCCACCGGCCTGCTCACCCCGTCCTTCAACATCTACCAGATGAACACTCTGTATCTGTGCATGTTGATTGGATAGTGTGACCTGCGTCTGAGAGTAAGAGCTGATCCCGGCAGGACTCAGAAACCACTTATCATTAGCCTGTTATCTTCCTGTGTCTGTCTTTATGTGAGACTGAAAGGCAATCCACACCAGCAGAGCCCTGGAAGCCTATCTGGATTGTTACAGACATCCATGACCCGTCTGCCTCAGAGAACAGGTATGCTTCTTTTTCTACAAATGTATGAGTCCACACAGACTCTGAGAGACATATTGTATGTGTAGAGTTCTTTCCTGTATACTGTCCGTGGATCCCACTTTAAAACTATTGTTCTCCATCATCTGGTGAAGACAGTTAAGTGGTGCCTGTGTGTGCTGCTGACAGGACAGCTGGTCCTGCAGACAGTGATGCCATGTTAGGAAATGGTTTGGATTGGAAGAATTTTGCTGTAATTTTGTTTCATAAAATCAGGATGGAAAAAAAACACAAGGGGAGGGTGAGAAAGCATAGATTTAAATGATACTTGGGGTGGCAGAACACATTTGTAATAAGGATGTAACGGTGGTGAGGAGAAAGAAACACATTTTGGAGACATTTGGACATCTGTTTACCATGTAGCAGCATTGGCTTCTCTGTGGAAATAATGTGGAACAATTGCAGAAGCAAACAAAGTGAAGTTCACAAATGTTCTGAGTTCAAAAAAAGCAACGATAAAGACAATATCATCATCAACGAAGTAAGATGTCACGTAACGACATCTGGGATACAGTGGTTATTCTGGTCCTTTAAAGGTCCCATATCTTACACTTCTCCTGTTTTTTATCTGAAGTGTTGATATCCATATTTGTAGTTTTAAGAACCAGAAACCATCTCAGTGTAGTTTTAAATCTCCTCTCTCAGGTTTCTCTCTGGAGCTCTATTAACAACAGGTCATTGAGCCAATCAGAAGAGAGGCTCTGAGTCTCTCCTCTGATTGGCTGACCAATCAAAAGAAAATGTAGCAGATTTCAGGTAAACACTCAGGGAAACCAAGTCCTGTAAGGTTGGATGGTGGGTCCAGGTGGGCGGGGCTTGGGGCATGGCTGAGTGTGGTGAGTGTTTCATTGTGACATCACAAAGTTCCAGAAGTCCTGATGGTTTGTTTTATGGCTCAGTTTCTGAATACAGGCTGTGTGCATTTCTCTGTGGACTGAGGCTTTGATACTTTCACAATATTAGATAGATAGATAGATAGATAGATAGATAGATAGATAGTTTGATGGATAGATAGATTATTAATACCTTGGGGAAATTCAGATTGTCCAGTATCTTATTAATGTATTCAGTTATGATTTGAGTCTGTGTCATGATCCACTTCCTTTGTCTGAGTTGTTAAATAATCTGATGACAGTGGGAACAGAGGATTTCCTGAACCGTTCAGTCCTGCAGCGCAGAGAGATGAAATGTTGGCTGCTGCTGTAGCTGCTTCTCTGCAGGGCTGTCATGGAGAGGGTGGTATTGTCCAGGATGGCTGCATCTCACAGTGCACTCCACAACTGTCCTGAGTGAGTCCAGACTCCTACCAACCCAGCCTTTTCAACTAGCTTGTCCAATGTCTTTGTGTTTGTATGTGACATGCTGCTGCTCCAGCAGACCACAGCTCTCCACCACTGACTGATAAAACATGAGCAGCATTTCACTGCAGACGTCAAAGGACCTGAGCTTCCTGAGGGAAGAGAGCCGGCTCTGCCCCTTCCTGCAGATAGCATCATTAACATAAATCCTAGACCTGACATGAAAATCTAATTTTATACAATATGAGACCTTTAATAGAAAAGTGTGTTAATCAGTGTTTCTCAGCTGCATGATGCAGAATGAAAACTTTTTAATACATACTTTTTAACTCTTGACCTGTTCTCACACACCTGATCCAATTATTGCGAAGAACACGCAGCACTGGATTTTTATGGGGCATTCAAGGTTGGAGTTGAAGCGACAAAGTGATGGACTGGTCAGTTTTGTTGACAGGAGTTGAGCTAACATTTCTGTTGAAAAATATAGTATGTCTGTTGCTTCAGGCAGTTCAAAACTATTTTTAATTTAAAACCACAATGTTGAGTTGGAGAGGCAGATGTCATCATCGCCATCCATCTGAATTTGGTTTATTTTTAATTGAGTGGTAGTCTCGCTCTGAGATGAAATGGTGAGCTGCAGCCTGCGGTGGGGTAATTACATTAGGAGCGGATGTTTGAATCTGGACGGGTACCCGGCAGTTTTCTCCTGCGAGCTAAACTGTCTGTGGAACACAAAAACCTGGAGCGTTTCCATCAAAATATATCTCAGTATTTAGTTTTGCTTTCACCAGTAAAGCCTTTAAACTGTACATCCAACAAATGAGGGGAGAGTAAAAAAGACCAAGAGATAAGGAAGTTGTTAGTTTCCCCACATTTACATTTTTATATACTTCCTCATTTTCAGCAGAAAAGTAGAGGAAGACTGGAGAGCAGGAAACTCTGCCCACAACTTCTGTCTGTGATGGACAGCAGATAAAAAAATGCCTTTTTAAATAAAGGTAAAGTGCAAACAGTAATGGGACCTGTGTTTTCTTCTCAAAATAAATGAATGAATATGAACCAACAACTATCTTTCATCAGCATGTTCTGAAACTGCTCATCTAACAGCTTGCCTTCCTGTAAAAAACAAGCCCATAGGTCATTATTATGACAGACACACTCACACTCAGAAGTCTGACCATGACTAAAGCTTTCACCTTGTCCCTGCCCACTCAGCTTTTATATGTCACCAAACTAACTGTCAGCTGTATAAATGTTGACATTAAAACCTTACATTCTCATACTCGTGTTACATACTCACTTGTGGCAGAGGTTAGCTTGCAGCACACAGTGCAGGTGGTGAGTGACCGACACGTAGCGGTATGTGCTCGATGCTGAGACAGTTCAGTGCTACAAACTTGTGTACTTGACTCAGTTTGACTGCTGCTGATACCAGCTCCAGTGCTTCAGAATCCGACTGCTTTATTGATCCCCAGGGGGAAATTAGGTTACGTTAGAGTTGTTCACTCAAGAATGGATAACAGCAAAGAATAGAGAATATGACTATAAAGATAAAGATAAAATATAAAAATAAAATGTGAAAATATGTAATTATACTTTGATATATATAAATAAAAAATAGAAATATGTAAAGAAATATGTAGGATATGTGCCACTACTATTGAAAGGTGATAGGTGTGTTAAAATACACAATATAATTATAAATGTAAGAATACATGGTGTAATTGCACAGTTTAAAATTGCACTTGTCTAAAAGAACAGTAGGATAATTGCACTTGGTATTACACAGAGAATAGAGGTATTGAAAAGCAGACTCGCTACTCTTGACACTTCTTGTACAAGCCGAACTGCAGTACATACATTATTCATGTAGACAGTGGACTCATATTTGCCTGTGGATATTACTCCTGATTCCTGATTGCTGCTGCTTGTGACTTTGGAGAAACTTTGGAGAAACTCACTGCTACAGTTACACAACCTTTAGTGCCTATTAGTGTCAAATTGTTTTGCATTTTGATTTAAATAAATAACCAAGTCATTTCTTTTATCTGCTACTGTCATAAAACAACATGAGAGCCTTCCAATACCCATATAAGTGCGAAGTGATCTGATGCCCCCATCTGCAGGACAACATTACTTGTCAGTGCCTTCTGAAATATTACAAAAAAAATAAAAAATTCTCATCTGCATTGGATAGATTTAGACTTTAAAGATTTAGACTAAAATTACTTGGTAAAGAGGAGGAAAAGATAGTGGCTATGGTTCTCCAACATTAGCCATACAAAGAGCAACATAAAAACGTTTAAATCAAGCTTTAGCTGCAATGACTCAGAAAACATTTAAGTTTGTTATTAGTTTACTGATAAGTGCAGAATTATACATTTTCAACTTCCCATGTACGTTCAACATTTCCTTATTATGTTCATTCAAAAAATCCAGGAGACTGGAAGAAACATATTTTAATTTAATGAATAAATGTATAAGTATGTTCTGCTCTACTAATATCTTCACTAATTAACAATATGTTTGATATTGTACTGCACATAATTTAAAATAATATTATTTACTCAAGTAAAATTTCTGTGGTGTATAAAAGAATTCTGTTTTTGTTTTATTTATTTCTTTTAGTTTGGTTTTCTCATATACACAGTATCACCTACTTGATTTTAGAAGCTTGTGCTGGAGCTCAGACCTCAGAATTAAAAATGTTTGATTGCCTGGAAAAATAACATCACTGGTGGGAGGCCAAGCTCTGCACGCTGCACAAACCACCATCAGCCAGACTCGAGCTCTGTCTCGACCTCCTGCTGCGATGCTTCAATGGCACATCAAGCCCGGGAACAAGGACCTTTTCAGAGAAATGCTTGGCATGCTGTTCCCTCTTTCTGCAATCCAAGCCACCGGGCTAGCACCACTGCGCTAGGTAGCTTGTTTGTTTGTACCTTTATTTCTTTTTCCTCCTTTTTCTCCTCACTGTGTGTGTAACAGGCCTTCTGACTCCTCCTCTGTTGATGTTTCTGTCTTATTCATGTGAGCTATAAATTAGCACTGCTAATGTGATTCTTCCTCTTCATGATGGACAGATGGACTCACAGATTTACACACTCAGAGCCAGACAGTGAGTGTGTGATGTCGTGTGTGTGTGTGTGTGTGTGTGTGAAAAAGAGAACGATGCTGACCGATACAGATGACAAACTGGGACTGAAGCGGATATTGTCAGATGATAATCCTCCTGTCAGCTCCGTCCACATTCACACTCAACACATCCAAGAGGAGAACTGTTTGCCTGGTGTTCGCTCCATCTGCTCAGTTCCTTGAAGCTCGTAGCGCTTTGCAAACCTCACAGCAGTTTTTCACCAACACACTGTGAGACGCTTGCATTGGTTCAGAAATGGAGAAGGACAGAAATCACCCACAGGAGCAGACAAAGAAATAAATCCAAAGACAGAAGGAAATTGTTTTATTTGTCACTCGATTGCAAAACATATTTGTTTAGAATGATACCCATCCCTACTCACAGCTGTCTTTGATCCAGTGTATAACACTGCATGCACCCTCGCTTTACTAAGGAAAATCAAAGCGCAGACTTTGGTGTCATGTTTTGACTAGTTAGGCAGGTTTAACCATGTCAGTGGTACAGTAAGTCTTTCTTCCTCTTTCGCCTCATCAGATGGAGGTGTTGGCAACCCAAGACCACAGAAAGAACTCAGAGCCGAGCAACTCCTGCTCTGGTGGTTCAGTTTTCCCTGGACCCATAAATAGAACTGATTTACAGGTAGGAAAATGTCTAAAAATCTGAGAGGGAGGAAACTCTGAAACAGGCCGTGTCTCAGTTCAGGGGCCTCATCCTTCGAAGGATGCACTTGAAGAATGATGTGTCACAACAAGGCTGTCTCGTTTCAAAGGCTCCTTCAAATGCGGCCAAAAGATGCGTCCTTTGTCTCCCTGGCAACCTATCCCAAGATTCAGTGCAAATAAAACTCACGGCTGAAGATAAACAGGAAATCTTCTGTCTCATTTTGGTTGGGCGTTTCTGGTCCATGTGGTCTTCGGAGGCCACACCTTCATAGACCGAGTCCTCTGAAGGAAGCGGTCCCTGAATTGGGTCACAGCTATAGATCCAACCTCAGAAGATCAGTTTCAGTTACATTTCCCAGCAGCCCCGGGGGGATCCAGAGATCCAATCGAAACACTGTTGTCTGCTTTGATGCTTCTGTATGAACCTAATATTTAATAAATGGATGAAATGATATATTTCTTCCTGCACTGTCAGACTGGTCACTCCTTAAAGCGTCTGTACTGAGATTCATGCTGAAAGAGGAGGTCTTGTGTGGTGAGATGAGGGGTTGGGGGGGGGCCGAGGGCTTCCTACATCTCATTTAGGTTATGCTGTTGATTAATGTGGCCCTCCTTTTCAGAGTGGGTCTTCATGGGGAATTCTGATGAGATAATCAGATTTCCACTGTAACGTTACTCCTATAGCACAATGAATGAATGCACTTTTTATAGGGCCATTGTTTTAATGATGGATTACTCACTGCATCTTGAGAAAGCTGAATACATTAGAGATGAAGTTTTGCAAGCTCTGCTCTTTCACAAACATGAAGAAGGCTAAAGACGTGGGACAATCCTCATTTATTTTTTATGTTACTGAATGAATTTAAACCTAAATTAAATGATATTTTGAATAATAACACTGATTCAAGTGGGAAGATATTGCTTGCTCTGGCAGAGAGAGTACTGGTCTGGGCTTGGCCTGAAGAGCTGGTGGCTGAAGACATTTTCCTCAGGAGCTGGTGGTGACTAAACCAGAGCTAAAAGAAGAGTGAGTGACAAACATCCCTGGAGGTGGAGACACATCACATACTAACGCCAGATTCTGACCCTCCCGCCGCTGCTTCAGCAGAAATCCAGATCCATCAGACCAGGCTACGTTTTCCAGTCTTCAGCTGTCCAGTGTTGATGAGCCTGTGTCCACTGCTGACAGGAGCTTCTGCTGTTGTAGCTCATCCACCTCAAGCTTTGATGTGTTGTTCGTTCTGATGCTTTCCTGCTCTCCACAGTTGTAATCAGTGGTTATCTGAGTGACTGTAGTCCAGCCTGTCCATTCTCCTTTGAACTCTCTCATCAACAAGGTGTCTCCGTTTGCAGAGCTGCTGCTCACTGGATGGTAAAAACTCTAGTGCAGTGGTTCCCAACCAGTGGGCTGGGGCCAACTGATGTGCCGCCAAGATATTGAAAGTGGGCCGACAAATGATTTACAATAAGTTTTATGTGTTTTAAAAATAATGTTAACAAAAATGTTTAAAATCACCTTTCATTGTTTTTTCTGTTGCAATGATCTCACAGTCTGAGGTGCACGAACCCTGAGATGAACTACAGTCCCCAAAAAGCTTAAAGTGCCACATAGGGATTTAACATCATGTTCATAATTGCTCAGGTACTTTCCTACGACTGCTGAGTTTCCCCTCGTCCATTATTGTCACATAAAACAAAAACTGCTTCACAACTCTATTAAAAAATCTTGTATTGTGACGTTGTCAGCTCGGTGCCATTTTTCAGCTTCAAAGGGGAGTGACAGACAACATCAATAAGGAGAGGAGCTTCTGTCTTAATATTAAGCCGTCAGTTTGATTAATTAAATGTTGATTCCAGCTGCTTTATGACTGATAAGTCTAATTTTGCAGCTGCGGCTGAACAGACTATTTGATGCATTCAAACGTGTGTCTGGTGCATTTAGTGCATCATAATTTAGTCAGGTGCTGTGTGTGTGTGTGTAGATTGATGCTCATCCAATTTCATTTTTTCATCTATTCATTCTTTTTAATTAAGTAAAGTTATTTGATCAAACTTTATTAAAAGTTGTAAAAGGCGCCTATTATTTTTTGTTTTTAATCAGACAAAATGAATGTGGAAAAAGGGACATTCTGGTTTCCAGTCCACTCAATTAAAGCATGTGGGATGAAGCAGGCTGATGGAACAGGTGAAATATAATGACAGGCTGCCTCGTCCACTAAAAGAATATAATTATTTTTTATTTATAGAGCACTTAAATTAACCCACGTTACAATGTGCTTTACACAAAGCAGCAGAATAAAACAAGCAGGTCATATAAGGCAACTGAGTTAAAACCAGCTAATCAGAAATACAGTTGAAGCTTCTTAGTATTTTAGTGCGAATAAAGCAAAGGCAGTGTCACCTGCAAGAGGTTGATTAGTAAAAATGAATACAAGAATACAGAATTTAGAACAGTGAATAAAAACAGCATCAAATCAAATCCATAAAAATCTATTAGGATAGGACAAATTTGCCTTGGGTGGTCAATAAAATTAGGTAAAATCGTGAAAAGTTGTACAATACAAGTACGTTTTAGGAAGAGATTTAAAAGAGGTTGCTGATTGTGCTGAGCTAGTTTCCTCGAGCAACTCCTTTCAGCTCTGTCTAGTTTTTTAGCTTTGCCTCAGGAACAACTGAGAGACCTCTGCCCGAGGAGCTCAGGCTGCGAGCTCGTTTGTATGCTGTTAAGAGGTCTGAAATATAGCTGGAGAGAGGCTGTGAAGAGCTTTAAAAGTCAAAAGAAGGGCAGAATGTGTAAGAAATACATATACAAATTTTTCTAAATTAATTTAAAGAAGAAAAAATTGACAGTTTGATGATTTTTTTAATTACATGGTGAAATTCTAATCACAAAAATACCACATTTATCCGAGTTTGAGTGTTTAGTCTAGACGGTAACAAGCTGCCGTTCTGTCACACACACGTCTGTATGAATTCTGTTACTGTGCACAGCAGAAGGTCACCAACTGTCCCACCCCGCCCCCACCCATTGCTCAGTGACCTTATGTCGGGACTCTCGCTGTTGTCCAGCTCTAATGGAGTCGACACGGTGACCATCTGTCAGACAGCCTTTGAGCTGTGATGTTATGTGGGCGGAGAGCTGGGGTTGGTGCAATGAGCCGGAAAAGCTCTGACAGAGGGAAAAAGCTGTGTGGAGGAATCTTGCATTCATCACCTGGTGACCTTCATGAGCCAAACCTCGAAATCTGATGCGTTACGAGAGTTGATGTCTTCACATTCAACTGTAAACATGACTCAGCTTTTGTCACATGATAGCAGGTGGTCATAAGGTCAGGGATCAGATTTATTTGATCTATTTCAACTTTATTAAACCAGGAAGTCTCTTGAGATTTATCATCTCTTTTACAGGAGAGGCCTGGCCAAATTAATGACGGTGTGAAGTAGATTACACAGAGTCAAATAAAACATTTACAACGTACACATATAGTGCGACAGAGAAAGGAGGGGAGACACAGGAGAGTGTGACTGTATAAAACACACACTGGATGCTCCTCATTCTTTGTTCATCCTGGTCTTCATCCTGGATCAATAATGTTCATATGCAACTATTTAGCACTAGCAAAATCAATTTTGGAGAGATCTTAATGCCACTGAGATTTTTTTCTGTTTCAGTGTTCAAATGTTAGTATTGTGTACCGTATTTTCCGCACTATAGGGCGCATTGGATTATAAGGCGCACTGTCAATGAATGGTCTATTTTTGAACTTTTTTCATATATAAGGCGCATTAAGCGAAACAAAACAGTCAGATAAGTCAGTCGAACTTTATTAAACGCGTTCACAATAACTCTCAACATTGTTCAAACGTTAATGAGCGTATTCACAATAACTCCCAACCTTGTTCAGTTGTAACACGTAAAAAAAACACAGTTTGATACCGCTAAACAAAATGTTAGCGTATTCACAATAACTCCTTATAGGTCCTTATACACACACACACTGTAATATTATGGTGAAGCACAGTGTGTATTACTCCGCGACGCTCCTGACTACGATAGCCGTAATGCTGCAAGCGGTGTGGCTTTGTAGTTTACCAAAGTCGTACTAAAACATTTTGACAGAGCGCCGTGAGCGCCGTGTACCACACAAAATCGCTTCGAGGTCAAGCACAACCAGAATTAATCCATATATATGGATATATATATCGCTCCGGATTATAAGGCGCACTGTCGTTTTTTGAGAAAATTAAAGGCTTTTAAGTGCGCCTTATAGTCCGGAAAATACTGTATATGTGCATGTGTATGTGGTTGTTCTTTATCATTTCTATGCAGAATACTTGATGCTTATTGGCTAGAGGCTGTTGATACATCATAGTGCTGTTTCATATTTAATTTTAATCCTGGTGTATGTATAAATAGATTTCTTCTATAAACATATGTGACTGTGACCTACCTGACCTCTCCTCCTTTACACAGCCTCGCTTGGAGGCAGACACACACACACACACTTTTGTTGATGAGAGTTTTTTTTTTCCTTATCTCAAATTCTCTTCACAAATGTGTTTGTTAGTGAGCATTTCTCCTCTGCTAAGATCGTCCACACAGACATATCAAGGTGCTGATTACACAGTGTGATTACTGCACAGATGTGGCTCAGGCTGCTCACAATAAAAGGCCACTTTGAAATGTGCAGTTCTATTTTGAAAAAAAGACATGTATTCGGTACTTAATTATGGATTTTAAGGGTAGGGTTCTGATCCACAACCCTCCCCTCAAGAAAATGCACATCTGTGAGTTAGCGTTAGGGGCCATGAGAGAACAATAGTTTTAATCGTTTTTTTTTTTTTTTTTTATTGTTCCATTCTCTTCCAGTCAGACAGTGGTTTACAGCCAATCCTGTTCTTTCCATCTCACTCTTCATTCCTCAGCCCCAGTAGAGGCATTATCTTCCTCACGGAGATGGAACGTTTATGACCAGCATCCACATTGATCAGACGACTCTCCCGGGTGCAGTGAATGCTGGATGTCTGGACATGTCTGTAGAAACCTGCCAGAGATGGAGCTGGAGAAAACGATGTGGTTGAGATCCTGTGGCCAAATGCAGAAGACAGGGTTGATTAGCACTGTTGTATTTATATGTATTACTGGATGTACTGTTTTAGATATTGGACATATGGACATAAAGAAATTGTCACATTTCTGATTAATTATTGTGACACACACTGTGAGGCAGCACAATCCGTTCAATAAAGAAGCTGTTGTTGTGAACATCTATCGATGCACTTGGACACGTCAGCAGTGACAATACCTGGGGTCATCGGGTGTTTCGGTACTTATAGACACTATCACCCAGGCAACCAGACCGGGAGAGATCAGTTCCTGGCCTGTGCCCAAGGGACGGCTTGTTCCTCCTGATGCGCCGCCGTCTCTGCTGCCTCTGAAGCTCTTCTCATGGCATAGGAGGCTGTAGGTTTTGTACAGTCATTTACCTGCAAAGCCCCCCCCCCCCACCTTCAGTGGGCATGCATCATTAACACCACACCCTTCTGCAGCAATCCTCCACCAGTTCTGCATATTTCCCCCTTTTTCCTCTCCTGTCTGGCTTCCTCGTTCCAGCATGACCACCTGCTTGGATGTTTGTGAGGTCAGCACGATGTCCGGCCTCAGGTTGGTCTTCACGATGTCTTCATGGAAGCTGAGTTGCTTTCCCACCTCCAGCCTCGTCTGCCAGTCAAAGGAATCTCGGCTTATGGAAAATAAATAAACGATACTTCAAAGACAGTAGCGATATATATTCTAAATACCACCTGTTGTTCATGTTTTTAGGTCAGTGCGTAATGAGTGGTAAAGTTTTCCTTTTTCCAGACTAATATCAGTTTATTTCAAGAGCTCTTGGAAAGTAACTTTGAAGTTTGTAATATTTCTTTAGAGGAATGAAAAAGCAGCATCAACATGTTCATGTTCTTCCATGACTGTGTCACACAGGTGGACGTCACACAGTGACACAGTGTCTCTCTCAGCTCAAATATCATATTTCTGAATCCAGATTCACTATGTGAAGCATCCACATAACCTGAGCAGAGAAAACAAGAAGCTTCTCCTCATCTATTATTTATTCACTTGCTCCTCACTTGCAGCTTCTTTTCAACTTTAGCAAAACTGGCAGGCTGTGTTTATGTTCAGCTCCAGTCTATTATTTATGCAAGATAATCATCAGTGTGAGTGGAAGGCTAGTGTCAACATGATACAGTATGCATGCACTGGATTGAGGGGTGTGTGTGTGTGTGTGTGTGTGTATGTGTGTGTGTGTGCGTGCGCGCATGTCTGAAAGTCTATGTCTTTATCTTTGAGTGCTGGGAGGGGGCTAGATAGCAAATAGCAAGATAGCAAAACCTCCACATCAGGACAGAGTCCAGCTGTTATCCTCCATATTTACAGACAGTCGCAAGATTTTCTGTGTGTGTTCCAGAATTGGTCCAGATCTGTAGCATCTGACAATCAAAGCTATGTATGGGTCAGATTTGGGCCATGAGGTGGGGTATACTGGGCCAGAAGAAAATGAGCATGTGGCACAAGTATGGGCCAGATGTGTTTTGCTATCTGGGTTGTGTCTCCGTCCCTCAGCATTTGCAGCGACCGACAACGGGCAAGATGTAAACCAGGCGCTGCACCACTGGTTTCCTTAGGGTCACAAACAAACCTCCATCCCACTAAGCCCCCTTCACACTGGAAACGTCTTCCAACCACTTTGGGTTTTGGCACTTTGGAGTTTACTGACCCTAAAAGGACTGAACTCAGACCCTCACTGCGAGCTGTCGAGGGAGTGATCTTTATGGGGAAATAAATGAGCAAAATGCTCCAAAAGAACAAAATTCAAGTGTTTTTGGTTCAGTCCTCAGGTGCTGAACTTTTTGTGACTCCAGTTTCTTCCTTGTGTTTGTGGTATTTTCCCTTCACCCTGTGTCTCCTGTCTCTTTCTGTGTATGAGTGTGTGTTTACATGTCTGTGTTGTGGGCGTGGGACTCCTCTCTCTCTCTCTCACTCTCTCCAGGCTCCTTGATTGCTGATCAGCCTGCACACCTGCAATCAGTTTACTCATCAGCTCAGCAGAATATCGACCCCAGGTCTTCATCCACTCTTCCCTTGTGCCTCAGGATCACTGCATCCCTGCTTTCTTACCTACTCCTCTCTCCACCTTCCTGCCCGCCACACTCACTGCCTACAACTCAAACTGGCTCTGCCTTGATTGCCTGCTGGTCATTCATCCAGCCCTGCCCTCTGCCCTGCCTTCACCCCACCCAGCCACCACCTCCCCTCTGAATGAAGCTGGATGGAGATGAGAGAAACACAGAGAGGGTTTATCCCACTCTGAGTCTGTATCCTGCATATTGTAACATTTTGATGTCCTAAACTAACCACTCAGAGGCTCAAACAAAACTCAGTGTTAAACAATAAGCATTCCAGTTTTACTTCCATGGTTATTGTTCAACCATCTGTGAATTTTAAAGTTCAACAAATAGATGGAAAACCCTTAAGTCTGTTTGCCCAAATAACTCCCTAAGTGATAAGCTCCCACTGCAGCTTGTAGTGTGGTGGGTTAGTTTGCAATCCTAAGGCATCAGTCGAGCAGCATGTGTCACAAATCCAGATTATTTTTGGTACCTGGAGCATTGAACCCAATCCTGCTGCCCCATGTTCTGAAATGGAGAGAAGCTCCAGGAGCCATTGTGACTGAGCGAACAGTTAACCATTCATCATGCAAGTAGTCATGACCAGCAACGTTCTGACACCTATCTGTTCGATTCAGATTTATTCTGGTTTGATTTTACATTTTCATTTCAGGTATTTGTTTATTTTATTGTTCTGCAGAGTTGGGAGTGTGCACACACACACAGACCCCTCTCTTTTTTTCTTGAAAATTTTAGAGATCCATGTTTCAGTGCATCTTGTTCATTACAGGATAAAAGCCAGCAATCATCTGATATATGGTGTCTGGGACAAATCACTGAGTTCACAGTGCAATCAACATGAATATAGAGAAATCTTTCATTCAACAAGCAAGAACCAATGAATAACAACAGATTACACTCAGCTGAATGGAAATAACAAACCAGTGAAATATTTTCCTGTCAGTTTGAAGCAATCAACATCTGCTTTACACTGGATTAAAACATTTTCATCAACTAATACACAGTCCTTTTGAAAACAGGGAGTTGCATTAGATTTCTATAGTTTCATACATTTTTGTCACTGTAAGTTTGCACAAGCCTGATTTCTACTTACAGCAATGCTCTTGGGGGGCTTGTATGACACTATTGGAGAAATGAAAAAGCACAGATGGAAATTGGAAAATGTTTCTTCTTGTATTAAATTGGCACATACTGCATGTGCATTCAAGTCTGCAAATCAGATATGATTCACCTTTTTCAGGTAACCACAATGCCTGTTCAAAGATGTAGAGAGGCAGCTTCCAGTGCTCACTCTGTACCATCCCCCCCACCTCCGCCGGTCATCCACAAACCTGTGTCCTCACAGCTGCTCTGCTAGAGCACAGAGGGATATTAATGCAGCTCACTCTAATGAGGCTAAGAGTGTTGCAAAGTGTTTTGAATGAGTTTAAAATAATCAATAAAATAATAAATTTCCTTCAAGAACCAAGGATCACACCAATACAGATACAGTGCGGTCCAAAGGTCTGAAACAATCATCCTGATCATGGGTGCTCCAGAGGGAAGACGCCATACATCAGCACAGGTCGAAGGAATAATTTTTTATTTTATCTGCTCTGCAGATTCATAAAGGCGGTCAGCAGCTACAAGTAAGTTTCTGTTAGTGTATTTAAACTATTCAAAAATACTGCACATATATTAAACCAAGAAATCATCCATCAGTTGCCGTTCCAGCTTGTAGTTTTCTCCCTACATGGCCTTGACTAATGAATTATGGATTGAGCACAGCCACTCAGGAGCTGCATTTGTCAACACCATATAGACATTAAGCAAATAAAGATGTTTGGAGTTTATATACACACATTCATCTTTGTGAGGTGCCCTTATTGCTACATGTGTGCAGTCAGTCGTTACGGTCAGGTTTGGTAAAACGGGCATCGAAGCAAAAACTGCAGACGAGAGGAAATTCATGTTCCTCAGATTTGAATTAGTGACAACTTCCAATACTGTGATACATGACACGACACAGCTTAATGTTGTCTCTGATATTCTGGAGTTGTGCTTAAACTTCAAGACTGACAAGACAGGACTGCATGGTTCCTCAGTGTGGGACTCTCAAACTGGATTAGCTCCAGGAGAACAGCTCTTACAGGCCCGAAGCAACACTGGAGAGATGCAGTGAAATCTCCTGGATGATGGTCCTTAATCAGACTCTCTGAGAGCTCATGTGGAGCTATGGCAACCAACAGAGAAGCTGCATCAAAATTCTGACACTGTCACAAATTTAGTATCAAAATATCCCAATGTGTGGTACGTGCTGTGAATTGTCTGACTGTGAAATGACAGAATCACTGGCTAAAGCTGACATTGGAAGCTTTCATATAGACATACCTGCATGTAAATATCGCAATGGTGTGTACTGTAAGTTATGGATGGTACACATTCAGGGTAAATACGTTGGTTAAGCAAGGCAAGTCTTTTTTTACCGCACCATTCTGAGACAAATCAATTCAAAGTGCTTTACAGAGGCATGGAAATGCATTAAAAATAGAATAGAACATATGGTAGGTTTAAAAGAATGATGCCAGCACTATTGCCGGCGCTTTGTTTGTGCTGCATTTTTGAAAATGAAAGGAGGAGCAGGTGGATGTTGAGAGTTGATCATGTGTTTGCTTTTTTTTTTTTTTTTTTTTTTTTTTTTACATGGCAAGAGTTACCAGGCTTTCATCACACAATCTGACATGCCTCAAAACTGAAATATAACATTTTTTATTAAAACCAGTCTCTCAGTGTGAGGATGAACTGACTGAGTAGTCATCCTTTAGTTTAAGTCCTTTTTTTTAATCAATATTTTACCTTTCAACCACAAGTCTCTGATCGGCCTTTTCAATGTGACTGGCTCAACTATTAAGGAAAAATTTGCTTCCGTTCCTCTCCTTTTTTATTTGACATAGTTTTACCTCATAAAAAGTGAAAGAAGCAGGAAAACTGCAGCTGTAAACACACCTACGCTTACTTCCTCATTGAGAAATCTGGATCAGGCCTTGTAACCCGCCCACCATTGTTGCTTGTGCTAGGTTGACAGGTGAAAGAGCAGAGAGGATCAAGATGGTTGCACCAAAATCTGCAACTAGAAGACTTTATCAGAACAGTAAGTGTAGTTATTTATGCTGTTTGTTAGCTTGTAACTGGCAGTGGCTGACACAGTTTTAGTGGTTGTACTCATGCTAACTCTGGTACTCTGTACTGACAATGTTTCAAGTTTATTTAGCTCTGCCAACCCCCACCCCACAATGCCCACAAGTTGACATGATTGGTTCCTTAGGTTATCTGACGTATGACTCCCTGGTTGCCTGAATCTGTTTTTATGAAACTGCCACTGGTTCACTGCAGTTCAAGGTGGAAACACTCTGTCATGGTGTTGACTGATTATTTCCCTCATCTTATGTCTTGTGTTGTTCAAAAAACATATGGACGTTAACAAGGTTAAATACTTGATTTTTCATCAGAGTTGATCTTTAATTCAAATTTGATTTTACAACTGGTCATAATGATGTCACTTTTTATCTGTGGAGAAAATCGTATCCTTAGAGTTTATGTGTGGGACATTTCATAAATAACACTTATTTACACTCTTGAGACATAATTTTGTTGAAGTGTTTTGACGCAATATAAGTTCCTAGGATCCGTGCGAGACAAATAGTGTCTCTGTGATGAGGTTTGAAGCTCTACTGAAGAAACACTCTGCTACCCTCTGAGTTCCACCGTGACTTAACAAATAATGCCGTGAGGTTAATGCCTTGCTCAAGTGCACTTGAACAGGACACGCACGCATCAACTGAATCAGGTTACAGTAATGATGTCTCGCTGGGCTGCTGAGTCCTTTTACTCACTAAACATGCTGACAGCTTCTGGAGAAGCAACTCTGATGTGAGAATCCATCTTAAATTCATGAGGACTACAGCTAATATTTAATATTTCAGAGCGTAAAAACAGAAGACGGCTCGTGCTGCGAGCTGTTTGCATATTTGTAAACAATTATAGTTTATGGAAAGAAAAGCGTCGACGTGACAGTTTAATAAAAAGCTGTCAGGCTGTTATGAGATACATCTACTTGCACCTATATGTGCATTATTTTTTATCACCCAGAGGATCACCACACGTTGTCTCTACAGTGGTGCATCGGATGCATCCCGAAACAAGTTCTCTTCATGTTATGTTTTCCCTCGGGGAAATTTGACTTTCATCCGTCACAGTTTCTCTCCTTTCGGAGACTGATTTCAGGCCATTACTGGAGCAGCTGGAGGAGAGGAAAATTGCACCAAGTTGTGTTTTTTTTCTTTGCAGAAAGTCATTTGGTGTAAATGCAGTTACTGACTTCATAGGGCCCCATGAGCATTGTCAAGAGGAGTGACCCCCTTCGTTCTGCAGAGTGCATCTTCAGCCAAATTGAACTGATGCCAGCGTGTGTGGAGACAAATGGTCAGAATCCATTTCTAGCTCGGGTAATGTCGCGTTAATGAACAGAACCAATTTCCACCAAATTAAAATTCATTTGCATGAGGCTTAAGTGCATCTGGCGGATACATTTCCATAAACTAGACAGGGCTTAGGGGCAGCACTTGAGGCGTTACTGTGCTTGTAATAACTGAATTAAAATTTTATTAGAAGCAGCTAATTTCAAGTGAAGAAAATTACTCTGACAAGTTAGATGAGGTTTTTTTGGGACAGTAAATGGAGGCGAGGCAGGCATATTAGAGAGGCCCTTCACTCTTCACGCTTCCCTTCATATGACAGATTCATGCCACTGAGGGTGGACCAAGTGTCTGAAGGTATGTGTGTGTGTGTGTGTGTGTGTGTGTGTGTGTGTGTGTGTTTTAGTGTCTGACTTAGTGTCTGCCATGAAAACTGCTCTATGAAGGATTAAGTTCATCTGGTGGATGCACGTGAATTCATCATAATGAATTTTAAGGGCTGAATGAAACAGAACTAAATAGGTCATGTTTACAGTATGAAGTCTGAGGACTCAAACACACAGGCAGCATTTCCAACTGGGCTCCACATGTGTTGGTAATGACTTTTGCTCAGTTTGGGCAACTTAAAAATTATGACCCATTTCTGCCATTTTAGTCTTAAATATATTTACAATGTGGATGAGTCTTAATGCTCCCATAAACCTTAGTTTTCAGCAAACAAGCTCCTTGCACAACCTGCCAGGCACCAAACGGCAAACTGACAAAGCTGGTAACTAGCTGATGAGAAAAGTGGAACATTTAGCAGTTAAAGAGCCAGATATTTCCCTTATGCCTTGCGCAGACTACAGTTTCAGACAGATTTAATGATGCCCAATGTTTGGCCCAGATTATCCTGTAATGTGATCATGTTAAACCTCCTGAACTCTGAGGACCAAAACATGAGATGGCTCATTCCTCCCTGGCAGGATAATCTGAATATCCTGTACTGTGTGTGTGTGTGTGTGTGTGTGTGTGTGTGCGCAATGCAACATTATTTTCACATTATGTAGCGTGTGCATGCTTAAGATTGGAGAGATGATACTGTGCATGTGATGCAATTAATTTCCAAAAACAGTTTTAGTATATGAAAAATCCTGTAGTCTGAGCCAGGGCTTGGGAGTTGGTGGGGACCAAAGCAGAGCTAAAAGGGGAGTGACAGCTGCACGTGCATTCATCAGCTCAATGCAAGCACGACTCCAAATGAACGATAGCATTGCTCCGTGTAGCACAGACAGTTTAAAAAAGAAACTCCTCAGTTGAAGACGTCAAGCATGAGGGCAGCACATCATGTATGCAGGGGGCAACCTCTCATTTAAACTTTATTCATATGAAATTTTATAAGAAAATTAAGGCAATTTTTATTATTTATTATGTATTTGAGAAGAAGGGAGCTCATACGCATTTAGAGTAATTTCTCCAAGAAGATACAATGTATAATACTAAGAAAAGCACCGTCAGACATCAGCATCCATCATCATTTTCTCATGTAATATGTATTAGCAAGTGTGTGAGATGCATCCAGGAAGGGAGCTCAGAGAGAGGGGTGTGTGTGTGTTGGAGGGAAGCTTTTTATTTACAGATACTGGTTTTCCCTCGTGGAGATATCCCTTGGATTAGAGCCCAGACGATGAGTTTTCTGAAAACCCTCAGCTCATAGGCATCTGCTGTGATAGGGTTTCTGAACGAACCCAACGGGGTGAAGGTGTTTTTTTTTGTTTTGTTTTTTTTTCTTGCAGCTGCGTTTAATTTAAGGAGAAAACAATATAACAAAGCCCTTATGGAAGATGAAATGGTCACCTCATCCTTGCCAAAATCCATTTGAAATTGCAGGGTGTGATTGTTTGTTCTCCCATTTCTTCTTGTTCAGCAGTAACTGGTGCTGACCACCGTCCCATCAACACAAGCACAATGTTGCTGTGTGACACTGGCATTTTTTTTTTTTTCCATCAAGCTTTCTATGTGTGCCTGGTTGTGTCTTGTTAAAATGGATATGTGTGGTCCCAAGAAGAGGAATATGTATGATTTTAGTGAGCTCTTGACCTTTCATGTAGTACCACTGTCAGACCAAAGTTTCCCATTGATCAATGACCAGATTTCCATACAGTCTGTTTTAGATATTAATGGGAAAATAGTCTTGACGTCCTGCAACTGTACTAAAAATATACAAATCTATTGGAAATAGTTGCATGAAATTTATTGACCATTCTTCATGCTGCCCACGTAATGAACCTTATCGATTTGTGAACTGTAGATCCATCCTTCTCCTCCTTTGTTCTCACACCTTTGTATTGGCTTCGTTAGTTTGGTTTATAAAGCACTGAATGGTTTGGGGTTCAAAATAGACTCCTGACCTGCTTCTAAGTGGGGAATCCTCAGGGCCTTCTAGGCCTACAGAGAAAGCCAAACATATCAGCATTTAAAATTTTATTTTTCATCTATTTCATTAATAATTATTCTCTTCTACTTATAATTTATAATTATCCTATATAATTTTCCCTCAAGTTTGCTTCAGAAATGAAATGGAAATTAAATGAAAAGGTATGAAAATGGAGTTATCCAATCAGATTTTTTTTTTCTTTGTTTTTGCCAAGTAGTAAGTAAAGGTCAGCTGGCTCAATCATCAGGAAGGACTTCATAACCAGGACAGAAGGCCTGAAGCTCCCACATCTGCATTTTGAGTTATAGTAGATTGGACCAGAAATCATTGCCCAGGGCCTTCCTGAAGGCACAAGGCCAAAGCCACCACAGGGTTTACACTTTTCTGTCCAGGGGTTTAAGCAGATCAGCTACTTCATGCAGTCAGTGAGTCAGCAGTCACTGTGCAGATGGAAAAGTCACACAACAACATTCACAACTTGGAATAATGAAAAAAACATTTTGATTCTTTTGACTGATGGACCCTTACGGACCAAAGGAATATAAATAAATTAAGGAATGATTGATTGATTGAAAGCCTAGCTCTAATACTCAAAGTTCATTTCAGGGAGTCTGAGACAGGCCTAATTAATTTTTGGGAAGCAGTGTCCAGTTTTTTGTGCACTACCTGGTTTACATGTAACTCCAAGAGAACTTGAGGTCTATAATATGTCAATTACCATTTACTGATAAAATTCATGCTTCCAAGGAGATAACCCATTTGATTTTCTTCACTGGTTTAGCTTTATGTTATGGTATGTTCTGCTTTACACATTTGTACTATCAGGTGCATTAAACATTGCAGTATATAGTTGGGGTTTAGTCTTTAGTTTTGTTTCTTCCTGGTTTCCAGATGACAACAGTGTTTAAAGAACACACTGTAGCTCTGATTGTCTGAACATTTGGCTTTCAGTGCCTTCTTTGCCCAGTGAAATGAAATGGAAATGAAGACAATGTGCTTCTTCTCTGTGATACTATATGTGAAGGTTTTTTTCTGACCCTTTCATTATAGATTGTCTCTGATGGCCTTTTTTGAAAGAATGAATTACCACATTATACTATATTCCTTTTTTTTTTTTTTTTTTTTAACTACCTGTGATTGATTTCATTGTTGGAGGAATGAGCACCTCTGTGCTTTGAGGACTTGATATGAAATGAGTAATTACCTTTACTAGATGGAGGAGAGGATGGAAATGAGGATGTGGGCCAAGCTTGAAAGTCAGTGTTTGTAGAGAGGCAGAGGATGGCGTGAGTGTGGGTTGAGAAAATCAACGTATGGATTGATCATAATCGGCCTGGGGTTGCCCGGGTCACAGAATGTGAAACTGTCACTTAGGGGATTCAGCAGATCAATGAAATATATTAGCTATCCAAAAATGGATTCAAAACTGAGAGGAAGAGTGAGGCCAAGTCAGGAGTGATGTGAGTCGACAGAAAACCCATCAGTCACATTTTGAAGAACATGAAGGGAAAAGTGAATATTGAGTTTCCTCCTACAGCTGCTATTTTGTACCAGTGTTCAACCATCATCATAAACCATTATAGAATAAGTACAGAGACATTTTTTCCCCCACGGTGGTGAAAAAGTATTACCCCTTTTTCTATCACCTCTGATTTATTTGGCTACATGTGTTGCTGAAAGCATTACATGCCAAACGTATGGGGATTATTGAAGGGCACTCTGGGAAATGTAGGAAATTAATGACAGAAGTAAAAGTAGATGAGGCAGGTTTGAGACAGTAATTTATACCACTTGATCACAAAAATACCTGGATCACAGTGAACGCCACAGAGTGATGATAAATAACAAGGTGAAGTGGTGGATTTTCCTTTGGTTGTCATCGCTCTATCACAGAGAGCCCCTCGAGCATTTCGATAAATGACTCAAATTTCAGATTGGGCACACCACATGCCATGAGATGTGACTTTAAATAAGATGAAATGGAATTTAAATGATAGACCATCTCAGGGGTGCAGAAAGAAAAGTGTTTCCTTTTCAGCTCTCTGGCTTTCAAGTGAGCACTTCTGTGTGATCTCGGAAACCCGGGCTTCACATCCATCTCGGCTCCTCCAGCCCGGTGCCGTTGGGTAAAGAATACCGCTGCTTTCCACTGCAGATCTAATTTCCACTGCAGGTCTAATTTAGCAGATATCACTCCACAGTATGTCGAGACTACTCAGAGCCCCTTCATTTACATAATTTATCCTTTTTGACAGGTGCGTTGTATGTAGGTGAATAAAACAAGATCACGAGAACTAAATGCTAGTGTTTGTTGCTACAGCAAAACACCAAAAACTCCACTGCGTTGAGTTGAAGGCCCAGTTCTAATGTTCATGGTTCGCCACTGCATTTTTATGAGGGGCCGTGAAGGACATTATCTAGAATAACCATGCATATACACATATGAAACCATACACATTCACATACAATACTTAAAACCTCACAAACATACAAGCGAAAAGGTTTTACAAACACTACTGAAACCCTCTCACACACCCAACTGAAAAACAGAGTGTCAACATACACCAGACTTCAAAGAAAAAATTCAAATTCAGATATTTCAGATCTGACCCAAAAATTTTATGTGTCCTTTGAACAGACAAATAATAAACTGTCTGTTAATCTATCCTTGCATAATTTAACATTTTATACAAATGCTATTCTGTCCTCTGGCTTTTATTTTGAAATAATTGATGCCACCTGAATACCTTTCTTTGTTCTTCAATTCAAAAATAAAATATAAAAGAAAGGAATTTACAAAAAAACAAAACAGGACTGTTTCTTCTAATTTTATGTTCCTTTTTTTTTCATTATTTAATTCTGACAACAAAAACAGCTCTGTATTTAATTCCTAATTTAAAACGATAAAAAAAACAGTACACGGACATTTTCATATACAGTCTGTGAAACAGACATACACAGACAACTGAACCACCTTCCAGTTCAACTGAAATGCCTCCCATAACTGAAATCTACTAGTATGCAAGCAAGCTTTTCATTTGTTTATATGAGAGGCTTTCAGTTGTGTATGTGAGTGTTTCAGTTTTATGTCTTTGAGATTTTCAGTATAGTATGTGAATGAGTATGGTTTCATATGTGTATGTGCATGGTAATTCTAGATAATGTCCCTCACAGCCCCTCATACATTTTACTGTGGACCAAGATCTTCAACAGCATGTGTGGTTGCACTTCATTTTAACACACAAACTGAAAGCCTGTCTGACTGACAAGTAACACTCAACATAAATTATATACGATCCCCCTGAAGTATCTGCTTCTGGGCCTGAGTCCTGTTCACTGTTGCGGACATGATTCTCACTGTGATAGACCACTGAACTCAAAAACTACATTACAGCAGTAAATGACTGCTTTGGACTAAAAATGCATAAACACCGGTATGGATCTTGTTATGTAATGTAAACTCTAGTTTCCAGCTGACATTTTTCATGGCTTTCTTTCATGTTAAGAGTCGCTGAAAAGCAGCTTGGCTCCTGTACATGAGCGGCTTTTGGACATGTGTCTAGCGCAGGCAACCTGAACAGAATATATAGCACGCTGTATAAATCTGTTCAAAGACAGAAGTGACAGCAGCATGTGCGTGTCTCCAAAAAGCAGCGAGCAACTGATGGCACGACAATGAGGTGCAGTTTCTGCTCGTCCCTGTCAAAACGCTGTTGATTTTTCTGCGGCTCACGTCAGCGATTTACTCACTCAGGCTGAATGGGTTTATGTAAATATAACACCAGGTATTTAACCAAGTGACTGAGCCTCAGACAAACTGCAGGGTGGAAAAAATCATTCGCTTCACAGTCGGAGGGATGGTGATAAAAATATGCGGACTGAGGGACAAGCTGTTATGTTGAAGTGAAAACAACAGGTAGGATGACAGACATTTAACTTTGACATGATATTGTTCAAATCATATTCAAACTCATACTCCAAGAGGACAGGAGGGATCAGGGAGAAGTACAACTTCATATATAGCTTCATTCATGACATCTGTTGATTCTTTGTTGTTGCTTAAAATTCAGGCTGGGATAGCTAATTAGCTCTCTATCCCATAAACAGATGTTAGCAGTGTAGCCTATATTTCCCTACAATAGATCTTATCTATTGTAGAAACAAGGACACGTGGAAGAACAAAGCATTAGCAGGAAAGCTAACAAAAATTAAGCTAATTGATGTGTGTATCAGTTCTACCTAATTGGTCCCACATTTTACACTTTTCCAGTCCAGTGTTGTATTTAAGTGTTGTTGTCCGTAAGAGGATATATTTGTGATTTTAAAAGCCCAAAATGTCTCCAAGTCTCTCTTCTGATTAGTTGACTGTTTTCTGAGTGATAAAATAAGAATATAGCGGATTTCAGGTAAACAAATCAGATCCTGCAAGGTTGGATGTTGGGTCCAGGTGGGCGGGGCTTGGGGTGAGGCTGAGAGTGGTAACTGCTTTGTTGTGACATCACAAAGTTCCAGAAGTCCTAACGACTCATTCTAAGGCTCAGTCTCTGAATACAGGCTGTGTGCATTTCTCTGTGGACTGAGGCTTTGATACTTTCACTGTATTAACGTAGAACCTAGACCTGCTTTATAATCAAAAAACACATGGACATCTACCTTTAGACTGTATGAAGTGAAGAATATTTTTATATAATAGCATTGTGTGTGTGAGTAATGCAAGGTTATGAGAAACATGTTGGGGTAGGATGCTTGCTTTTGATAACTATATGTTGGGGAGTTGCTGAAGTCTCAACAGGGAACAGGGTGTTACAGATAGCGAAGTCAAGGATGTGTGAAGGGGTTGTTCTCCAGATGCGGGGCGGACATGCCACGGATAGACTGCATAGGTAAAGACGAGGACAGAAGTGTGCAAGGGCACGGTTAACTGATAGATGTGAGACAGCCTTGAGGAGGTGGGAGTGTTGTGTCTGTCTCTGTCTTCTTTTCTCTGTTTCACACAGGAAAAATCAGCTGTTCCCAGGCACGAGTGAAGGAGGTCAAATGGAGTCAGATAACCGCGAAGGAGGCGCCTGAGCGAAGGCCAGACGGGCAACAGCCAATGAAGAAGAGTTCAACCTACATTCTTTGCTTCCTTTGTGTAACGGTAATGAAAAGACCGGGCTAGGGGGAAGTTCGTGTGTCAAACTTCGTGAACTGGCACAGCTGCATGTTGTTGTCAGGGAAAGATAGTTTGGACCCGGAGCTCTGTAACGATCCTTAAATGTATACAGAAAAGCAATAGCAAATTCTTTCTTTAATTATTATTTTTTTAAGGACAGAATGGGAAATGTAATTTACAATCTGATTTCCTTTGACTTCAAAATGGTAGAGGGATGTGTTAAATCACCACCTCTGAACATTTCATGCTTTTTTTTCTTTTTTTTTTTAAACAGCAAGGCGTGTTAAAGGATTTGACCCGAATACGTCCACCCAGGTCCCAGGTGACCCGAGCTTGCCGCTGCGACACTGCCACTGCCGTGATTTTCCATTAGCGTGTGACAGCAGGGCCGTTTATAGCAGCGAAGCCCTGTGGAGAAGCAGGTTAGCTGTAATTATTCAGCTGATAGGTTATGAGCAGAGCAGGCCTGTCACACCTCTCCCTGTTCCCTGGACTGAACCAATCAGACGCCAGGAAGAGCGTTTGGATATTAGTCACACTGGCAGCAAGCGTCTCCCCAGAGAGAGAGAAACTTTCATTTTCACCAGGAGTCGTGGTTCATTCGAGGACTCCTTTTAGTTTTATCTCCAGCACGCGACTAATACTTCTATTACCCTGGCTAACACACATGCTAATTAGGGGCTTTTCATCCTGACCTATTTCTGCAAACATATTTTCCAGATGTGAAAGATAAAAGTTGACACTAGAAAAGAAAAATGTTTTATTTTTCTGTCAGGGCAGGATTCAATTAGCCTTCTTTTGTTTCAGCTTTAGTCTCCAGCTCGCATCTGCCTTTCCATTTCACGCTCCCTGATGTTCATATCTCACATCATCAAAAGGAGTGGGTACAATTTGCAGGGTCATAATATGATGGAGGCGAACATGGAGGTGGAAATGGAATTTAAATGACAGTGGGTATCTTCCCCTTTATAAAACTCTGCATTTGTTTTAAGAGCTCAAGAGGTCAAAGTTTAAGTATATCTTTTCAAATGCACTCACAATGAAGAGCAGAAAGTGAGTGAAAATATCCTGTTTAAGCAAATTGTGTGGCAGCCTGTCACTTAAACCCAATTTCACTTCAGAGCGGCAAAACCAATCATGATGCCCACCATTATTGTGCTGTAGATTTCAGCGATCATGAAAGTACATGCAGCCATTCAGATTTCTAAAGCAAGACAAAGAACCTCAGAGGATGACTGTTTCCCTGATGTTTAGCTTCATCCTGTCAGAAGTAGTCAATGCAATCTCTGGTATTTCTTTACTTTTAAAGACCTCCGTGGTGAGAAAAATGTGAGTTCTTTATCTGGATTCTAACTTCGTATTACATGCTCAAGCTGTCTGCACACTTAACTCACCTGACTTCTCCTGAGTGTGCTGTTGATGGACACTTTCATCCCTCACAGCAGTGCACAAAAGAAATGAAGATGCTATAGCAAAAAGTACAGACAGTACTGAAAGTGGTGCAGGAAAGGTTTTGACAATGAAGTACTGAATCTTTGGAGAAAAATAAAACAAAAAACATTTAATACTTGCATAAGTATTAAATCTGTATAATGTAAAGTAATTTGTTCCTTCCTGTGGATCAGCAGCAGGTGGACTGGACCTTCGTTGTCATGGTAACAATGATAAACATGTGGTTGAGGTTGTAGATGGTTTGGTTTGGTTTGGTTAGGTTTAGATGCAATATCTGCAAGATTAGGTTTCAATAAATATCATGTTTTGGGTTAAAATAAGTACTTCCCTAAGATTAGAGGACCATTTGTTGTCATGGTAACAATAATAAACCTATGGTTTTAGTCAAATGATTATGGACATCCGATGTTTTGTTGATCCATCCAACATGGATTTTGTTGCTCTGTAGAACACCGACTAAATGACCTACATTCATTCTTTGCTCCTCTCATAATTTCCACGGCCACTAGAGGTTGCCTAACAATAAAATGTAAATATGGGTCATAGAGCTGCTTGCTCAGATGACATGTGGGGTTGTTTTTTCATGAGTGGTAGAGTAAATTTATTGCATTTGTTCTGTGCTGTAGGAGCTCGACCAAAACCAGGCCAGAGCCACTATGAACTTGAAGTTGATGGGTACAAACACAACACACACTGTGAAAAGTGTCAACTTATTTTTTGTATGTGGGTGAATTACTATGACATAGCAAGTGCAGTATTTGCCTGACAAATTATGGTTGAACAGGTTGAAAATATCACACTGGAGAGATAACAGGATACACTTTGACAGATCCCTGTACTATAGATGGTATCTCTGCAATGAACAGCTCCAAAAGGCTTGTGGGGTGGTCCCGGTCAGCAGTGGTGAGTATCTATCTGCAGTGGCCCAAGGAAGAACAGACTATGATCCCGCAACCAGTCCTCCAACCTGAACGGCCATATAGTTCGCTTTTTTCCAACCATCCGATATGAGTGTCTCCTCAAATAGCGCCCCTATGGAGGTAGGTGTACAAGAGTTTCAGGGTTGTACAAGGTTTTTTATGGTTACAATAATAAACACACGGACTGTACCAAGAGTGGTGCACCTACCTTCGTTGCCATGGTTACTATAATAATGGTCATGGTTAGATTTAGGAAAATGTGGTGATTAAAACAATTTATCATAATTACTTGCTGCAAAAAACAACCCATGGGCTCATGATTTCAGGGGATGTCCTGGAACAACAGGTCCAATCTGTGGCTCTATCTCACAACTTCATAGACTTCAAGGATCTGCTGCCAACATCTTGCCACCAGACACCCCAGGGCACCTTCAGAGGTCTTGCAGAGACCATTCCTCGGCTGGTCGAAGCTGTTTTGGCAGCACATTAAGGAACAGCATGTTAGACACGGGTGGTCATAAGTTTCGGCTCATGTACATATTGGCTATGAAGTAGATTTCTGATATAGTGGCACAAATGACATCTCAGCTCAGGAATGTCTCATATATTCAGCGTGAGGTTTTCAAAGACTTGCAGCAGTCACACTAATATGACCATTCTAGGGATTTGAGCTTTGCTTTATTGTACACCAATAGTTTTCTCCCCTTACTGCATGCAAAAAAGACCAAGGTTAGGGTAATCCATGCAGAGGCTTCTGCTGTTTGTTTGTTTGACCTTGGTGGCATTAGACAGGCAATAAGATCCCCAGACTCGTACTTGGGTATTGAATTTTCCACTCAGGTTGATGACTCACTCTGTCAATAAAAAAACTGGATGTAGTAAATGAACTTTGGGCTTCGGCAGCTGATGTCCTTTGTGGGGAAATGTTAGCTCGCTGTGCTGGTTTCATCTCCAGACTCAGCAGAGATGATGAGTTTGTGTGACCTCAGTTTTTATCAGATTTCCAATAAGACGTCTGCTCTCATATACAGGTACTGAGTCAAGGACTTGAGTGGTCAAATAAACAGTGCTGGAGTAGGCACCTGATACTGCATGATAATTTATACAAACTTCAGAGTTTGTTTCATTATCATGTAAATGTATTAGCTGTGTCGAGACATCTCTCTTCAGCTCTGTTGACCTAAACTTAACTCCAGTTTTAATTGGACTAATTTATTTGTTTATTTTATTTTTTATTTTATTTTACTTTTACGTACTTTTGACTTCTGTATCCCTTTTAAATGTACATGTATTGACCCTACAACTGAAGCATTAAAATACATTGAAGCTCTGGATTTTACTTTTCTGGTGTTTTTGATATACATCGGAAGACATATTTGTGGTCTTAAAACCAAAAACCTCAAATCTCAGTGTGTTTTACATCTCCTCTTCCAGGCTTCTCTCTGGAGCTCTAGTAACAACAGGTCTATGGGCCAATCAGAAGAGAGGATCTGAGCCTCTTTTTTTTTGATTGGCTGACTGTTTTCTGTGTGATTGAATAAAAATATAGCAGATTTCTGGTAAACCAAATCAAGGTTGGATGGTGGGTCCAGGTGGACTAGGCTTAGGGCATGGCTGAGGGCTGTGACTGCTTTGAGTTCCAGAAGTCCTAACGACTCATTTTAAGGCTCAGTTTCTGTGTGCATTCCTCTGTGGACTGAGGCTTTCATACTTTCACAGTATTAATATAGAACCTAGACCTGCTTTATAATCAAAAACACATGGACATCTACATTTATACAAAATGGGACCTTTAAAAATATAAATATGGTGTCAGTTTTGGTCTGTGTTGTTTGCTTAGTCTTGTCTTTCTATAAGATTCTGGAACACCACCATGGTTGTCTTTGCTCCAGGACCTGTGCCAACACTGTGAGAGGGGTCTGGGTGTTCACTGTTGAATATGACAAAAGAAACAGAGACTGCTGTACTGACAGTGGGACAATTTTGTGGTAATGACTGAGAACCAACACAAACATCTAGTATTTGATATTCAAGTTAATAAATGTAGGACTGAGAGGTTTGTTAAATAAAGATTACCTTACAAAAAAAACAACTATATTCTACATATTTTATAAACTGTCATCTACCTGTCATCTATCTATCTGCATGATTTTCAATACTAATATAGGTCTATGAAATTCTGGATAATATTCCCTAAATAATGTCAAAACGCTGATCCTGTTAAATAACATTTAGTTCCAGTTTGTTTTTACATATATTAACCAGTGAAGTCGGTTGGATGGTGAGCAACACAAATGCTGTAAAACATTAGTGTTAATATCTGGGAATAATAGTTGGCAGTGTTTGTAACGTAAGAGGTTTAAATCAGCAACACTCTGCCGCAACGATGCTACTGGCGCTGAGGATCTGGAACAACGTCTCCACTGTCGGCCATTGCTGAAAAAACTGACCTTATAGAGTCATTGGAGATGCTGTCACTCTCTCTTCATCCATTCTGTTGTGACACATAATCATTTAATTCTACAGAAACCATATGATGAGCATACAGTTGCCATGGGTTACAGCCAACAGCCATCACTTTGATATTTGTGTGTGTGAGTGTCTATATGATGTGATAATTCTGCCTGAGGATGATCTGATTGATTGAAACATTACACAGGGACAGTGTGTGGTTTCTTTTTGCCATCATGACAGTGGTTTAGTCCGGCACCCACTGAGCTGTTTGACTGTACAGTTTATACTTTTTCCATGTTTTGACATCATCCAGGGGCCATGTATGTCAGTGCAACATATCCAGGATTTGTTCTACCAACCAACCAACAGACCAAGTAACACCCATACAGCCCTTTCATTAGCATGGCTAAAGATGCAGTAGATTTCAGCATACGCTTGATTATAGACAGAAATTAACAGCTTCTCTTCATACCCATTGAAGTAAACAGTCTCTGATTTTATGTCTCTGAGGAATGTGCTGTATTTCATTATTGTGTAAGTAGCAGTATATTATGTGCAAAGAGCAAAAAAAAAAAAAAAAAAAAAAAAAAAGCATCTCATTTGTGTCATTTTGTTGCTTTATTACACAGTAGAAAAAATATTTGCACTTTCAAGATGACATCTTGACATCTGTACAAGATGTTATTCATTTGTAAAAATACATATTTGCAGTACATCTGCACACTGTGCAGGAATAATTGTTTTTAGAGTAACATTGTTTTGGTACCATGACTGAAAGGAGCAGGCATATCCCGTTTTTGGAATTTGTAAGGCAAGAGTAGAAAAAGGCAGGGTTAAAAGAGGCCAAAGAAAAGATAATCCATTAAATCCAGAATGCTGTGCAATGGAACAAAGGAGCATCTTTCCAAATGTTTGTCTGTAAATTCTTGAGGTCCAAACTGCAGTTTATTGTTGGATTTCCATGGGACAATCAGTTTTCATTGTAGATTTCCACCCTGTAGAAAGACACAATACAGACAGTCAATGTTTGTTACAGCTTTTTAGTAGCATTTTTACATCAGTGAATGTTCAGCTGACTATAGATCTACTGTTGGTGGTATTAGTGCTCAGGCAGGCGCGTCTCTCTTTTACCTCCTTCCTCATCACAAGCTCATGCTGTATAATTGGATTCTGGATGTTGGCTGTGCGTGTGGTCTGACCAGCACTGGGAGCTCTCAGCCAGTGCGCTGGATCACTGCTCCGCCACAGGGAATGTTTCTAAAGCAGCATGTTGTTCATTTGTAGCTTCCAGCCTCATCTGGGCGGCAGTGAAAAACAGAAGAGATTAGCATCTTGGAGCAGCTCAGACAACATGCTGTTTGGACAAGACAACAAGCTGAGTTATGGAAGTTTATATAACTTTCTATATATAATGTTATATAAGTTATATATTTGTCATATGGTCAAGAAATCCCACATAATGAGAAAGTGACTCCACTGTATATACAGAAGTTTTATTTTTCAAAAAAGTCGACTAAAATTAATTTTGTAAAACAGGTGGGAATTAAGCTCTTAGCAAACATTACTCAGATCAGAGTAAATTTGTTGGGCACTATTGTCAGTTGTTGATTAACACCACAGACTGTAAATAAAGACGGCCGTAGCCTCTGTGACATCACCCACAGGTTTATGAAGAGTGCTTTTGAAGCTCAGAGTGAGCTGCTCCACCGTTGCCATCTTGGCAGTGCCTGGTCTGGCCTAGTGTCCCAAAATGAGACTCCTTCAAGAGACTTGATCCTACTGGGCTCCAGACTAATTTTACAATGAACGAGTGCAATTCTACTCACCTGATCAAAGGTGACCATTGCTCCATGACCTTTTTCTTTGGAAGACGCTTCATCTCGCTGTCCACTGCCCTCAGTTAGCGCCCCGGTTGAAGTGCTCCAGCACAGTGGTGTTGGTTCTCTCAAACAGCCACTGCTGGCTGGGGGAGGAGGGGTCGCACGTGTTCATGAAGACTCGCCGCTCGCTCGGGCTGCTGTCAATGCAGCTGTTACTGACGGGGTGATACAGACTCTTATCCTGCAGGAAAGATGGTAACAGCCTGAGTAAACTTTATCTTTACACATGGCATTTATTTCCTTCCTGATGTCTGGGTCAACTGTCTGTACTTTTTTCCCACTGGTTTGTGTTATTTTTACTGCTATCTTGCTGGCTACAGCGTGATATGTTGGGTAAAACTCCTGGGTAGCTTTTGTGTCCCAGTACATGGCGACCCAATGTTTCAAATGGTCTATACTCTTTTTTTAAATGAAGAACTCACTTAAAAAATTGCTTTGTTGTTTACACATTCTTACACATTCAAATGTTTGTTTAGCGTGTTAACTGAATTGTCCCCTGTGTGTCTTGTCTCTGCTATTTTATCACTCTTTGTTCACACTGTGTTTGACATGAGGAAGCCAGTTTCTATACTGAGTATCCACAGTACCACAGCCTCAGATGTTTTTCACTGAAAATCAAAAAAATAAGAATGAAGTCCATATGTTTGCTATTTAACAACACCTTCCTAAGTAATGTTGCACTACAGGATGAAGTGCTCTTCACCAAAAGGTAAAGCAAAAGGTCCTGCAGGTTTAGCTTTGGAAAAATAATGATCCTGAAAAGCAAAAAATATATGTGGTCAAAAGGGTTCGTTATGGTTCTTCTTTGCTGATGAATAAAGAAGCATCACAAATGATCTTATGTCCTTTCTTTGGTAATGTAGTCCAAGGGGATTTTACACAACCTCCTGTCTCCTGTGTGACTTAGCCCCGTCAATTACTAGTGGAGTTTTGAGTTCACAAAGAGCTGCATTGGTAATGCATTGTTGTTTGTAACACCTTTCACCCTACACAGTCATTTCATACATTTTTAAGTACATTTAAAGGTCCCATATAGTAACTGAATAAAAGTGTGAAATTGGGACCTTTTAAAACCACTTTTGGACTTTGATGCCCCAGGTGTTAGCATATAAAAACATGCATCACTTTTTTCAATTATTCATCATGACTGATCTGTTTTGTTCAAACAAAAGCTTGATGCCGTCCGAATATTTTAAAAGTCACACACTCACCAAAAATCTTCACACTATAGCTTTACAGAAACGGGAGCTGATGAAGTGCAACTTGTATCTGCTGTTCATGCAGCTTTCTTTTTTTCTCACACTTAATTAGATGTTAACAGATGGCCAGAGTAATCCTGATGATTCATTAATTAACTAAAATGATGCTTAGCTGACCAAAGAAACCACAAAAGCAGCACAGTTGGAAAGCTGAGAAGAAGATACAGGAAAAAATACCACCAATAACCCCCGTACCTTCCTGTAGCGCCACAGCTGGTTCCCCTTCATGCCGTGACAGTCGTACAGGGTGACGGGGCTGTTGTGGGAGACTGCATCAAAGCAAACCTTCCTTGTGTGCATGGGGTCCCCCACTCGAATATCCTCCCTCCAACCAAATGTCAACACCTGTAGGGAACATATATCAGCTGTAACCAACATCAGACTGTTTCTGTCCTCCCTTGCTCCTCCTGAAATTTCTACCATTTTGTTTTTCTTGTTGAGGGATTCTTTGTGGACATGTTTCCTACTTGAAGGGAGAGTATGATAGTTGTGTATATGTTGGATAGATTGTAAGGCTCCAAACTAACTAAATCACTTTTGTGCATTAATGCAACTTTCCTGAGAGTAGGTACCTGAGTAGGTTGAAGAGGTGACAACTTAAAGGGGCTACCTGTAGGTTTTCTCTGCCACCAAACGTAGTTTCTCGTCAGGAGCAGGTGGTGGTGATGTCACTCTACAAGAGCTTTGGCTATTGTTGCATTTACAAGAGAGGAGGTGATAATATACCCTCTGAGCAGTGCTAGGTCTTCAGAGCAGACTGGGGGCTACAGTGAGTCGCCGCCGGATCAGTGATGAGATGAGCCGGGACTAGCTGGTTAGCGAGCTAACTGTTCTAGACTGGTAAACAGCTGTTAATGCTAACGTTGGCTATGTAGCAATAGCAAAACTTACTAATTTTAAATGGGTAAATTGTCAGTAATGATGACGCTTAGCACACAAGGGCAACATTCACCATTTCCATTAAATAAACTTCAACCACATAATTGTAAATAAGATGTAGCATGGAACATTTACCATGTTAGCTGGCATGTTTTCTTTTTGTTTTTTTATTTTTATTTTGAGGACTGATGTTTAGTTGCAATTGCTTTATGTTATCTTTATGTTAGCTTGTGAGCCTGCCAATACAATTTACACACCAACACAATACACAACATCACAATCTTGATATGCATATATTTTGATAACATGCTAATGCTAAGCAAGTTTCAAGCATCTAGCAATTAACATGTGCACAGGTGACATCAGCTAACATCAATGCACAACCTGACTGTGCAACCTGTGTGTGCTTACTAATGTGATAACTGTACAGTATGTCTGGAACACAGATATGTGGTATCCAGTGTAATGTGTAAAGTCCCACATCTGCATCCACTCTGTTATCATCCATGGCTTTGGGAATAATAAGCCGTCATTTCACTTGTTAGAATATTAACATGAAAATATTAACATCAGCATCTGAAGCTGATTTGGTCATTGGCTTTACAGGTATTCTCCCATGAAATTAAGTTTTGAACAAGTCAATATGTTGGCTGGGCAGAAGATGAAAATTTATCATTAAAGGATTTAATAAGATTCATCATCTTGGGGCCATAGGTCATAGCATCAAATTTCATGGCAATGCAAGCAGCATATATTGAAATATTTTACTTTAGGCCGAAGTGGTAAATCAACTGTAATTGCAATTCCTAGAGCCATGCCAAAAGAATGGAACAACTGAACAAAGTAAACGACTTTGGCTTCCCACATATCATTTCAGAGCATCAGTCCTTTAACATGCTTGTTTTATAATCCTTATTATGCAGCACTGCAACCGTGCAACAAGAAGAGAATGTTGTATAACTGTACATTTGAAGTAGCTCCAAGCTCTCAGGACATGAAATGGAAACCCCATTGGAAAGTTTATAAGAGAACATATAATGAATGACCCTCACCTGTCCATGGCTCCAGCCCACCTCACCCCGCCCTTTCACACAGCTCTCCAGGCGGATAGGGCTCCCTGACACAAAGTGTTTGATCTCCATACACATGTTGCTACCAACGCTTCGTATCTAAAAAAACACAAACATAAATCCAGTTACATATCCAGTCTTAGTTGGGCAGATGTCAATTGGTTCGTTGATCTTTCATACACGGATGACTGTGTATATTCCTGAGTGTTCTGCCTGCTGTTTGTTGCCCACAGCACGGCCCAGAGACATGCTCAGCCCAGGTAGTTTGTGGTTTACAGGAGGAGAATGAATAAAGAATGTTTTTATTGCAGACATGTTTCATCACTGATTCTCTTCTGTTGTTACCACTGGGATTTTTATCACCATCTCCATCCTGATGCACACCCCTCTGCTTTCAACTCGGATAATTCCCAGTAGTATTCCACTTTTTTTATACATGATACGTGCCTTGTGGTGGTCACCTTTGTATCCAGTGCACTTTATTGCACCATGCACTGTTTGCACTGCCTGCAAATAATTTCACAGCCAAATCCAGAGCAGAAACTGTTGCCCCGCCTGTTTCCTGCTTCAGGGACTTTGCTCCATCCACCTCAGTTGGACTTGCTAGTTAGGGAAAAAGGCTTTAGGCATTAAAAAAGTTTCCCACAGAGTAAAAGCTGTTTTAGAAACTGCTGACATTTTAAAACAAAACCTGAACTTTTTTTTAAAACTTTGCTTTCAGCTAAGGGACATCTTTATTGATTTTTATTTTCTCTTTCTTTGACTTTTCTCTTTTTATCTGAAATAATATGAAAGTAGACGACCTCCATTAGTCATGAACAAACTTTAAATGAACATATTAGCACTGACAGTGGGTGGGAGTTCATTAACTTATTATCAGATGACTTCACTCTCCCACGCACCTGTCACTCAGGTGTGCATTAGAGCGTATACAGTACATCTCTGAGATGAAGGAAATTTGCTGCAGGAATAAATTCTGATGTTGTTATGAAACCAGAGATATACGACCTTTCAGAAGAAATCTGAGCTGTTAATCAAAAGTTTTGAGTTCAGTTGGCTGATTGTTGCTGTGCATGCAGGTAAGGTTGAAGGCACACATTTCCAAATCTATGATAAAACCTCATACGTGAAACAAACCTAATCAACTTTGGACTTAATTTTCCAACACTTTCAAAGCAGTTTCATGAACCTACCTCTCCCCAGGCAGCAGCAGGAGGCTCCACCGGCGGGTAGTGTTTGGGCAGATCCCAGGCCACCTTGTTCATGAACCACTTGAAGCTCTTGCAGTTGAGCCGGTTCCTCAGCTCCTTCTGTGCCGTCATGTCTCCTGCCGACAGGTGTCGGTACTCGGGCCGACGCTGGTAGACGTATTCAGCGTATTCGTCCATCCACACCTCTGCCACACGTTTTAGGTTCTGAAATCAGAATCAAGTCAGGTGGATAGATTAAACTTCTTCTCCAGACATGTTTTGAACTACATAAAATCCTCTGCTATGATCAGTATTTTGTTTAAAATTGTTTTCCCACATAAAGACTGAAAAAAAGGAAAAAAGGGGCTGAAAGCACATCTACTCTTACTCCCTCATTGAGAAACCAGGATCAGGCCTTGAGCCCCACCCACCACCAGTGCTTGCACTAGGTTAACAGGTGAAAGAGCAGAGTATCAAGATGGTTAGAGGAAGAACATCAGCCACATGTTTGAGCCTCAGTAAGACCCAACAGTAGGTGTAGTTATTTGTTTCTGTTGTTTGTTAGCTTTCAACCGACAGTGGCTGACAAAGTGTCAGTGGTTGTACTAATGGAAACTATGGCTCTCTGTACTAAGACTGTCATTGATCCGCTGTAGTTCAAGATGGAAATCCTCAGTCATGGTGTTGACTGATTATTTTGCTCATGATTTCTCTTGTATTATATAAAAAACATCATATAGATGTGTTAACAAAGGTAAACACTTGATTTTCATCGGAGAGGGTCTTTACTTCACTGAACGACCTACTTTTTTTTAGCAGGGATCGCAAAAATCTCACAGAATGTCTCTGAGCCTCCCACAAATAAACATAAAATCCCACAATAGTGAGGATGATCTTGTGGACTGAGTGTTTACATAGTCTGCTAGTTCTATTGCAGATTAGCCTCAGGGACTCTGTCCTGACAGTGGCATCCATTTCATGCCTCAGAATAACCCAATATGACAGCAACAGTTTCTACTCTGCTGCATCTTTGAAAACTTTTTCCCATTGACATTCACTTGGAGCAAACTGTATTCAAGCTGAAGTAGTATATCACTTTAATAAAAAAAATATAGCAAATAAAGAGGTATAGCCCTCGATTTGTGCAGAGGAAAAGGCTGAGTTCATTTTTAGTAAATGTTCTTATGTAAATGTTCAGCTTTATGTGCAGGGTTAGGCTGATTCAGGGCCATCAGCATTCTACTGAAGTCCAGTTTAAAGGCTGTTGGTCAGAATAAAATAAAGCAAAACAAAGGCCAGCGCCTTTCTTTGGCTGAGCCAAAGCGAGCCAGGTCTCTGCTGTGGCAGAGGCATGCATAATGAATGGTGTGCGGCTACACCCCGGATGATTTAGCGCTTTTAGACAATTTCCCTTTCTGTGTTGGTGCTTTGAAGGAACAAAGAAACCTAAGCTCATTCTTCACAGTAACACCTGCAAAGGCTATAAGTCGTAGATAGTAGACACACTGTGCACTGCCGCCTCTCATCTGGTGGTCTTTTGTTATGGGACACTGAGCGGACTGTAAAGTGCTTTAACACATGGAGGAGAAAGAGGAGAGTACTTAGTAAAGGACAGGGGAAACAAAAACAATGCCATTTGTTACGCTGCACCGCTTAAAGGCTAGCTCTCACAGTAGGGCGATGTGTGTTCATGTGTACAGTGCATGTGTTTGCAATGTCTAGTGTTCATGTGTGAGTTTATTTGTGTTCTTGAGCTTAATTAGAAGGTTCATTTATTCCATCTTGAAAGCTGATATATTCAGTTCTATTCAGCTACTATTTTAGTTCAGTTTCACCAAACATTTACAAAAGTTTGGTGAAGTTGAGGGACGCAGATGTTGTTTTTACAGTTTTTTTGCTCTGTGTGTGCGTATGTGTGTGTGTCTGCATGAAATGACTTTTCCCGACTCCTGAATATTTCCTGAGCTAAAATACATTTGGTCTCACATTAAGCCATATTTCAGTGCAACACAAAGCCAAATGTGTTGTTTTTGTAAACCAAATTTAACTCATTTAAATACTGAAGAGCCTCGTGTGTGTGTGTGTGTGTGTGTGTGTGTGTGTGTGTGTGTGTGTGTGTGTGTGTGTGTGTGTGTGTGTGTGTGTGAACACTGGAGAATACTATTACCATTAAAAGCTGTTTTGCCGATAAGATGTCACTTTTTTTTGCAAGAATATAATTGGATTTTACTTCATTTGTTGTTTGTTTAATCAAGAAAAAGAAGAGTAACCCCTAAATATAAATTGACTGAGCCCAACCAGATACTGTATTGTTTCTGTCAAAGAGCTTTGCTTTAAAAGCTCCACAACACCTGACAATGGATATTTGGACATGATGAATTGAAAGTATCAATATGAATCAGTCGACCAGCTGTGAAAGTTAAGTGTTTAAAAGTATTTTATTAGTGCTTAAAGTTATGAATAATTTAGGACGTACTGCTTGGAGTGACAGGTGAGTGAGTGTATGTTTGCAACAAACTGGCATGCACCGAAGTCTCGGCTCCACCCACCCACGCCCCACCTCTTTGGCCATTGTTGGGTTAGCAAGAAGTTCGGTGGAGTCGCGCTCTGCTGTAATGTCAGAGCAGCCAACTCTGAGTTTCAAAAGTGCTCTTCAGTAGCCTGTGGGCTTCAGGGTCTGTGTCCATCTTTATAATCGATGCTTGGACTCTGTGGGTCGGGGCATTGTCGTCCTGTTTCTCCACTTATTTTTCAGGTTTTTCCTTAAATTTGTCGACTATCTCTAGGTTCCAGTTTTTTGGTAGAGTTGCAGGCGATGTTGGACAGGTGGTGTACCCAAGGTAGCATGTAACCTAACATACACACAAAGGTCTGGAATAGATCAAACTTTAAACAGCTAATACAGATCCAATACACTTTAATTAGCCCCGCCATCAGTCTTACAGATTAGTTCTACTTACAGTATAAAACAATCCATTGTTGTGTCGTTACTTGGATTTAACAGAAGCGATGTGACGGCATTACACAGACTCTGAACCCTTGTATCAGACTGTTATAGAAGATCTGTCACTGATCTGGTGTATTGCATTTCATCACAAACCGTGGAGGCGCACAGTGTAAAGAATTACCTTTGCCAAGCTGATCCCACCAGGGACCTTGTAAGGGACGTACTTCCTGTAGATGTGTCCTACCCTGGAGCAAGGGATGTCCTCCATCCGACCACCACACATCCACACCTACGGAGACACACACACAGAAATCACTTTCATCAGCTGGATCTCTGTTGTATTTAGAAACGTTGTCCATGTTGAGATCCAAAGACATAAAACTGTGAAAAGGTAGAGGAAGGTGAAGGAAGAGGGATGATCAAGGAGGCAGGATGGCTCAGAGGAAAGGTGTGAAGTACAGTGGGTCTAACAGACTTATAAATCCTGGGAGACTAAAAGGAGAGGGGAGTGAATGCAGAGGGAGAGGCAATAAAGATGAGATGGCAGGGTGGTGGAGGAAGAAGAGTCAGCACCAAAACCAAGATTATGATATAATGGTGACGTGACTCTGCCTGAGCAGCAGGGGGGTCAGATATGATAAAGAGCTGCGTTAAGTATCTTATGTATGACAGTGTTTAAACTTGGTTGGTATTAGAGAAACATAAGCACAATGGCAAGTGCAAAAGCTGCCAACTGTAAAAGCTTTTCAGGAAAAGAAGGCATGCAGTCTCTTTGAATATTTTTTGACATTGTAGGATGAGGTTTTAATAGGTTTTAAGCATCCTAATGTGCTTGTCCTAAGTAAAAATAAACCTTCCTTCTCAGCAATTTGCCACATTTCTTCTCCTTTTGCTTGTCTATCTCTCATATCCCAGCAGTGGCTCCTCATTTTAATCCCCCAACTATAATGAATACAACAGCGATGATTCTCTTTCTTGGCTGGCAATGTCGAAAACAGACCTTGAGAAAGAAAGAGAGATGATGAAGAGGATGGAGAAGAAAAGAAGGACTTAGAAACGGCAAGCGAGATGGAAAAAAGGGGGTTTTGTTTTGAAGACAATGGCAAAATGAAACTTGGGGAGATGAAAAGCAGGATTTAAACACGACTACAAACAAGGAAAGTATGGACAGAGAGAGGTGCAGTGCTTCCAAATTGCTTGTGCAGAGTATAGAGGCCTTTAATATGTAAATAGGATTTTTGTTGTTTGAAGGTAGGAGTCAGGCTGAAGCTGTGGGGAGTTCGAGAACGTGGACAGAAATAATTGAAGATGAAATATGCATATTTTACATGTGACTTCATGGTGTATGACACAGAGTTCAACAGGGGTGTTCAGATAGTGGTTTACCTCCTGTCCACATGCCATGACCTGACTTCAGCAGTGCAGTTACAAGTGTGAACATATTATCATACCTATTGTAGGTATGATGTATTATAGGTATATAGTATTTACTCTGTATTTACTGCTACGCTGAGTCGCTTAATAAGGAAGTAAAGATACACACACACAACAAAATATTCATTCATCGTTTCACTTTCAAACTTTGTCACTCACTTGGATTCCATCCATCCATCCATCAATCCATTTTCTGCTGCTTATCTGGTGTTGGAACATGTTGGCAGCATGTCAAGCAAACTAGTCAAGGTGTCCCTCTGCCCAGCAACATTTAACTCCTCCTGGGGGAACCCAAGGTGTACCCTGGTCAGATGAGATATATAATGTCTCCAGCATGTTCTGGGTCTACTCCAAGACTTCATACCATTTGGGTGTGCCCGGTAGACCTCCAATGGAAGGAATCCAGGAGGCCTCCAAACCAGGACCACCTCAACGGGCTGGATGTCAGAGCTCCCCATCTCTAAGGCTGAGCACAGCCACCCTGCTGAGGAAACTCATTTCAGCCGCTTGTATCTGTGACTTCATTCTTTTGGTTACTACACAAAGCTCATGACCAAAGGTGATGATCATGGTCACTTGGATTGACTTTGTATATTGTTAGAAAACATTTTACCACCTGGGGATAATTTCAAGCACCGGCTAACACCGTGCTATTAAACCATCCAGCCATAACCAGCAAGTCCTCATGACCCCATGTTGACATCATTGTCACTGCAGCACAACCACAGTCTCTCTGGTCTATTACAAATGGAAAAAACCTCCAGAACCAGTGAACCAGCTCAGATCACATGAGGGTACAACAGCTCAGCTGATAGCGAGAAACTACAGAACAACAGAATTCACTCCAGCTGATGAATAAAACATACTACTGCAAGACAAAATCCAGATCTGACTTAAAGTGCAACAAACTTGAGTTGTCCCAATTGGTGTCTAAGTATAAATAAAACATCAGTGCACACGGTTCAGTATACACTGTATTTCAGTGGGTCTGGTCATGTGTCTGCTTCCACTACATGTATAATAATGACTAACAATCACTGACTCAGGCATTTAAAGCTTCAAGGTTTGTACTGGCTCCTGCACTAATCTGAATGGCCTGGTCCTGTGGTTTTACATGTTAAAGGTCCCGTATTTTACACCGTTCCAGTATTTTATCAGAAGTGTTGATATCCATTAAAAGGTATAAAAAAAAAATAAAAAAAACATTTCTCTCTGGAGCTCTAGCAACAACAGGTCAGTTAGCCAATTAGAAAATAAGTTCTGAGCTTCTCTTTTGATTGGCTGACTGTTTTCTGAGTGATCGAATAAAAAGCAGATTTTCAGGTAAACACTGAGAGAAACCAAATCCTGCAAGGATGGACAGTGGGTCCAGGAGGGCAGAGCTTGGGGCATGGCTGAGGGCTGTGACTGCTTTGCTGTGAGTGTGCATTTCTCTGTGGACTGAGTGCTTTGATACTTTCACAGTATTTCACAGTTAACTGCAAAATAGCTGCTAGACCTATTTTATAATAAAATTTAAAAAAGACATGGAAATCTCACTTTATGCAATATGGTACCATTTAATTTGTGTGTACAAATTGTTTTGGTTGCTGGGTTTGAGGACAATAAAGAAAGTTGGTAATAGGCATGGTGAAAGAAAATCTAACCATAAGGTTAGTTTTCTCTGGCTAGAACAGACTGTTTGATTATGTTGTCATGGAAACAAGCATCAAAAAACTAGTGCCTTCTCATTCTAGCATTATTTTACCAATCATATCACTAGCTAATATGGGAGGGTTCATGTCAGTAGTCCATCAATCTGAAATTCTGAATGCTATGGAAAAAAAAAGAAAAAACAAGAGAAAGTTTTCCTTTGCCAACTTTTACTCTGAATAACCCCTTTTTTGGCTCAATCCATGGAGGTTTAATTATTTGTGCCCGCAGAGCAGCTCTGTCTCTGTGAACTGTTTGCATAACTGAAACTCCAATCTGCCAGAGCAATATAAACGAATCCATCATCGGTTTTATGCCATGCACTGTCATCTCACTGTGCATGTAAGGTCATATTTCCTCCGCACTCTGTGAGGCTGGAGGTTGTGACATTATCTTGCTGTGTGAGCTGCAAACACTCGGTGCTCCCACACCAGTGTCACCAGGATGGGGCTTTAGATTAGCTGTACTGCTGAATGAAGAGATTGTGTTTCACATGCGAGCAGGGCCTGGCTGTCTATGGGAGCAGCAGTTTGGTTGTAAGGATTAGTATGAGAGCCTGTTAATCTTCTCACCTCAGGAGACTGGCTGTCTGCGCTGTATCAGCTAATGGGGATCTTAATAAAAAGGAAACCAAATTGAATATCTGAGGGTATGAAGTAGACTTAAGAGGCACAGCTAGGTATGTGCTGATAGCAAAATTTAATAGTATGATAATCTTGACCAAAATAATAACCTTGGTTTGGGATGTTATCTCAGTAATTACTTAAATAAGATGAAAAGCTTCAAAACAGTTTTGAAATAGAAGAGCTTTTTAGCACTAGGCTCTGCCCCAGGTTCACGGCTGGTGTTAGCCAAAGCCTATCATTCATCCACACAGACAGCTTTAAATGTGAGAAATCCTCACCTTTTGCCCGTGGCTTAAAACACTTAGATGCATGGTCATCCTTTTAGATTTCAAGGTTAAGGTGGAATTATACCTCTGGCATCTCAGTGTATGCTGGTCCGGTCACAGGTGCCACCGGTGTAAGAGTTGATTTATCATTCACCACCACAATGCCAGGCAGATCAGATGATCAGATGTTGTGAAAATTATTTTTTCAAGATCTCAAAGTATGTAGAGTGGTACCGAAAAGAAGGTGAACTGAGTTTTTCTCTGTTTTTTGACTTTGTCTGTACTTTCAGATGTACTGTCACTATTAGCTTCGGTACAATTGCTTAAAACGTGACAGCAAAGTTTGTCATATTCTTCTTATATGACCCACAAGATGATTTTCTGATTTTGCGCTGCTGTTGCCAGGATGCCACAAAAATTCAGAGTCAGTGTCCAACAACAGATGTTATAAACAATGTATTATGATTAGGTTTAGACACAAACAACTTAAGGTTAGAGAAATGTGGTTGATCATGGTTAAAAGTGGTTTGAAGTCGATGCGGAATGGGAACAATGCCAATCTCTTGAAGATGACTCTATAAAGGAGACTGTCTCAAATCTAAAAATCAAGTTCATAGGTCGTTTGTGAAGCAGATTATTATGACCCATCGCGCCGTTTTGTTGTGTGGTGACATCTAGTGGTCGTAGCAATTATGACGGGAGCAAAGTGCTGTAACTGTGACTCAGGATCAAGATCTTTTCCGAAAAGAAAATAGTTTTAGTGCCAAAACCTAACCAAGCCATGAGCGTCCATGTGTTTATTAGTGTAACCATGACAACCAAGGTCCATATTCCTGCTGCCGTATGGGCGCTATTTCAGGAGACACCCTGATATGTATGGTTGTTCAGGTTGGAGGACTGGCTGCCAAAAGGGTTGAATCATTTGGTCCATGCATTTTCTTCTTCTTCCAGCAGTAGAATTTATTGTTCCCAGTAGAGAAAACATGAGCCCTGCTGCTGAACCTGGACATAAATGTGAAGAACCATTATATTTGTTTTCAAGGCTACATCCATGCTAATACGATACATTTTAAAATGCATCATTTTTGCTACGCCTGACGTCCACACTACTCTGGACTTTTCGAGCCCCTAAAGAGGAAACATATGCAGAGTAGACAAAGTGCTTCCTGTTTACACCACCACATGCATGCCCAGTGCACACATGGTCATGGTCATGTGATATGTGTTTTTAAGCATATTAATATGGACAAAGATTATTTCTGATACAGAGATAAAATGCTCGTCTGGAGATTATTTTTCTTTTAAAACGCCATTTTAAAAGAAATGGTTAATGGTTAAGATGTGGATGAAAAGCAGTCAGAGGGAAATTCTAATGAATCTGATGGGGAACATTAGAAATTAAAGCGAGATGTTCAAGTCAAAACGAAGGCAAATTCCTAGTTCATTTTAAACAAATAAAGACTTGAGAGAACAGATACATAAAACCTTTGATGTGCCTGAAGTCAGAAGAGACAAGGATTATGTCATTGCTCGGGGAGAAGTGTGATCTCCAAGACAACATCATTTATTATGTTTATGACCCCGATGCAACAGTTAAGGGCTAAAAAAGCTGGTTACAGAATGTTGAGTACCTTCAAACACTAAAACTGCAAAAATGAAAATGAATTTTTACCTTGAAGGAGATCTCGTACTGCTCTCCCCCCCAGATCTCCAGACCCGTGTCATATCCTCCCAGCTCCCAGAACCACTTCCTGTCCACAGCGAACAGTCCACCTGCCATCACAGGTGACCTGCGGGACACATGAGTGACATCAAACAATCATCACTTCTGCAGTTCATTTATGTGCAGTAGCTGTACTCAAAACCATCACATTCACATACAAAGCATTCTTTTTTTTTACTTAGTTCTTCAGAACAAGATGAAAGACTTATTCTCTTCACTAACAACAAACAAAATGAGCTCATAACTTTGTCAGATTGAAAAAAAAATGACCAGAGACACAGAAAGAAATGAAATCAGATATAATCACCTTTAAAGGTCCCATATTTTCCATATTTTCGTGCCTTTCTTCGCAAAATTGCAGTGTGTTGTAAAATATAGTAAATTATGTTACCATTAAGGTTTAAATCCATTATTTTGTGGATAAATTCTACCTAATTGTAGGTTTTCTTTATTAGCAGAAAAATACAGTAATTTGATAAAACAATTTACAACAAATGGGCTCAAAAACTAAAATGAAACTAGATTTTGATGCAGTCTTCAAGACGAGTCACGAGATGATGAATGAACAGTGATCAGTGAGCCAATCAGAAGAGAGGATCTGAGTCTCTCTGAGTCTCTCTTCTGACTCTGAGTCTCTCCTCTGATTGGCTGACTATTTCCTGAGTGTTCACATAAATATATATGAGATTTCAGGTAAACACTCAGAGAAATCAAATCCTGCAAGGTTGGATGGTGGGTCCAGGTGGACGGGGCTTGGGGCATGGCTGAGAGCAGTGACTGCTTTGTTGTGACATCACAAAGTTCCAGAAGTCCTGACGGCTGGTTTTAAGGCTCAGTTTCTGAATACAGGCTGTGTGCATTTCTCTGTGGACTGAGGCTTTGATACTTTCACAGTATTAATATAGAACCTAGACCTGCTTTACAGTCAAAACAGACAACACAATATAGGACCTTTAACAACTGAAATGTCAGAATGTCTGCATCTGGTTAGGCTACTTTTTATTAATGGAGTTAATCAATTAGAATGAGACGTATTAAAACGGGTCACTATGCTGCTCTGGAGGAAGGAAGCTGCATCTATCCAGTGTGTGACTGAGGGAAATCAGAGAAAGGGTGATAAGAATGAAGAAACATCTTAGATCATGTTCAGAATCTTCACCATGCAGCTCTGTGTCACATTTCTGCTTCCTCCCAGTCGCAACCAGAAGTGGCATATTTACCATTTTGGAGTAATGATTGTTTGAAACATATTCTTTCTCCTTTTTTTTTTTTTTTTTTTTTTTTAAGAGGTTGTTCTTTTCTGTGACGCTGGGTCCCCACTGCCAGCGCTCACAACAACTGTCATATAAAACAGCACTTGCGGTGTTAGCCCACTATTTCTCTCCAGATAATGACGGCGCTCTGAACAATGCAGAAGCAATTAACCCACAGCACAGCACTGTCTGCTGTGACAGGCTCTGTGCCGGGCTTGTTAGCTGTTGTGTTGCTGCTGTACTTGATCATAGCTGCTGCACACCTGAGGCAGAGAAACTGGGGCAGCAGGTGCAAACAGTAAAACACACGCACACACACACACACACACACACACACACACACACACACACACACACACACACACACATTAGATTTCTTGCGGGGAACTTCATCAACTAGATCTGATCCTTAACCCCACCGACTCTCTCCACCACGTGCCTTACTTCAGCCTTCCTAATGTAACATTAATCTTGACGATCAGTCAAAACTCAAGTGGATCTTCCTCATCTTTTCATCCCCCAGAGAAATTATGATCCTCTTCAGTGCAGAAATATCACAACACACACACACACACACACACTTGCATGTACAGCTGGTTGTCATAGTTACAAGCTTTTCATCAGGTAGATGTCGGAGGCAGCCAGCAGGTAGTCTGCTCTGACCAAAGTCATCCATTAGGAGGATCAATTAAAGGGAGCTACTGTACTGTCAGCAGTGAGAATCGCTCCAGGGCTTCCCACACCACATGAGCAGTGAGCTCACACACGAGTCCCGTGGTCATAACAGCCAGGTACCTGTTTTCCTTCTCCAAGGGTGAAAAGGACGAAGTAGCAGTGATTACAAAAACATCTATTTTTCTTGCTCATTATTGTACCTTATTATTTAATAGTCACTGTGTTTATTTCAGTCTGCTGTAGCACTTAGAATATTACTGATGGAGAGACAGTGTGGAGGCTGTGACCAAATGATAAGTAAAATTACATTTTCCTAGTAATTTTGCATCATTTGCAGAACTCAAATAACAACAATATAACAACCTGCAGTGAACTATAATTTCAATTTTATTCGAACGAGGAAAGGGGGAAAAAAATTGACAAAAAAAAAACAGTTTTCCCTGCAGAAGAACAGCAGCTTCAGTCTTATGTCACTGTTTACACTGGAACTTTGGCCAGTGTTGCTGTGCAGTCAGACAGTATATAGTCAGTTATTGTGATGCACATACACTGGAGGAGAATCTTTCAGTCACAGAGATACATGGACCGTCATACAGTCTGTGTAGTGATTAAAATGTAATTAATTTGAATGATAAGAGAGGCATGAGATTGGTGACTTAGAAACCATGACTGAAACATGTGTGGTGTGGACAGGGAGCTAGGTTCCCACAGACTGAGAGGCTTTTACTGTGAAGCAGCTGCAGTCAGATGATATGAAAAGTGTTTGCCCGGAATAACACTCCACTGCTCTAAAAACATTAGTCTAAATTTATATTAGTATGAAGTTGAGTACAGAGGATCAGTTTGAAACGTTTTTGGGGAATAGACTTAATTACCACCGAGACAAAGCAGAGCAGAGGAGTAGATGGAGCAACCAACTTTATACATTTCAGCTTTTGGTGTGTGTTGTGTTACTTAAGACGGCTCATACTGCAGAAACAAAATAAAACTCTGCACAGCCCTAATTACCCTGGTTAATTATATTATTGTCTATTGTGGATGGATGAAATCTATTTCCCACTTTTTCTTTTCCAGCTAAAGCATAAGAAGCACAGATATGACGTCCTCCCCTCTCACAGGTGGCAACGAGGGGCAACAGAGGTAATTTAGGACATTTAATCAAAAAATGTAAAAATGCCCTGCTGCAGCTGCTGAAGTGGTCGGAGCCTACAGTGTGCACATATTGACAAGGAAAACAGAACCATGAGTGAGAGTTTGGCACGTTTTTGAAGGTGTTCCGCGTTAAAGTGGGAGAACCACCGAGCACAATGTTTAATTCATGTGTTGACACAGTCTCTATAGTTAAAAGAGCCCTGCAGTGAACCAGTCGAGTGGCAGCTCAGGGGGGGTTCTTCCCCTGTTCTGCCCAGTATACGAGCAAATGGCTTCCCACCCTCCAGGGCCTTGAGAGGTAATGAAACACTGGCTTTGAGTCTGTCTGCGCCTCCTACACATATCTGAAACACCAATCTAAATGAGGTGGGGGAGTGAATGTATGTGCGGAGGGTTGTTAGGGGACGTTGTTCTTTGCTAGACAGACTCCAGTTGCCTTGTTAAGTGAGGATCCAACATCCCTGCCTTACAGCTGCACAGGGGACTGTATTGGTGATGAAATACAATTCAGGACGTGCAGTTTGAGTGAACAGTTTCAAGGCACTTTAAACACTTCACAGTGGATTTTACAACTCGGAAAGTTGTCATGGTGGCATTTATTTCATCTCTGTCACAACAACAAAGCCTTCACATTACAATGTAACCTACTGAGAACATATGCTTTTATTCAATTGGCCAGTGCAGCCCCTTGCCAGATGACGTCATGTTGTGTTGAACCAAGTTCAAGCTTTTTGTTAGACAACCCTGCATTAGCACCACAAACCGTGTCGACTAAGGCTCCACACTGACGAATGAGAGGCCTGCAATTCTTTCACAGAGGCTTCATGTCGGTCTGAATATAGTCTAACACTGAAGAGGAACAACAACAGAAACTGTAAATACTTCTTGCCCACTGAAATATTCAGTTTGACATCATCAGCAATAAGGTCATGAGCAAGATCAGCTTTGCTGTGTGGACAACATTTATAACATTAAAGGTCCCATGTTTTATATTTTTGAAGTCCTTGCTCTTCAACACAACTTCAAACGAAACTTTCTGTCCTTAAGTCACAGTTAGCAACACAACTTTATTTACACTGTCTTACCCTCCCACAGACAAAACCAGATCAAATTCTTACTGGCTTTTAAAGCTGGGTGGCCATATGGTTGTGTGGAAGCTAGAGGAATGGCAGAAGTAAGAGACTTTTTCACAGGTTTTATTTATCACCTCAGACTTTATAAAAAAGAACAAAACACAATTGAATCCCATTTTCACAAAGCAGGACCTTTAAGGTGTGTCCAGTGTGTGCTTAGGGCATCAACTGACATTTGTCGAACGACACAATGCTGTATGACGGAACTGGTCTGTTGCACTAAATGATAAGCCTCACAAACCAAAAGTCATCCTGGCCTGATAGAGGAGCTGAACTTTCTCTTATTTTGACTCAAATCATATGATAAAATTAATGGTGCATCCTGACAGGAAAAACAAGTGAAACATCAGAAAAAAAGAACAATGTGTGGCTTTTAATAGATCAGCTCTACTGATGGGGAGATGATGCTAAATTAAAACCTGCTGGAGGAGTAAGAAAACAAAGATCATTAAACCCAACTGGGCTTTGAGGACTGTCATTTGCTTTCATCCAAACAAAACTACTGATGTTATGATGATAAGTCGCTCAGCTGTCAGTCTGTGTAGAGCCCTCAAAATTTTAATGTGACATGGGAAAGGTAACATTCACTGCATGAGAAAATGGAAGCATATTGTCACTCACTCAAAGGGTTCACTGGGGTCGTCCGTCAGCAGCTCCGGCGGGATGGGGATTCGTTTGTAGTACATTTCCCAGTCAAACGCTCCTCGCATGGCGTCCCCCGCCTGCGTGTCGTAGCCGAAGTTGTCATGGTCGATCACATCAATCATCGGACACACAATGGCCTTCCTGTTCTGGGCGATTCGGTCTGAGAGACAGAGAGGAAGGCGGATGGTTGGTGTTTCATTCAATTAAAAAAAGGAAGCCATTTCACTAGTTTTAAATGAAGGATTACAGCAAATACAAACAAAGCTTTATTTCTACAGGATTTACATTTGTGTTTGCGTGTATTAGAGTATCCCTCATCAACAGTGGTAAAGGAGGAAGACAGAGAAGTCAGAGAAAATACTTGTGTATACATGTTTTTGTGTGTGTGTGTGTGTGTGTGTGTGTGTGCGCGTGTGTGCGCTTTGCCCTTCTTTCTCTGAGCTCTTGACGCACGTCAGAAGCAGATCGACCGCTGCTGAGAAAAGGTTGCCAGTCTGTTGACGCGGGGCCCTTGGTGAAAATGGGCTGATGAGGGATAAGCACCTGATGTAACAGCTCCTGCTGCCATCTCCACTGCTCATCACTCAAAACTTTTGAAATGAGTATTTTTTCAACAGGGCCTATCTTTTGACCTGTGGCACTGATTTCTCCCTCCACACCACTTCCACAAACGTTACAGTACACACAACACATAAGATTAACATTGGACCAGAACAGCAAAATCATACAAAACATTTTGATAACACACAAGAACATAAGTATTCTGAGGGAACCTGGGATTTTTATAATTTTCTTTCTTGAGATTCTTTACCACATATTTAACACAAAATGCAAGCGTTCGCAAGGTAACGTGTCAGGATTCAGACTTACATTTTCCTTGACTATATGGTGTTCAGATTAAAGGTCCCATATTTGACATGGTTCCTGTTTTAAGTGTTGATAGTTCATGAGAAAATTTATTTGTGGTTTAAAGAACCAAAAACCATCTCAGTGTAGCTTTACATCTCTTCTCTCAGGCTTCTCTCTGGAGCTCTGGTAAAAACAAGCCAATCAGCCAATCAGAGGAGAAGTTCTGAGCCTCTCTCCTGATTGGCTGACAGTTTTCTGAGTGATCAAAAAAAAAAACAAAAAAAAAAACAGCTGGTTTTAAGGCTCAGTTTCTGAATACAGGTTGTGTGCATTTCTCTGTGGACTGAGGCTTTGATACTTTCACTGTAATATTTTGGAACCTAGACCTGCTTTATAATCAAAACAGACAAGACAATATGGGACCTTTAACAACTGAAATGTCAAAATGTCTGCATCAGGTTAGGCTACTTTTTATTAATCATTGAATGAATCTGTGAGAATGAGACGTAAGCAGACATCCATGATATTCATCATCAAAATATGGCACCTTTAAGTACTGTAAGGCCCTGGTTCTTCAAGTGTGCGTTTTTTCCCTTTCCTCTTTTGAATAGGTTGTTATATTGTTGTCATTTGAGTTCATGCAAATTTACCAGAAAAATGTAATTTTACTCATCATTTGGTCACAGCCTCCACACTGTCTCTCCATGAGTAATAGTGCTACAGCAGACCGAAACAAACACAGTGACTGCCTGTTCATGTTACTCACTGGTAGACACGTGACTTACTAACGTGCACTGTGTAAACAGATTGACATTAAGGTAATATGGGTCATAAAGTTTGTTGTGAAACAGTTCCACGGTGGGATGGTGCCACGCTGAGAAACAGAGCACAATACGAGTCCTTAATGGAAAAAGGGTAATTGAGAAAGTGAGACCAGGAGTGAGGCACTCAGCCTCACGGTAGGGGTGGTGTGTGTGTGCGTGTGCGTGTGTGTTTTGTGTGTTTGTGTGTTTGTAAGTGTGTGAGTAGGAGTATATTTATATATGTGACAGTGATTGGTTCTGTGTTTGATAAAGAAATCTGACAGCAGTAGTAGAAAGTATCTGCTCTACTTCAATTTTTGAGACGACCTTGAGGGTGAGGACGTTTCCAGAGTGAGGAAGTTCCTAAAAGTGAGGACTTTTCTGAGAACTGAGGAATTTCTTTTGAAATTGAAGCAATTGTTTTGGAAAGTGAACTTTTTGGAAAGTAAGGGATATTTTGGAAAGTGTGGACATTTTTGAAAAAGAAAAATTTTGAACATATCTGAAATGAGAGAGAGAACGTGAGAACTTTATAACCATTCGTCATGTTGTTATGTGGTGACGAAACGTAGCTTTTATGGTTGTGTTACGGCTGGAGGCTAGGAAATATATCATGCCCTCATAAATACTGACATACGAACGTGTATCTGTGTGTGTGTGTGTGTGTGTGTGTGTGTGTGTTTGTGCAAGTGTGTGTTCCTCACCCAGCAGTGGAGGCAGCCAGTTGACGTTGGCCTCACAGTGGGAGTCCAGGAAGGTGATGACTTCTCCTTTTGCTGCCGCGGCTCCCAGCAAACGAGTCCTGATCAGCCCCTCCCTCTTCTTTGTCCTCAAGATGTGAACCTTCGGCATCTGCGTCATGTACTCCTCCAGTGGACCCTTTAGGTGCTCTGTGCAGAGGGGAGGGGGTGGTGAGTATACGCAGGAGGAGTGGAAGATTTGGGGCTTTAAGTCGTTTAAAGTCACAGTTTATATAAACTATGACTTTCAAGCTTCTTGCTGCCATTAAGAAACTCACTTGGCAGTCAGAATGTAGCCAAAGCCAGATGATATTTTGTTTGCAGGCACAATCTTTGACATTTTAAAAAGCTGAAGCTTAAGGCAACCTTACAGCTGAGTGGGCAGGCCATACTTCAGGGGTGTAATTGGCCTGAGACCCAGTAGCGACATCCCTGTCGATGTTCACTGTCCTATCTAATATAGATGAAACATTCCCCAAAAAATATCTTTTACAAAAGATTAAGCTTCTCTAGTTAATATGTTTTAGTGTATCAGTGTGGATGAATTATCCTTAGCACTGGAAAAAAAAGTCAGTGTTGATCCAGAATTCAATTCTCATTTCTTAACTGTGCCAACTGTTCCTTTAAATAAGCCTGTCAAGTTGCATTTACAGCATGGAGGTTAAATTGCAGTGGTTGCTGCAGAACCCTGTGATACATTGGCAAACAGTCCAGTGTGTACCTTGCCTCTTGCCCAGTGCATGCTGGTAATCGGGACACATTCCAGCCCCCTGCAGCCCCACACAAGGTAAGCGGTTAAAAAAATGGATGGATGTTTGCTGCAGTAGAAGTGAAGGACAGATTCAGGATGGCGATAGAGACTTTTTAAACAACAAACTGTTGTCCAGTTCCATCAATGCCTCTACATCAGAAACCTCATTCATAGTGACAAAGAAGAAACAAATCACTTTTCCTCAGTTTTCTGCCTGTGGGATTTTCACATTTTCAATGCAGGCATCACAGACAGAACATTAAACCTCAAAGGCAATGAGTTAGGCTGATAAACCATAAGGAAGGGCTATTTAACTGATGCAGAACAAATGTCTTCAAATGAATAGTCTTTGAGGAGCAAAGAGAAAGAAACAGAGTGGATCAAGCAAACTTAAATCTCCTTGTTCAGGATAATTTTTCACTCACAACCATCTGATTATACATCATCTCACTTTATAATGTACACGAACCTTTTTAGCAATGGTGTTTGCAAGTACTTGCAACAAATGCCGCCCTCCCCAGTCATCCCAGAAAAATGCTGCAGGCCTCCTTCCAGCCGAAGTGTGACAAGCAAACAAAAGCTCTAGCACATTAAAACCCACAGGTTTGTCAGGTGGACGTATTTTAATTTGTAGGACAACTATGGGACCTGTGTTTGCCACTGTAATCAAATCCCATCCATCACTGCAATCAAGTCAAATATCTCTATGGGCAGTTACCTCTCGTTCAGCTACCATTAGTCACAGAAGCAGGTGGGTTTAATGGTCTCCCTGAGAAGCTACGGTTTTGATTGTTATGTGATTTAAATGAGACCCTTCCTCATTGCTTTATCTAATGATTTAGAGGCTTTTACTCATGCGCCCTTCATCTCTGTTGACATTTATATGGATGACTATAAAGGACTTCAGAGATAGACAGAGTTCTTTGTTTGCAGATGAAAAACCTTTATGGAAGAAGATGTTTTCTGACAAATGTGATAATTGGTACCGATTGTTAGGCTATGTGCAGGCAGAGTAGAGCTGGGTGTCTAAACTTGGTGACACTGAGAATGATGCTAACCTACATTGTCTCAATTATTGAGGATGTTGTTTTTACACTAATATTTCATTGAGTCTCAGAGCACGAGTCCTGAATGCTTTCAGTGGTTTGAACAGAAATCATTTCCAAGGCAGTCAAACCATGAAATAGAACTTTGACAGCTTCTTTACAAACAGCCACAATGCTGTGTGTTGACAGGAGTGGAGAGAGAAAGACTAAGAGAAGCTGAAATGTTGACCTTTTCACTTCATCCTTTGGAAACTATTTACTTTTATTCTTACTTTCATATGGCAGATCCAACTGAGCCAAGGCTGACGGAGATAAACACAGAGAGAAAGTGCTCTGAAGGGCTGCATTTTAAATAGCTACATGCAGACAACCTGCAGCAGGAGAGAAATGTAACTGTTAACAGTTGCTTTCTGGCTGGATACTACATCCCTGAATGTTCATGAGCGAGTGGTCGGCCAAGTGTCGGGCCTTGCCTTTAATCATTTATGTCTCTACAGCCAATTGGAATCATTGGCTGTAGAGACATAAATGATTAAAGGTAAAATGTCCCTGAAAACCACAGGTGATAAATCCATACTAAAAGTAAAAACAAAGTATCCATCTATCCATCCTCCACATCTGCTTATTATGTGCACAGGAGATTGGAGCCCCATCACAAAGGTGGCACATAATACAGACCAATAACCATTCACCTACCCTCCATGTCCTTGGACTGTGGGAGAAAACTTATGCCAGAAAAAAACCCACCTGATGGGCAGTAAGAAACTGTCTTAGTGGGAGGTGACAGAGGTGACCTCTGCACCACCTTGTCACCCGCTGTGTCCAGTTCCACTCAACACATTGCGTTTGTTGGATTTTCTCTCCCTTTACTTGCAAGCTTACGTCATCCATCCATTAACTTGGCATGATATACTGTTGATATCAGGATACTTTAATACTTTACATGTTGGACGTGCTATATATAAGTTTTGCAATTGCTACATAGCCAATGTTAGCATTAACAGCTGTTAGTCTAGAATACACATTGTGAGTTCAGCAGCAAAGTTCATTACTTTACTCACCAAGAGCTGTACTCAGAGGTGGAAAACAACTCTCTTGTTTTGCTTCTATTTCTTTATTTCTTTTCTTCTCCTGAAGTTAGCATGCTAACCAGCTAGCTCTGGTCTGTTTTGCCACTTTCCGATATTGAGTCACTGTAGCATCATGGCTGCCCAGAAAAGTAGCACTGCTCATGGGGAGTATTACAGCCTCTTGTATTTTTAACACAACAATGGCTGAAGTTCTTGAAAATACTGGTAAGTTAACAGCTGGTAATGCTAACATTGGCTTTGTAGAAATAGCAAAACTTTCACAATGCTCCTTTAAGATTAAAAAAAGCAAATTGAAATTGTTTGGGTTTCTTGGCTGCAAATATATATGTGTGTGTGAACAAAGGAAAGTGGCAGTGTTTGCACTGTAGCCATGAATGTTCAGACAACAAGTTACTGATTAATTGATTAAGAAGCTGAATCTGAAGAAGCATTTTTTTAAAAGCTCTGAACAGATTTATTATCATGTATGTTTTTCATAAAGCCAGTGTGAAATGTGTGTGATGTTCAATATTGTGGTTCAATATGACTCTAAAAAGAAAAAAAGGGTGTGATTTTTGCAGCAAGTCTTCTAAATTAAATGGGACTATTTATGATGCTTTGCAGAGATACAGAGCTGCTGCACTCAGTTCAGATGTTACACACCCCCAGTCACATTGTCCACTGCTGGAGTCAGTGCCACTGAAATGCGGCCTTAATACAGCGATTAGTTCTGCAAGTAACCACACTCTCTCCTCAACCTATAATCCCTCCAAGCTGTGTGTTTGTGATGCATTTTACAGCCATTCTTATCTCTTACTGTCTCTCTTTACATCACTCCATCAAAAACTGAGCCCCCAATCCCTCCATCCCAGCTTTTTACTGTGCACTTTTTGTCTTTGGAATCCAATGAAGGTCAGCCATATTTATTTTCTGTTGCTGCGCTTATTGCGTTGCACAGCAGCTGACCTACACGCTGTAAAGTGTGACATTGCAACAAGGGCAGAAGGGCTCTGTGAGGTCAGCATCAAACTGTGAGGAAAAAGCAAACTGTCCTCCCTGTATGGCTCCGCAATAAATCAGCCCATTAAAAACTGACCATTACGAGGCTGACTCTGGCTCTTTACGAAGGCTGACGCTTACATCATCCCGCTAATGACAGGAAGTGAGGCAGAATTAATCAACGAACATTTGCCCCATGTGTGAAGGGAACTTGTATGGGGAGAGGGAAGGGAGAGAAAGATCAGAGTATTTAATTATGATTGGTTAATTTTCCCTGAATAAATTGGAATACAGCTCATACTGTTTACCGGAAGCAAGGAGGCGATTAATCACGCTAATGAGAGCGAGCTGATGTCGGCAAACACATTAGTCTTTATTAGAATGTGAAGCAGAGGAGATTGGGGGGCTGAGGTGTCATGGATGTCGGGGTCATTTCACAGTGAGGAGCGGACGGATGAATTACTCACACACCAGGTTGGTGAAAGAAATCCAGGCCATTTATTCAGCACAGACTAGACTCCACCTGAACTCCCACTATACCATCCATCCCTTTCTGTTTGCCTGCCTCCCTGCAGCCTGTCACTCACTTATTCCTCCCGTGGACGGTGCCGGAGCTGCCCGGACCTCTTTCATCTCCTCACATGGGGCCGTACTCAAACATGAATTAGCTGTTAGCAGATGAAAGGCACGGCAGTTGGCCTCAGGCTCTTGTCAAAGTGTCTGTGTGCATTTAAAATGTCATTGATAAAATGTACATGTGTTACGGTTGTCTCACTTCAATGACTAAAACCACACCCGCAGACCGGAGCGTTTAAAGGGGTAGTTAGTCACGTCGCATCTTTCCCTACATCTTGAACATCTTAACTGCAAAATGTCCCTCCTAGCATGTCAGTTATACTCGTACTGAGTTGTAATATGCATATCTTCTTTAAAGCAAAAGATTGAGCTTGATGAAGACATCATATGTGTATCTAGAAATAATTCCCACAATAAACCAAAAATCATTTAGGAACGAAACAACTAAATCAGTTAGTTGTCTTCCAAACTGAAACATATGACTGTCCCCAAAATTACTCACAGTCTTTTCTGATCTGCCACCCTTGCAGTTAAGGGTTAGTTAGGTGTAGATGACTACAACTACTTGGGTAAAGTCAGAGAAAGGTGACCTTTCTAGTTAAAGAAACAAATGATAACTATAGGTTGGAGATAGGGAACAAATCTTGGTCTCAGATGTTGAAATCACACAAAAACAGGGGCGGATGGGGCAAGAATTTGGCCCTGGAATTTGGCCCTGGTCAGCCCACTTTCTGGGCAAAGCATTTGTCAGGCATCTGGGACTTCAAAGATCTTTATTTCTGCATACTTGAGAATTTTATGCAAGTATTTTAATGGCTCACGAAATTAGCCTTTAGATCGGTGTTTCATCTGCTTCATCACATTCTGAGTGTTTGACTGATTAACAATAGGCGATGGGAAAGAGGGTGGGACAGACCCACATGGACCAAATTTATCTGACTACAAGGTAGGGATACGTAAAACTATTTGGTAGACCTTAGCCAATCATATTAAAACAGCCCCGCCCACCCCTGTCTGGCCCAGTAACCTCCCGGTACTCATTGATGGCCAATCCACACCTGCATACAAACCATCCAGCCCAACCTCCTCATAACACGTTAAGTGTCTTTCTTTCGCTAATTTCATTAAAAAAAAAACACAAGACGTCCTCATTAGAAAAATGTGATCACACATCATTATGAGGGTTTCAACTATACAAACCATGTTTGACAAAAATAATTTGTTAAAGTAATCTGGGATTCTGCTATCACTCATCAATGATTGTTTTTTTTTCTGTCAAACTAAAAAATGTAAATAATTGAAACTCACAAATCCATTTACTAGCATTCAAGCAGTTGAAAGCACCAAAAGCTACTGAATTTTGTAGTAAGTGGACCTTTGAGTTGAGATTATGTTCCCTTTAAAGACTAAGAATGAACTTCTTTGTGCTAATTTTGTACTTTTTTGCCTACAAGACTGGAGTAAAACATGCCTTTATTTTTTTTAAATTATCAAAAATAGATAATTCACATTATCATTTATTAACCTCTGACAGCTACGTATGTAAATATATGTTAAATTGATGGCCAAAAATTAAATTTATTTGGCTTTAGACTGTTGTAATTGATGTCACTGGGATAAGAGCTGTAGGAGATCACAAGTGGGCTTCCTGCATTAGATGAAGACAAAGTCACACATGATTACGTACACACACGCGCACACACACACACTTGTTTTCCACCCACAAACACCACCAGCGACGTCCTCCCAGATGCCTTTTCTAAAAATTCAATTAGCTTTGAGACACTGTGGATTCAACATGGCCCGCTGGGCTCTGTTTCCAGCGTGCTGGATTAATCCCCAGGCGCTCCACAACACCAAAGACTGGAGCTTCACAGTCACTCCCTCAGCAAAATATTCCAATGCCCTTGTGAACTCCATTACACTCTGTCAATTTTTTTTTTTCCTGTGCCAGCTTTAGTTTCTGCTGCTATCGTTAAAATACTGATTCTTGGGTGAGTGACTGAGCATGTTTTAGGTCAGTGTTTGCTGCGCTGACAGGAAACACAATTAGGCTATGGAGACAAATGACAAACCAATGACATCATGCTTTAGCACCCTTGCACATTAACAGTCCAGTATTATTGCATTACTGCCTATTAAAGCCCGTAGATAACAGTTTATTGTTTAGATGACCTCTAGCAGCTGTAATAACTGTGAGGGAGGAAGTTAGTTTATGTAGCATACAGCGATGGTGGGTGGATGGATGACTGACTCTGGAGACCACTGTTCATTTCTCCGCCTCCTCTGATGTCTGTTGAACAAATGTTTTGTCCCATGTACCTGAAAAGTGTCAGCCTTCACACTTTTGTCTGAAAACCCTGGAGTTTCTGTCCTTAAATATCTTCACTCTGCTGCCCTAATTTGAGCTCTATAACGTCAGTCTTACTGGAAGATCTCAGCCAAGTTTTCGTACACATCAGTACTCTAGGGCTCAGACTAGTATAGGGATTATTAAATCCCTGTTGTTTGTTCATTTTCTAAATATAAGCTGTTTCTAAAACTGCAGATTTATTTAATATTCATGAGCAAATAATGCGGAAAAAAGAAACTTTTTTTTTTTTACACTTTATATGGTGTATTATTTTTCTGCAGATCAACAAAATTTCTTTCCTCCTCTGAGGTAAATACACACTTGTGTACAACTTGTCCTGTACGTGTATACAACTGAACCAGCGATCTGAGTGACATCTCCGTTCCTCGTCATGTTGATGCTGGAATCAGGATCTTGCTAAACTGTGAGTCACCCATAGTGACGTCTTCCAGTTGCTGATACTAGCTTAAAGCCAAAAGACATCTGCATGTATTGATTGACTTTGGCTTTCTCTGATTGTTTAGAAGACTGAGGCGTATAAGAAGCTTTAGAGGGGAGTTTCTCTGCACTGCTGCCTATACACTCCATCTCTCTCAGTGTGTGTGTGTATGTGTGTGTGTGTGTATAGGCCACATAAAGAGCCGGAGTAAAACACTAAGGCATTTCAGATTTGCAAAACTTCACTACCCCTGCACACAAATGCAGGTGATAAATAATGGGGGAAATATCAAGAAAATTCAGATTCTCTTGAACCCTTGTATAAATGTTTTTAAGTTTTGGGGATATACATTTGTAAGGAAACAGCACAAAACGAAACACAACAGCTAAGGTGGGCGTTTTGATGGTTGTGAGAGCATGAGGGCCAGATCAGAGAGAAGTGAATTTGCTAAGTGGCTTTTAAATGAATCTCCAGACTACATTTGCTATGTTATCCCTTAATGCTAAGGCCAATTATACATCGCGGAAGCTACAGTACATGTCATTTACTTTGTCCTCACACAGTAAACGTGACTCATCTGGTCCTCTCCTCTTCAGAAAAGACGTTTGAATCGATCAGCTCCCACTGATGGCTCTACATCGCTAAATGGCAACACTCAATTAGCTCCTTTTGTCCTCTGTCGTCTGTCTCCCTCTCATCCTCCCTCTTCATATCACTCTCTCCCTCGTCTCTCCGTCACACTTCACTGAGCACCATTACCCCATTATCTCCCTACACCCTCAGTCACATACACACACACACACACACGCGCGCGCTGACATGAATGAATAAACATGCTGAACTTTGTTCAGTCTCTCTGCATTGCTGCCTCTCTCTCCCCTCACACTCGCCTCCGTCCCCGCCTGTCCCACAAATTGTCTCCTATCTCCTCATCAGCGCTGCTTCCTCTCCTCACCTCTCCATCATGCAGATGGTGAGGCTGCCGGTGTTGATAAGACTGTTCAAAGTAGCTTGACGCTGCTGACAGCAGCTTTCTCAGGCAGCCAGAGCAACTAAATCATTAATAAAGCTGTCCTGAAATTTAATCAGTTCGTTAAGCACCAGGGCCACCATCGAGCCTACATTTCCAACATTCCAAAGTTTCAAAACCTATTGGACAGATTGCTGTGAAGTTAACTGAGCACATTTATTCTCCCCAGAGCATGAACCCTTTGATTCTAATAACCTCTAACACCCCTCTTAGAAACCTGACAATTGTAGCAAAATTAAGACTCATAGAAGAGCTGTAAAATCAAAAGTTGTTGACTGTTTATTCAAGTCTCATTAGTTTGTGTGAATTGAACTGGAAAAGGTTGTTAGGTTTTTAAATGGTCTGGTAACTTTTTGGCTGTGTTGGGTGTTGTTTGTTTTTCTGTTGTTTAAGAAGCCTAAATTTGCAAGTTTTTGCTATTGCTACATAGCCAGTTTTAGCATTAACAGCTGTTTATCTTGTCAAGAACTTCATTCGTTGCTGCATCTACAATACAAGAGGTTATAATATGTCTTCTGAGCAGCGCTACTTCTTCAGGGCAGACCGGACCCGAAAGTGACTCGGTATCGGAAAGTGACGACCTGGTCCAGGGCTGGCTGGTTAGCATGCTAACTGCAACAGAGTAAAGGAAGTGTAGTGGCCGCTGCTGGCGAGTGAAGGATGAAGTTGTAAGTAAACTGCTGTTAATACAAACGTTGTCTATGCAGCAATAACAAAACTTACAACTGATGATATTAAGTCAATTAATAGGCCTACTATTGGTAGACACACTAAATGTTTTCACTAAATCAAAATGGACACTAGACAAGCACACACACACACAACACATTTTGAAAGCTCTCATGTATTAAACAAAGATAAATACAGACAGTCAGAGGGAAAATTGTGTCAGCCAAGGCAGAAATCTGACAAACACATTTCATCACTCAGACTCCATTAGTGTCTTTCTTCTCTTATGTTGGATTCACAGTGTGGTGTCGAAAACACCACGACAGTAAACAGTGACAGCTTCTGTCTCTTTGATGCAGTGGTCATTCTGACAGAAAGCAGCATTGTTTTAATATTTCAATTTAAAAAATGGTTTTTCAGCACTCAGTCCTCACTGTAAGAGCAAAGAAGAGGAGGTGCTAAAACGCCTGTGGCTTCATTCCTCAAGGAACTGTAATTGGCAGCGCAGTGCGCCCACACTGGCAAAAATGAGAACTGTTTTCCTTCTGAAGACAATGATAATCTGTTTTCCCACCAAAATGTGAGACATATTTCTGCACAATTAGCAGCAGACCTCTTACGGTCAGCTCTGTGGCGGCTCCAGGCTGGAGGCTGTGCTGATGCCTGCTGGGAGCCATGCTGTCTGACCGCCAAAGCGCCTCTACATCGAACTGGAAATACATCAAAAGACACTCTGAATAAGAGCAGGCCACTCCTTATCTGAAATGAAGTATCGCAGCCATTTGCTCAACTGATCCCATCGGGGAGCAGGACGGGGGGGAAGTAATTGGATGATCAATCTGCCAATGGCAGGTTTCCATCACAGAGTAGCTGAGTGCCACCATGGTCCTGCTGAACAAACACACGCTCTGTTATACTGGCTGTGAGTACATGACACAAGTGTGTTTCATTTTAAATAAAGATCAATGCTATTGACAAATACTACATAAGTATATTGTACGAGAGCAGAAGAATATAACAGGACAAAGAGTCTGGTTTACGGCTCTGCAGAGGGGAAATGTGCAGAAGAATTTTCACCTACAGAATGTAAAAGAATCTCCGCTGAGCACAGTTATTGGTTTTACTGCTGCACTTTCCACTGAAGCAGATCTTTGATCAGAGAACTGTTGCAGTTATAAAGCAGGAGAAAATGAGCCTCAGCACCTTCCAGGACCCTGTTCAGACCTGGCATTAACGTCCGTCTCAGGTGATCTGATCACAAGTGGACAGCTCTAAGTTCACGTGTGAACGCATCCAAGATTCAGATTCTGATGTTTTACTATCACAAGCAGGAAACTTGATTTGGAGTCAGTCAGAACTGTAACACTATAAACACAGAGCACTTTAAACTGAACCTGAACTGGGAAGGTCTGAGTCTACGGCCTGAGGGAGGGGCTTCAGACTCAGAATGAAGGGGGTGGAGTCAGTGGGACACTTGACGCCACAGCAGCCCTTTAAAATCTGGCTCAGGTGTTTTCTGTCTTTCACGCTCAGGTTACTGTACCAGGAAATTATATAAAACATTAAGACAAATTCAATGAAAGATTTATAGAATAACATCATCTTTTTGTTCACATGAAAAACATTTAAGTAAGTACAAATGTTGTTGACCTTTCTTTGTACCTCCCTATGAAGTTAAATGTTGTGGCAACATTCCTTTAGAAATGTGAACACAAATGCATCCTGGGTAGAGAACTATTGTTATTCTGGTGCTTTGTGACTGTTATTCTGAGAAAGAAAGAAACTATAATAAATTCAGGAAAAATATTGGTTCTGAATTCTTCTTTTATAAAAATAAATAAATAAATAAATAATCAAATGACAGATTATCTTTAATGAATAAGACAGATAAGTGTGAACATGCTTACATGAAACAAAAACAGTGTCCAGAAGTGTGGGAGGTTGTTGAAGTTAGAGATTCCTACAGCATGTGAACACACCACGGATCAAACCCAACTGTCAGCTGCATCATCACAGAGAGGCCTGCAGCAGATCAGCAATCAGACGTACAAACGCACAGAGCGCCAGTGTGATCTCTCAGTGCTGTTTATAAAATATGCATGAGTGAAGAAGTGGAAAGAGTAAATCAGTGTTATGTATCTAAGCACTGCTAGGAGGAGACATGACACACAGACTTATTGCAGTGTGTTTTTCTGACTACGAGAATTGCTCCATTGTTCTCAGACAATAGTTGTGACTAGATTTAACACAATAACAAACCAGCTGCTTTACAACTCAGCCCCCCCCCCCCCCCCCCCCCCCTTGCAACACCTCTGCATCAGCAACTCCAGAACAAAGAATCCTGATAAAAAAAAAAAAAATCAGGCTCTACTGGTGCTGTTAATGTGCCACTGTGGTCACACTGGCTGGTTCCCAGGTGTGAAGGAGTGAACAATTGTCAACTTGTTTTCATTAATAAGCCTGGAAAATTCACATGGTGCCAAAATCCTGGATGTGGTGATAATGTGGTGAAAAAAAAATATGATGCAATAATGGAAGTTACAGTAATTTCTAGGAAATACATTTACTCTACACTCCACTTATATGCTTTGCTAAATAACATCTTTCTATTTAAATATTCTGTGGAACAGGAACAAGATGCAGTACAAACATTTCAGAGCTCCATTACAGGTGGTGAGTTATTTGATGCTTAAGACATAGGTGAAAGATTCCTTTACCTCTCAGAGTGAACTATTTGAAGTCGACAGCAGCTGGTTGAGGAGCAGAGGTGAGGTTTGAAAGTACTGAGTCCCAGCAGTGACAGCAGCCGAGGCTGATGGAGTCAGCTGATACAGAGGAACGTATGAGGCTGTGTACACACTCTCAGATACAACACACACACTTTTTCTCCTCCCTGATGTGGAGGAGAAGGAGGCAGCTCTCTGTTCTTTTCTGTGTCTGTAAGTGACAAGTTACAGCTACTCTCTCTCTGCCCCGTCTGGCCATAAATCCGTGAAATGACTTGGGCTCCGCCAGCAGAATTCATCGCCCACGCTCAGCCACAAATGCTAAGCTGCCAGACACACATGCAGCCTTTTACCCAGTGTGACCATCTTTAAACAGCGGGGGGGCTGTGGGGAGTCATGCTATTGTCATAATCGCTGTAGCAGAGTTAGACAGTGTTGACATAATCATATCACAATGATCCTGACTCAGTACAGTACCAGGTTAGGGTTAGTCCATTTAAAGGCTGCTGGTGATTTCAAATGATGTACAATATGTGTTTGTGATTATAAAGCAGGTCTAGGTTCTATATTAATACTGTGAAAGTATCAAAGCCTCAGTCCACAGAGAAATGCACACAGCCTGTATTCAGAAACTGAGCCTTAAAACCAGCCGTCAGGATTTCTGGAACTTTGTGATGTCACAACAAAGCAGTCACTGCCCTCAGCCATGCCCCAAGCCCCGCCCACCTGGACACACCATCCAGCCTTGCAGGATTTGGTTTCTCTGGCCCTGTTCAGACTTGATATTAACATGCTCCAGAGAGAGGCCTGAAAGAGATGTAAAACTACACTGAGATGGTTTTTGGTTCTTAAAACCACAAATATGTCTTCTGATGGAGATCAACACTTCAAATAAAACACTGGAGAAGGGGGACCTTAATCTAAACAAGGAGTGGCTGGTGGTTACTAATAAGAAAACTCATCCTAAGAAGAAAAAGTAGAAGGCCATTTGTATTTGCTGCAAAAAGTTCCTTCCATCTGTTAGTGTAACCAAAAACTGTTTAATTAGCTGTGTAATGAGTTTTAGAGTAGTGGAAAGACAATTTCAATAATAACAGGCAGATCTGAGGCAATGCTAACTTTCCCCTCTGCTGCTGTTTTCAGTGGAATTAGTGCACAGCACTCGGGCAGATCCAGAGTAACAACAGTCAGTCAGTTCTGAAGCCGACGACAAAGAGGCTCTTCTGACTTTCAATAAACCGATTAGCATGTGTGGTCAGGTCTTTCTCCCTTTCCCGGTCTCTCAGAAATTATGTTTATGTTCAAGCAATTTGCCCGAGCAAATATGTTTTGTAGGAAATGTAATTGTGTCTGGATTATGCTTTATGTTAGCATAATGAGGACACACGTATGTTGTTCACAAGTCGCAGATTTGATGATGTTCACAGACAGTGTGTTTGTTCTCCACCAAATTATCTGATCTTCCAGTACAATAACTACATGTTGCGACCTCAGCATTATTAACCCTTTTATGTCTCTCACAGCACTTGGTTCAGACGAGGGAAATTTCCTGGTCTGGTTTAAAACAGGAAGAACTTTACAGTGACCTCAGACAAAACATGGTCATTTATGTTCAACCCAAACCGCCAAGACTAGAGATACTTGTAGACTTTTCACCTCCCATCAAAGAGGCTTGTGCAGTTCTGACTGACTGGTGGAGAGACCCAGGTATTTAACCTCTGTGTTTAACCTCTTATCCCCCATCTACAATCCTGTCCTCTAATCCCTTCCCAGGAGACTTGACAACCATTCACACTCAACTTCAGGTGACTCCAATGACAGCCCAGAGCACTAACTAACCAGGTGACGCTGATGGCCTTTATAATGACCCAACAGGGGTTAAATACCTGGGACTCCTCACCAGTCAGTCAGAACTTAAGAAGCATCTTGTCCTTGGTTCAACGGTTTTTGTTTGAATGTAAAACCACAGGCATAGAGAGAGAGACAGGTGCTTTTTTTGTATCTTGAGGGAACTAGACATAAAACAGTTTTAGTGGTTCAGGAAAATATCTGACATATTGGGGTTCAAATCTAGTTATTTCGCACTTTCTGAGCGTGCATACTGCATACAGCAGAGTGGGAAATAAATGAGGGAAGAGAAAAGTTGACACAGGGAGATATAAAAGAGCCGTTGTCAGCTCTGATAGCAACACTTGCTCACTTTGTAGCTCTGTGTCACGCTTGAGCGCTGGCTGTAAATCAGAGCTGCCTGCTGGTCAGATGTGGCGGCAGAGAGAGGCTGAGAGAAGCAGAGCGAGAGATAAACTGTGAGGCAGAGGCCAAATGTTGGCGGTGGTGGGAGGGGGAGGTCTCTCTCCCCTGACAGGGTGAGCTGCCCTCAAACAAAACCTGTAATTAAACAAAATATGACTAAAGTGTAAAACCCTGCAGAAGAGGTGACACGGTGTGTAGGAGGAGGCGGACAGGCGCTTTCGTACGAATCCTTCCATCTGTCACACGGTGGAAATTAAGAGAATAAAAAGAAAATGAAGATATTGCCTCCTGATGTTTCCCATGTTCTTTGACAGCAGGGGGGTAATTTCATGGATAACTTCCCTTTTTTAGTGGAAGCATCATTTCAATTCTGATAGCACGAAAGCGTGAGTGCAATAAGACGAGCTCCAGCCTTGGAAATGGCTTCACAATCCGTACAAGTCTAGTCCTCCTGGTTTTAAAAAAAACAAAACAAAACCCGTCTCTCAGTACAGTCCATGTGTTTATTGTTGTAACCATGACAACCAAGATCCAGTACGCCCGCTTCTGTAGAGACGCTATTTCAGGAGACCCTCCTGTGGGTCGTATCACGGGGTTGAAGAAAACCACCTTGTACAGCTGTTCAGGTTGAAGGACTGGTTGATCTATACACAACCAAGGCCTGAAAACTGATGCAAGATGAATGTGAGGGGAAAAAAGATAAATGGAACTTGACTGCCTGAACATCCAGTTTGATTTGTTTTATCTTGCGGGGGGCAACTGTGGCTCGGGAGGTAGAGCAGGTTGGTTTTTTTTTTATAAAGGTAGAAAGGGGCGATATAATACAGTCCATTACTTTTTTGGCTCTTATCAATGTGGCTCCTGTAACTTCTAATTCCAACAGTGTTACCAGGTTTGTACCTAAACATTAAACCTGGATATGAAGATATAAAGGGTTTAACAAATCTGTTAGAGCTTAGAAATGATTTCAAAATTACTTTTGTGGATGATGATGATGATGATGATGATGATGATGATGATGTTTGTTTGTTTTTTTTTTTTTGTAAATTGTACAAAAAATTGAAAATCAGTTTCACATGTTGCTACACTGACACATGAGGGCAGACACTGTATTTCTCCTGTTTCTAATATTGAAGCTATAATATAGAATCATTTTTCCTGGGGTGGGATTGAATCCTAATATATTTTTTCATTTTTTTTTCATTTCTGAAAGTGAGGAAAAGGTTAAACAAATAAACCATAATAAGACGAGTGAGGTCTGGTGCATGTCATCGTCAGTCTTCCACCTGTTTTATCTACAGTCTTTCAGAAAATGACTTCTCATCTGGGTGAATGACTGTGTGAAGCAGCACACTGTAAGTCTAAACCACACTTTATAATAAATCCCTTTTTTCTCTCCTCCTCTGTCAGACACCCGCTCTTTCATTTATTATGCAAGAGTTCAAAGCTGAGCATTGATTTGTGGTATTGTGCACAGAAACTCTCTGGGATTATTCTCTCCAGCATTGTAACACCAATGACTCAACCAGAGACCAGCGCTGATTGAAGTTCACTTTGTCCTTGTGTCTCTTAAGCCTTAATTACAGCCCAACTCGTTTCTTATCAAAGGACAGTGATGGTGAGAGGGAACGTAGGAGCAGATGTCCTGCAGAGGTTAAGTCCCATCCCTGCAGCTGTGTAATGTTTCCCCATCCATCCTGACGACAGAGGGCCCAGACCCGTCCCAGGTTCCAGGCTATTTTCACATAACCGAGTTGTTCTCTGCTTCCCACCCACAGGGATCTGTGAGAGGAGGTGATGTGTTTGAATGCTAATGGAAAAGTTTACTTCTAGCTCTGCCTCACAGTTTCTTCCAAGGTCTAGAGTGCAGTACATTCATGTACATTCATTTATTTATTAGCTTTATTTCAGCGCCCATGCCAGCGGGTTACAATTGACTTTTTTCATGTGTGATGCAATGTGCAGACTGAATCTGAATATAACACAGACATAGAAAAAATATCTATTTTTTTTTTTTTTTTTTTATTTTATTTTTTTTTTTTTAAACCACTTCAGCAGCTGCACGTGGAGACCCTGGTGTTTTAATGACATGATCAGAAATTGATTTATAATGAAACGAAAACCGACATTCAAGTATCCTGTAGACAGAGCTGGCTACAGGATACTTGATGCAGCAGAGATGCAACTGATGTGTGCGTATGTGCACACGAACACGCATCACAAGCAGTGTGTTCCTGGCGTTAGCATCTTTTTTTGATGTAACACTGATGTCTAGTGTCAGCTGGGATATTAATGACAACATTTTATGACACCCTACTGGAACACGGTCAATACACATAAATAAATACACAACAAATATGATGATGATGATGATGATGATTTATTTTTACTTCCTCTACATCCTCTGATAAAGCTTTTCATAATGATGTTTGCTTCATTAAAGTATCTGGTAAAGGTTAGGGAAACACTGGCAACAGTAAATGCCTGAGGTTCTGCAACTAAAACACTGAAAGACTCTTCACCCCAGTGATTCACTCACAGGTGTTTCCACTCGTCTGATTAGACCCTGTCTGAGGACTGTGTGGGCACGCACAGACCTGGCTTCACTGACATCCATCTGACACTCCTGTTGCACCTGTAAAGCTGGAAGATGCGACACCTTAGTGGTTTGTGAAGTTTGGTGACGGACTTACTGTGAGTCGAGTATAGAGGTCCCTTCAACTTCAACCTGAACACAGGTGTCATTCACAAAATACTTGAACACCAGCAAAGCTGTGCAGTGCATTCAAGTTTAGGCAAAGATTGTGGTATTTTTGAAAATGTCACTGCTGACTTGGATTATAAAATGAAAACCTCAGTCATCTACTGGACTCTGCAGCTTTTTTTGCTCTGCTCCAAGAAAAAACCTTGCTGCACTGAAGTCAATGCTGCTTAATCTCTTTTTAAAATTAGATGCACTGTTGCACATTCATTCCATTTTATTAGTCTATGTGTGCACACAACAAAAAGCTCATGCTCACTTTAAATGAGAACTGAAATGACAATTCTGTAAAAACTTGTTTGTTGACCTGAGCATGGACGAGTCTGTTTCCTGCCTTCCACCCACATGTGCATCGTGTATTATTTATGAGGACATCTTGATTTTGTTTGGTAATGGAAAAAAGAAATGTTCCAAACAAACTGCTCTTATAATGGCCATTATTTATTTATTTATTTTATTTTTTTATTTTTTCTTTTCAAAAAGTATTGAGACATCTTTTGTAACTTTATCTTGTGCTTCACACACCACACAGTTGTGTTTGTACTGCACAAGGCAGCAGCAGTGGGAGAGCGTTGCCTCCGGGCTCTGATGGGTGTTAACCTCTAAATGAGTCTCCGGCAATGAAACATCTCATTACTGTGGAGACGAGAGGTAAACACATCCTTCAGTGAGGGACGGTGACAAAGAGCACTAATTAACAAGGAATTAAGCACTTTCTTAAGAGAGCTGGTGAAGGGGGAGAGAGAAAATTAAGACACACACACGCACGCACGCACGCACACACACACACACACACACACACACACACACACACACACACACACACACACACACACACACACACACACACACACACACACACACACACACACACACACACACACACACACACACACACACACACCTATGCAACAATGGAAAAGAGATGTTTGCTGCTGAAGAGTGGCAGAGCAGAGAAACACAAAGTCATACCCACATGCTGAACAGAGAGGACCCACACTGCAGTAGAAAAGCTGTGCATCTTATTTTGAAAGGTGTGATTATACTGTCATCATTCTTATGGAAAATGGGCAGCCATGATGAAGTGACCGATTACTGCAGCCCTCAGCTACAAGAGACATGTTGCTAAACTAACAAATGTGTCTTTCATCTTACAGGTAAAAGTGCACTTTCTGCTCTGTGAGCACTGCCACCATCAAGTGTCAACCCACTGTGTCATCACCCACTCGTTTGTGAGCTGCTGCTGTTTTGAAGCCTCGAGTTTGTAATTTGGCCATTGTCATTTTAGTTGCCCTTGTTTTGTTTTTTTTGTTTTTTTTTAAAACCAGAAGAAACCATATTTGGACAAGGAGGTGGAGTTGAGGAGGAGTGAGGGGTGCATCTGACCAGTTCTGTGCTCTTTCCTGATGTGTGGTACAGTCTGTCAATCACATAGTAGCCCCGCCCTAATGCATACCCTGCTTTATGGTCTATTTTCCTCTAAATGGATCATAATTTAAAAAATGAACATCATGTTGTGTTGAAGACTTGAAACTAGAGACTGAGACCATAAACTCATGAGGAAAACATTTACTGAGGTAATAAATCAAGTGAGAAGTAGAGACATTTTCACATAGACTTCAATACAATCAGACTTCTTTTTTACAACCAGCGGAGTCGCCCCCTGATGGTCATTAGATAGAATGAAGCTTTAAGCCAACTTCAGCATTGGCTTCATTTTTCAGATCTGGAGTCTAAGTCTAATTTTATATACAGTCTATGGTCACCATCTCACCTCCACCACTGTTCCCAGTAAGTACATAAACTGGGGAAACTGGGATTATGTGTCTTTATCAGAGGAACCTGAACAGAAATTAAGGGAGAATTTAATATTTTACATTCAGACCTTGACTTTGTCGCTCTATAAACTACGTCACCGCACTTTTCTCTTTGCTCCTGTCATCATTACTACGACCACTAGATGTCGCCTAGCAACAAACCTAACTATGAGTCATAATAACCTGCTGCACAGACGACCTGTGAGCTCATTGATTTATTTATTTATTTTTTTGAGGCTGAAGTTATTCAGTTGTAGATCGAAGTGTGAGGTTCCCTCAGATAAAAAACAGCCCACGGCTGCTGCCTGCAGTCTGGTCAGGCTCACTACCTTAGAGTAGACTCCTGTACAGACAAGAAGTGATCTTCACTGGAGACACTAACATGTACTTTTCCTGAACTCAAAAAAACTTGTTTTGAGTAAAAATATCAGCATCTACAGAACCTCAATGTGTAGATCAGCCTTTACCCAACATTTACAGCACAGTCTGCAGTTCGAATAGTAGCTTTGGGAGTTTAGAGCGGCATCATGTCGAGTTATCGCTGAAGAAATTCCCAGTAGTCCACTGATCAGTCTTGTTCCAGCTGCTTGATTCAGCTCAGATCTCATATCAGATCTGGAGCTCGGCACAGTTTAGTTTGGCTTTGTGTGAGGCTGAGTGTGAGGAGGTCACAGACAGACTGAGAATGTTTTAAAAAACCCCTGAGACCTGGGGTTTTTGTTTCAGAGGGTTTCTGAAGAGCAGGAATTTACACTGCATCGTTGGTGCTGATCAGTAACTTTCAATAATCAGTAACCGAGTCACTGATCAATAACTTTTTCACTGGCAGGGAAAGTTTGACTTGAGAGCCCTTGAAATCTTTTTGCTGCACAGAGAGTATACTGACCTGTCTGCACTGTCAGGAATAAATCACGAGTTCTTCCCTTCTCAGGAAATAACTGTAAAAACAAACCAGTGGCGCACAGATCTACACGCAGCTGTTTTCTCATAGTGACTTTTCTAAAACGCATGACTTATCACTTGAATTCCACTGCGAAAGAGACAAGTACACAGCACCATGAATAGCAGAAGGAAACCCAGTCTTACACCCTCGGTCCACCAAAATTAGCAAGTGTGAGCTTTTTTGAGGTTTTTTAAAATTTATTTATTTATTTTTTTAAAATGCAGGTAAACCGGCACCATGCTGGGCAGGTGACAGGTCTGTTAGTGTGTGCTCTAAAAGACGTCACAGAATGGGGGGGGGGGATCACCAGGGTGAACATGTGTTGTGTTTACATCAGTGCTGATTGGAGCCAGGTCTGCTGTAGAGTCATTTGACCCGGCTGTAAATGCCAATTGTTCCCTTTTTCCATTGCTGACAACAGCCAGACGTTAGCAGGTCTTAGTAGGTTTTTTGACCGGTAGAAAGTGGGTTTAACTTTTTGGTTTGTGATTTTTACTTTGAACTTTACGTTTGATCTTTTAATTTAATGCTCTTTATGCCATATATTTGAGATGTATCTGAGAAATTAGGTTATGGGCTTCATAGATGAGCAATCTCGTTGATCAGTTCACTCAAATTGCTCGCTCACACCACTTTGCTTGCTCACCTATGAGGAAGGAGATTTATGAGTGTGTTTTCTCATCGGTGACAAGTGTGTGTCCTCTGTACCTTTGTCGCTGAAGTCGTCGACCAGGATGACCTCTGCGATGAGCTGTGGAGGGGAGCGGTTGAGCACGCTGTGCACGGTCCTCAGCAGTGACGACCAGCCCTCGTTGTGGAACGGGATGATGATGCTGGTGTTGGGCAGCTTCTCTGGGTACAGCTTCTGTTTACAGCTACACACACACACACACACACACACACACACACACACACACACACACACACACACACACACACACACACACACAGAGTGATACAGCACTTAATAGATGGGGGGGCGGGTGGCAGCGGTTCAAATCCAGATGCAATTGTTTTCAAAAACACCATTCAATCCATTTCCTATCACTTGCTGTTTCAGAAAATTGTATCTGCTCACGTCTAAGTGAGAGGGAGGAGGGGAAAAAAGCAATTTCAAGGAGTCCTTCATATTTGAAACATGCATATAAATATACATTATGACACTGCATTGTTTCCTGGCAGAGATAAATCATGTCAATCAGTGGAAAACTGCATCTGTCAAAACAAGAATTACCACCTCGTGGTTGTAACTTGATGTAAACAGAGATTCATGCTTTTCAGATCTCTGGCTTTGTACCGGCACTGTGCAGCAGGCCTCTCTAATCTCACCGGAGCGCTTCATGCTGTGCACTGATGACTGCAGGAGCACAGACCTACAAATACTCGGACATGTGGATACACCTACTTCTGAGATGGACGTACTCTCAGTCGCAGTGTTCGGCAGTAACACATTACTTAGTAACAAATTACTGTGATATTACTTTCCCCAGTCATGAATTCCTAAAACAGTAAAAATATTACCGTTACTAACATGTTTAATGTGTCAGGGCTGAAATAACAAAACAGGAAGCTACGGTATCACCCTAAATATGCTATGTTTTAATATTTTTGTAACTTTTAAAGGAGTAATAAGTAAAAAAGCAACATATTACTCTTCCTGAGTAACTTGCCCAACACTGCTCAGAATGTAGGGAGAAGTGTCTTAACCTTAATGTGCTAATAGCTCGTTGCAATTTGAATGGAAGATCTACAGGAGTCTTCATCAGGCACTGTCAAATCACCATCACAGAGCAGAACAGGCTTTATACAGACACAAACACAAAAAAATTTAAAGATATTTTTGAACCATTTTAGCAGCTGCATGTGGAGACAGTGTGTGAGAGCAATTTCTTGTCCAAAATAAATCAAACACGAATTAAAAATGAGGAGAAATCCAACATTCAAGTGTCCTGCAAACTCCATGTGAACAGAGAGAGCTGCAGCAGCAGCAGACACACAGCCAGCGTGAACGCACGCGTGTTTTTCCACAGCAGGTCAGCAACAGCAACACATCCAGTGTCTCTGGTGTAATTTTATTATTTGCAGCACACACAGCTGTTATCAGCTGCCAACATGCACTCTGACGACGGCCACAGCGATCGCCTTGCACACACTCATCACAGCAGGCGGCAGGGCCCCTGCAGGGGTGCTAATCATGGGAAGAGAGTTACGCTGCCTCAATGATGGGGGGGGGGGGGGGGGGAGTGAGAGAGTATGTAGTGAAAGTGTGTCAGTCGATCAGTGTCCGTGTTGATCAGCCTGAGTGTTATTCATTCAAATATGAACGACAGGCGGCCGACTGGTGAATCTTAACAAAGCCGGTCCAAGTCCACAAGGGAAGGAGGTGTGTGTGTGTGTGTGTGTGTGTGTGTGTGTGTGTGTGTGTGTGTTTCAATTAAATCTTGTCAGTGTGCAGAAATCGAATGTGTCAGTCGCACGTATGGGACCAGCTGCCTCTGAGGCATAGACAACATGCCTTCACCAAGAGGCAGCAAGATGCCTACAGGGCAGATGAGGTGAGTGGAGGGCGGTGGTGGGGGTGGGGGTGGGGGTGGGGGGGGCAGGCAGCAACTGGTTGATTCGGGGAGCAGGTGGGTCCATCTGATTGGACACAGGAGAGTGATGAGTGCCTGACAGCCAGGGGGGGCAACATCAGCTCTCAACAGCATTCATTCATCTAACACATTTAAAATGCTAATAATTCAATTACAGGCACATTAAAGCGAGACTCTGGCTGCAGCAGCTGTCATGTAAACACGTGATGTTTACATGACAGCTGCCTGTCTGTCGTCCTAAACCGAACCACGTCTTAAATACAGCAGTGGCAGGGAATAGGCATATAACATATTTGGAAGACCCTGACCCAGACAGCAGGGGCACCAGATCAAGAAAATATGCTAATATGTGTCATATATGTGCATTTTGGAGGAAAGTGACAAGCACTGTATTGTGTGTTTGTTTGGAGAAGTTATTGCAATGCAGACCAGCACACTCCCTTCAGCCGAGGGATCAGACTCAGGGTCACTGAGATGACTGAGCTGGAAGCAACACAGCTGCACCTGTTACCACTGTAATTCCCTCATCTTTCTACAAACACCACCATGTTATTAAAGGTCCCATATTTAAATTTTTTCCTGTGTTTTCCTGTATTGAAAGGATTTGATCCCAGTCGTGTAAAAATACCTGAATAACCTGACAGACTTGTATCTTGCAATCTGATGATGACGACTTGTCTTGGACTTGCCTGAAAGGACTGGCGGTTTGACTTGAGATTTACATTGGCCTTGCCCCAAAAGGCTCCACAGCAGCTCTGTTATCTGAATGAGCAGGTCGCATGGGAAGTGCACGCACCACCATGCCTTCACATGACTGTCCAAAAACCAGGATTTCACATTTTTCATGCAACTGCATCACTTAGCTTTAAAACAAATCCTCGCTATCTGTGGTTGACTGTTTGGAGATTTATTCTGAGGACCATACAGCACAGTTGGGTCAGGGCAAGAGATGTGTAAGGTCAAGCAAGTCCCGCTTTTAAACACAGATAAAAAGAACCAGTCCTCCTGGGGAAACTGGCAGAGAAGAAGCTTCAAAGCTGCTTTCCACATGAAAGAAGAGGGAGGGTCAAGTGTCAGAGGAAACTTCTTGTCAAGCAAAAGAAAAAGTGTGATTAAAGGCCTCTTCACAACGTCATTCTGGGATTGAGAGGGGACACACAGGTCAGGGCAGGTTCTGGTTTCTTAGATAGTCACTCTAAAACTAAAGTTTTCCTTCACACTATTTCCTGACAAACTTGTCCATGCAACATGACCGCAACCTCCTACGTCTTGCACGAAACGTAATGGCCAGGAGGTGGTTGGCGTAAAAAGCATACGACTGTCACACCAGAGACCGAGGTACACATCCAGAGTCCTGTCTGTGGTTCAGGCAACAAAAGCACCTTGATCAAAGTCACAGAAAGATTTTGGTTTTGGTTAAATGTAAGTAAAGATAAACCAAACCAGGATCTGTCCCTAACCTTAAGCAAGTGCTGCACAAGCCTAAACATAACCATAATGAGTTAGAAATGATGAAAGTGGTTACTGCTGCAAGATTGCATAATTCAGCTATCAACAAATACTGTAGTACTCTGAGAACATTTTACTGATACGTTCAGTATCAGTGTATTTACGACTTGCCAAATATGAAAAGTAACAACATAAGTTTTCTCTGCTGAGACCGTAGTTTCTTGCTGGGAGCAGGTGGTGGTGACTGTCACTTGACAAGAGTTTCAGCCATCGTTTCCTTCACAAGACAAGAGGTTATAACGCACCCTCTGAGCAGAGCTACGTCCTCTGCACAGATTGGAGGCTACACTGAGTCACTATGGGAAAGTAACGAGACTGGCAGATACGGGCCCGGGCTAGCTGCTTAGCGTGCTAATTTCTGTAGAACAAAAGCTGTGGTAGAAACAAGAGTCAACAGTTGCGTTGCTTTCGACCACTGGAAACGGCTGTTAGAGAGTAAAGGAAAGAAGCTTGACGCTGTTCTGGTTAACATGGGATCTATAGAGACCAAATCTGTGCCAGCAGCTTGCTACCATCCTCAGTATTTTATTGACTGCTGACTTTAGCCACTGTTGTAACTATGACAGGAACAAAGTCAGGTGATGTAGTATAAATAGCAACCAAGTCCATGTTATGAAAGTGTTCAGGTGGATGTTTGTGTTGACAAGAGCAAGCCAAAGCATTCATTGATGAATAACACACATACACAGGACTCACTTTGCGTGGCGGATATCAGGGAGGGAGCGGTTGAGGGAGATCCGGTCACTGACGTAAATGTTAAAGCCGTTCTCCCTGTAGGCCTGGTCCACCTGGTCGGTTTCCGTCAGAGGGAACGGCTTCCCCTGTTCACCGTTACCTGCATCAGACACACACACGTGCATACATGTCAGTGAAAACACACTCTTCATCACCACCCTCTGCAGTGTGCATGCACCACACACACATGCAAACAGTCGGGCTGGACAGTACGACGATATGGAAAACTTTGGTCCAGCGTTAAGATCTCTGGTTGAAGTGGACAGTGTTGCAAATCCATGACTGTGATGGCCTGAACTCATGCACCGCTTCTCTAGTCAAAGCACTTTACAATACATGTCACATTCACACATATAAATACATCACAGCCAGAAACACATTCATACAGTGAGAAATCTGGGATATTCGGCCTTGGCATGTGGACTGGAAGAGGCCGGGATTGAAAAACTGACCTTATGATTAGTGGATGACCCACTCTATCTCCTCTGTTGTTTCCCAAAATTATGAACATCATATAAACATTATGAATTCCTGTAAAATCGTATATAGATTTAGTGGAGACCCATATTTTGAAGGGCACCTTCAAAGTTATAGTTCCTACTTTTCCTATGCTTCCCACAGTAATGCTAATATATGTTATATATCAGTATTACCTTGGGAAGCATTTTTAGTATTTTATATATTTATAGTAATTAATGTAGAATGTGTCTACTTTACACTTTCACCAGCTTCACTTTCTCTTTTGTTCCTGGATTTTTCCCTGGGAATATCTGCATGTCCCTCGTTCTATTTATGTTAAGTGTTTTTGCTTTATATATGAGGCTGAATTAGTTTGAATGAGTGCAAAATGAGTCAAAATACCCAAAAGGCAGTCAGTTTAATATCACAGAAGACTGAGAAAACCAGGAAGTAATCACATCAGAGAAGCCGGAACGAGGCGGAGAAAATTACTTTGCTTATCAAAATATTTGCCAATAAATTTTCCGTTGATTAATCAGTCGGATAATTGTTTCAGTTCGTCACAGTGGGACTTTTAGTTTCATACCTATACAATATATCACACATCAAGAATGTACCTAATTACTCTCTAACAACCCTTTTCCACACACAAACTTTATGATATGTGAGCTCATTTCAGCAGCGCAACAAATTACACAGTGCTGCATGTTTCATTAGCCACTCATCAACGCACCCTACACAAACACACACGGACGCATGGAGGCTGATCTATAGTCAGAGCACGGCATCAAATTAAAGCGAGCTGCCTTGTTCCATTAGGCAGAAATGGTCTGTCTGTATTCCTGAAGGTAATAAGTGTGGAAAATAACTTCTCACTTTAATGCCTCATTTCAGAGATAAACTGTTCTACTTAACGCTGTACTTTTTTGCCTGTGTAATAAACTTGTTAGGTACTACGTCTTCTGGCTCTCCTCAGGCAAATGTGAACTCTGAGAAATATTTCAAAATTCACTTATAACATTATGTTTAATGGAGTCACAGATTTCAGTGATTTTTCTCTTTAAAAACCAGATATTCATAGATCCAATGTTTGGTTTGGGCAATGCACACTTTTCAGTTTCACAATTCTGCACAACATAAAGTTCATATTTAACACATCGACTATACAATTTACTGAGAGCTCTTGTAAGTTATGTGTCACTCCTATAAAAGTAGTGGACCTTTCTGAAGCCTAATAAATCGGCACCTTTATACAGAAAATTCCTTTAAACTTTTCAAGGGTTACACATTTAGATTTTTATTGCTTTATGAAAGGTAATATCTTTGCAGTTGAAGCTTTTTCAGGTTTTATTATGAAGGGAGTCAGCTCAGCAACATCACCCACGCTCGGTGGTTCAGTTGTGTTCTCTGAACGAGAAAAAGAAGCTTTGAAGCGATCTCAATCCCACCTTTCTTTCTTCATGCACATATTATAAATGTCCCTCTATACCACCTTTCATTCAGTTCCCTCACTTAAAATGTGCAAAATGAAGTGCAACATGTTTTTTTTTAGCTATTCTTCAGGCATGAGGAAGGACTTTCAGCTTTCCATTCTGTCAGTGTAAGTAAATCCAAATCTTTTGAGGACTGTGTGCACATATTTCATATCAGCACACATATTTTAACTCATCATATATGATGTACTGCAAGGAAAACTGGCTATTTTTTCCCAAGGGAGACACAATTGATGACATGTGAAGAGCACAAGACAAGTTTGGGTTTTGAGACAGACTCTGTCCCTCGGCAGGGTTGGAGTATGAACTGTGCGTTTACAAGTGATACAAAAAAGTGATACAATTACACTCCAAAAAGTCAATTAAAAGACTAATAAATATAAACATCTGTCCTTTGACTGAATTAAAAAAAACACCCATATAAAAATCCACATTTTACTCTCCTGAGGTTAAATCAGAATATATTGGCAAACACAAAGTACCATGAGTGAAAAGTGAATTACAGGTTATAATTGTGGACTCTGGTTCTTCACAAATACCACTGTGTGATCTTTTAGACTCTCAAGTCACTTGATACTCACTCACACATTCAGCTAATTTGCCACCAAAGTATCTCCTAATACCATATAAAAGCCAGTTCAATCTGTTACAATTGAAATAAAAAAGGAAAAGGTATGTTTCCCTCTCAAGGCTTCAGGCTGAATCAATGCTGATTGTAGAAGATTAACTGTGTTTAATTATGAACTCAGAACTTTACTTGCAGCATTGATTTACACTGCTTCTGAGAGAGACAGAAATACACTCACAGGGAATTAAGAGACGAAAAGTTCAACTGTTGGGCTGCAGTGTGTGTGTGTGTGTGTGCGTGCGTGCGTGCGTGCGTGCGTGTGTGTGTGTGCGTGTGTTTGTGTGGTCTTGTGCTGAAACAGAGCAGATGCTCTCAGCAAACATGCCTCAGCAAAACAAAAGCATCAGTAAAGAGTTTTGGACCTACCGATGCGAGCAGCATCTCTCCTCATCGCTTCGTAGTCGTGCCAGTCTGTCCGCCGCACACCGTCAGGTCCCACCTGGGTGACCTTCCTCATCTGGTTCAACTCCTGCAGGGGCGCACAGAAGAGATATGAATCATTATGTGGTTGTGGGGTATGATTTTGGGCTCAGCTGCAGGGGGAGAGATGTGTGGGAGTGGCTCATGGGAACAGGGCCAGGTTTCTAATTGGCTCAGGTGTTACCGGTTAAACCGACTTTGACTGTCTCTGGTGAGACAGCAGCACGCTGGGCCTGGACAAAGACACGAACACGCTGGATCCAGGGGACAGTGGCTGTCCTCCTCTTGGGCATATACATTTCAGTTTGCATTATTACAGAGAATGAACAGTAAGCCCACTGGGCAAGAGATCAGTGAAGTGTTTGTAAGTTTTGCTATTGCTACACAGCTAACATTAGCATTAACAGCTGCTTATTAACCAGTCTTGCCAAGAGCCTCAGCCATGGTTTACATGCCAAAAGTTTATAACAGACCCTCTGAGCAGCGACTTCTTCAAAACAGACTGGACACTACAGTGACTTGGTGTCGGAAAGTGATGAGATAAGCCACTAGCTGGAGCTAGCCGGTTAGCATGCTAACTTTAGTAGAAGAAAACAAGTGATAGAAATAGAGGCAAAACAACGGTTAAAATTAGCATTGCTCTCCACCGCTGGAGCCAGCTCTCGTCGAGTAGAGGAATGACATATCGTCGTCATGATAGCTGTGCCACAATTACGAGGCCACGCCTTTCAGAGGCTGCATTTGAAGTCCGATTGCGTCACAGCGACGTGACTATGCCGTTCAATTTCAAAAGCTCCACAGGCAAGAAATGCAGCCTGGGCAACGAAGGACCCAACAGGTCCAAGTGTGTTGTCAAGGTTCAAGACCCAGCTGGTCCTCAATGTGAATGTGAGTGCCTCGAGCTCAGTGGCTGTTTTAGCTGTGTAGTGTATTGGTGTGTGTGTGTGTGTGTGTGTGTGTGTGTGTGGTATCCAAGACTATAGCTGTGTCCAAATTCAGGGGCCTCATCCTTCAGAGGCAGCTTTTGAAGACCAGTTGCATCGATGCAGTGGGATTAGGCTGTCCCAGAAAAATAAGGCCTTCTTTTCCTGGGGTGGATGCTTTGTGGCCCAACCTATCCCAAGATTGATTGCACAATGTTAATGAAAGCTAACAACACCCACAAAGAGCCTGAGGATTACTATTTTAAATGTAAGTAATGGATTTCAGCTCAGTTCAACAGCTAACAGTACGACTGTTAGATGCTACACACCCACAAGCCTCCGTCATCAGTGCACACCTCCGGAAACACTCAACACACGCACAGATTCGCTCCTGGTTCGTGCCTCCGTTCGATTGGCTCAGGTTTCCATTCAGTGGAGGTGGAGCTTCAGTGAGGTTTTTAATCCCTCCCACTCCGCTCGCTAGTCCGCCAAAACCAGTAACCCCCGGCCACATCAGGGCTTCCAGTACACTTCTGGATTTCTCTCTCCACAACCCCTACACGCAGCTGTTCCCAGAAGTGGTCAGGTACACACACACCGGCAGGCAAACCCTGCACTGGATTAGCTGGGATTGCATCTGACTGTGACGTACGACAGACTGAGTAGAATCTTTTTCTTTTTATTTTTTGTGCCGATTTTTACATTTCTATTTCTGGACTGTTGGAATGGCACTTAATTTCTTTAAAAAAAAAAGCAGAAACTGAAAGGAACTGAGTTAAGTTTTTTTTTTTTTTTTTTTTAACCCGGTGTGGAATTTTGTGTTGGGATTTTGGGGATAACTTTGTTTAATATACGTTTGTGGTAACTGAATTGTGCTTGTATTTCTTCATTGGTGGGATCATTCAATGTGAAGGGTGTATGTGCAGAGCACATCCTTTTGTGAGGTTGGGTCAAAATTAAATAACAAAGAAAACAAACTACAAATTATAAACTAACTAGAATGACTAAAATCACCCTGACTATTGACAAAGATTGACTGTCCTAAATGCCAGGAGGGAGACCTGGCTGGCACCCCTTTTTAAAAAAGAAACGGTACCTAAAACATACAAAATTAACAAAGTGACACCCCAGATGGGGGCTAGCTAAAAATACCATTGAATGATAAAAGAGGGACTGTTAGCACAGCCGGTGACACAAAGTGAAAATACTCCGTGGACCAGAGCATCTCATTTCAGTTTGGTCTCCGTGGCCAAGAAAGTTGCGAAGGGCCATTTCTTCATACATCCTCCAAAGAATGTGGGTCCTGAATTGGTGTCACCACCTTGTGGTATGAAATAATATAGACTTGATCCTTAATAAGCAATACAGTTTATTCACTTTCAATAGAACTGGTGCTGTGAAATGGTTGAATAAAATAAAAGATGAATAAAAAATATTTTTTTAAGAACACATTTTGTAGAAGAAACACAGACATTATACCCACTTCAGTCTTCCTCCTGGCAGTCGGCCAAAACCTGCATCAGTTTCATTTTGCTTCCTAAAGTGCGCTGCTGACAGCTGGGTTTAGATAGAGTAAAGATTCTAAAAAATCCTAGAAAATCACATTAAATTTCACTGGCATTACAGAAACATAAACACACACACACACACACAAACTCATCACCATAAGCTATTATTCTCTACTCAGCATTAAAATGCATAAGCAGCCATTTATGAAATTCTCTCTGCTGTAGAAATGACTTTTAGTGACTCCAGATATTATTATAGAATCACAGCACAACGGTAAATTAATTGGTTCCATGGGAGGATGCAATTAGTGAAATGTTGTTAATACAAGCGACATGTCTGACTGTAAGGAATACCATTAGCCAGGCTGTTAGCTGATACCACAGTACAGTCAAACAAACCACTATGGCGAGCGATGGGTGTGAGCGTGTGTTCATGTGAGTGTAAAGTGGCAGCAGATGTTCTCTGTTTTATTGTTTGCTTCCAGACTGTTTGACATTTCACAGACAGCCAAGCCAATTAGCCGAGGTGGTAGATTCTGAATAAAACAAGACCAAAACTCTGGGTCAATATTTCGTGTTACATAACATATATTAATTAGCAATTTCCTCTGTGCTTTACATAAATGCCTTGTCAGTCTCTCAGTTTGATTTATGCAATTCCTCTTTAGATGTTCATTAATATGTCATTATCAATAATATGAGATACATTGGTGAGTGGCCCATTTTCAAATTTAAATACATAAAACAAGTGCAGAATATTAAGAACAGTATAAAATAAAAGTATAATAAGGATGAAAATGCAACAACAGCGTGCAACCACTAACGATGATTCATTCCTTTTATAGAAGTGGAATGAAAATTTAATTACATGCAAAAAATGTGCATGAACTTGCAACAAATGCTTAAGCTGAAAACAGCACACCATATCATGTATGTTAAGTTTTGCCCCTCGCACCAATAGAAAGTGTTGCGCTGCAATGCGCTAGCAGGACCAGCAGCCACAGACTGTATATAAAAATGGACGTACACTCCGGCTCTGAAAAGTGAAGCCAATGCTCAAGAGCCTTAAACCTGCGTTCCATGTAATGACCATCAGGGGGCGACTCCACTGGTTGCAAAGAGAAGGCCAATTGCAGGGAGAACTAATCTCCAGAGCTCTGGCTCTTCAGGCAATATGTCTTTTTTTTGCCCTTGTTTATGTAATAATGCAACTGTGGGTCATGCAGCTCTTTATATGTCACAACCTCAAAAAGTAGCCCATCCTCATCACAGAGGCGAGACAGAGACTGCGGGGAGGAGGGGGAAGAGGAGAGGGAAGCTGAGTTTCTACGGGTGCAGGGAAGAACAAAACAGTCTTTTCTCTGGGAAAATGATGTGTTTTTTCAGGGGCAACGAGGCCAGAAACTGGACAGTGGTGTGAAGTGCTGCAGGGTGTTGCGTCTAGCTGCCGCCAGGGTCGTGCTTTGAAACACACTGTTCAATGGTGTGTGTAGTGTGTTTTGGCCGATAGACAGACAATGATGCACCAGAGCTGGCATTTGAAACAAAGCTTCAATACCACAGCCATTTAACTTTAATTGATTGTGGAAAATCTGCATTAAGTAATTAGTGGGTAATTATTCCGATTGATGGTATAGTGATGTGGTCAATTATGAATGATTTGAGGAGGTCACTGAACTGAATCAGCCACCAGTACCATCCTGCAAGCTGGAGTAAATGATGGAAAGCATCACAGGGATTTATTCAGAAGTGATTTTGATCTTCAAGAAAAAAAATGTCCGGTTTCTGTTAAAACTGTTCAGTTTTCTTTACATTTATTTTAGTAAAATGACAGTATAATTATCTCAGTGTTTCATCCTTCTCTCCTCTTTGTGTTTCATATCTCCTCTCTGTGTCAGTCGTGCCAGGACCTGACATGAAGGAGATTCCATCTGTGTGTTTCCAAATAAAAGGAAGCGACACTGCGCCGCCCCATTTCCTTTGATTAAATTTTCAGTACACGTCACTATGATTTTCCAGTGGGGCCCTCTGCTCTAACAAGACCTTGAAAAACGAGACAAGGAGAAAGAAAAACTTTTTGCAATCTGAGTCTCTATGAGTATTTTGGTGTGACTTTGCTTATGTGTTATATTTTACAAAATGACATACAAGAAAACTCAAAATATTTCTCCTCTCTCTCTCTCTCTCTCTCTCTCTCTCTCTCTCTCTCTCTCTCTCTCTCGAAGGGGAATTAACTTTCCAGTTAGCTGTCATAATCATTCAACACTAATATGCAGGAAGTGGAACTGGACACCACATTAACCCAGCATTTTAGTGGAACTTCCATTTCATTTCCTCCCCTCCCCAGATGTGCATTCATTTTCAATCAGTTCATTTTAGTTAAACTGAATTCTGTTCAGTTCAGTTTGAATTTACTGTCACTCTTCATTACACCAGTGCGCAGCTAAAAGGAGCACCTCCTCTGCTGAGGTCACAGAAGTATCCAAACTAGGGTCGATGAACATCCATAAGCTTTGTTACCATGACGACAAAGGTCAGGCAAGCCTGTCACTGTCGCTCCTATGTGTCGTATTTGATGGCAGGGATAAACGAGCTTTAACCTTTGTAAGTTGGAGGACTTGTTGCCAAACAACAGACAGACTTAGTCTTTGACTTGGACTTAAATGTACATTCATCAGTTGGGCACAAACCTAAATCCAGTCATGTTGCTGGATGTGAAAATGTTTTAAAGTTTTAACTGCATAAAAGTGAAAAGTGATCCAGTGGTCACTTTGTATCTGGCAGCTTGTTTTCGTGTTATTCTGCATTAAAGGGGCTAAAGTAAGTTTGTCTGCTACAGAACGTTACAGAGCTGCTACAGAGCTTCTGCCATCGTTGCATTTTCAATGATACTCTGCGAGCAGCGCTACTTCTTCAGGGCAGACTGGATGCTACATTGAATCGGTATCTTTGCAACAGAAAAAATTTACCTATGACTCCTGTAAAGGTCCCATATTATACATTTGTTCAATGCAGTGAGTCAAGCTATTGTTCAGAAAATACAAGCAAACATTTTGCAACCTAATCATCATTTCTCTTATATCTCACCTCCTCAGGGAGGCCTGACCCTATCTCATCCACTCCAACACTTGAAAAAGATCCAATTCAACGGCCAAGGCAGGTGGTGCAGGAGTGAATCTACACTGCTATGGACCTGTATTGTCTATTATCAAACACATCTCCACCTCATAAAAGCTAGTGTAAGTGGCATTCACTTTGTAGAACAAAGGAAAAAAAAAAAGAAAGAAGCTTTCTCTGCCTCCCTGCTGCCTGATCCACTGCTACCTTTCTAATGACTCGATTCATCACAAGGATGAGACTTCCCACTGCCACAAACATATTCCTGCTCCTGGTACTTTTCTATTCAATCAATATTCAAGGTGCAGCAAAAACCAGCTAATAGGGCATCACAGGAGCTACACCACCAGCCACGCAGCCCGTGTTTCATCTCCATCAACTGTTCAATCATAAATTACAAAGCACAGTGTCTGATAAGTGACAGGCCATAATGGAAATTCACATTTTATTGAGCAAAACATTCACAGAGACAGAGGGAGAGAGGGAGGGGGATATGGAAGTGGCCAATTTCACCTGCATGAGTGATAAGTAATTAACTTTCATGTAGCCTTTTAATGGTTCATTCATCAATTCGTCTCATGTTTGCTGCTTACAAAGTGTCTGTCCCCGGGTGGGAATAAACATTATGAGTTCCACTTTGAAGAATTTTTATGGATTTGTGTGTGTTTATGTGTTTGTGTGTGTTTGCGTACAGCCTGTACAAAGTTCTATGAGTTCAAAGTGCAAAGTATACTTTGTTACTACTTTGATAATACTTTTTGTAGATGACAAGTTGCCTAAGGACTAAACCCACAATCTCAAAACATCTGGCTGATCTTGTTACTCCAGCACCTTCTCACTTGCCCTCCGTTACCTGACGAAGGTGGCCCCAACTGTTTCCATTGGACAGCACCCAATGAAAGAGTGCAGTCGACTGTTTGCCAAACCCGTCACCAAAACTGTGATCATCCCACCAGAGCTTAGCAACGGTAACTATTCATAGGAGGCAAATCTTGAAACATTGTGAAAAGGCCTGTGAAAGTGATTGCTTCAGTATCTAGAGTCAGGCTTTTTTCTTTGAAAAAAAAATCACCATCTAAAAAAAATAAAATACAAGAGCAAAATTATCAGGAATGTATTTATCATTGTTTCAGCTCTGACATTAACATGTCAGGCTAACTATCTTACTTCCTAAAGTACTTCCAAAGACAAGTAGCAAGTCATTTGTTAACTACATTATTATGTGAGGTTACAGGTTACATTGAAAAGAGCCCAGGTCATTTCAGTCCACTACGTGGGACTGAAATGCAAGAACAGCTTATTTCCATGTCAACTATATGAACCATCAGTTGGTGAGGATGGTGATGCTGCCCGGCACTGCAGCTTTAGCCTCACTCTTTTCAACATTATGTTGCATATGCACCCATCAGTTAATTGTCTTAACCAGTTTAATTAGTGAGCTAGCTAATGCTGATAAAATCAGCCAGCAACAGTTGCTATTTCAGCTGAGAAGCTACTTCAGTAGAAAGAGCAATTGTAAAGAATTACAAATACAAATTTTCTTCCCATACACAAATGTAATGTATGTACATATACTGACTGTAGTCCACATAAAATAAAAACATAAATGTAAAAATTATGTATGAAACCCATTAGAAATTGGAATAATTTCATATATTCACATATATGTCGAGGTCATATGAGGTCGTATGTATGTATGTTTATGTTTATGTATGTGTGATTATATTGTAGATATATGGTACATAAATATATATCCTTCCCAAAGTCTGTCAGAATATCTTGCACTCTAGTAAGATATGTAAAATTTACCCTGGTCCACCTTTTTTCAACTCTTCTCTAGTCCTTACAGCATTGCACTCATTGTTGTTCTACATTACTTGTTACTTTTGTAATATCTGCTAACCATTGTGTGCCATCTCCCGCTGCTTCCTGAAAATGTCTTACACAGACTTTAAAAGATCTTGAACACCGAAAAAAGAAAAAAAAAAAAAGAAAAAAAGAACACAATGAAAGAAAAGACCACAGTGAATGAAATGCCATGCTAACCTCTGAGGCATCACCTTTTTCTGCAAAGAGTTACGTCATCATGCTTTGTGCCTTTATTCTTCAGTGGATGTATTATGGGAGAAGGGAGAAACACTTCTCCTGAGATGTACGTGACAGCAAAATCAGAACAAAATACCAGTGACCTCTTAACTTTCTTTAACAGCAGAGTGAAAAACATTACAGAGAAAAAGTTAAACCCAAGAGTTTTGATTGTCAGGTTTTTAATCACATGAGGTGTTTGGTGCCTTAAAGCCTCTAAATGTTCTGCATGTTGTCTGTTTGAAAGCACCCTGGGAGGTCTCTACTGAATCAATACCACTGGGGTGTTGTTTGCACTGCCCTCAGTATGTCCCAGGCTGTTCTGCTGTATGACTGCAACTAGCAGCATCCTGAAGAGTATAACCAACCGAGTCCATGATTTACTATTGATAATTAAACTAATGTTGAGAGCGTTTCTTAGCAAAAAAAAACAAAAAAAAAACTTAAAATCACAACACTGTAAAAAAAATTTGTATTTTTATATGTGAAAGAGCAGATGCACAATATCTGCTGGTTGTGTTGTATGAAAATGTATGAATCTGCTGTACAATCATTATGAATATATATGGTACATGTACAGCATTTATTTTATCCATACTAGTGGTTTAAAAAGTTGATCATTTTGTTGTGGTCCAAGTGAAAATCTTGACAATTATTGGATGGATTTACACTAAATTTGCTACAGACATTCATTATTCACACATTGTGAAATATAATATTTTGGTGATCTTCTGATTTTTTGACAACCTCTGTCATCTTATTTAGCCGCTTGCTAGCAACTGGCCTTTTTTAAGAGACATAAAAGCCTAAAGAAATCACAACTGGGGTATTTACTGACATGTTTTATATCATAGAATAAAACGTAAAGATGTCTTGAGCTTGTGTTAACCACAGCCCTTATTTCAGTCATCTAACCAAAAATCCATCCAACAAACCCACAGACTAAAGGATCACAGAACTGGACGTGCTAAGGACTCATTCCTGCGGCGCAACACAGAAATCATTGCATTGCATTTGGCAACAAGGGGAGCAAATATCAAGATAAACCCTGAAGGCATCTTAGATCTTCCAGAAACACTCAGCTGGTAGAAACCAAACAGTTAATTTGGTTATTGCACATTTGTGTTTGTCATCCTGTCATCACTGTTGAAAGAAAGAAAGAAAGAAAGAAAGACAGAAAGAAAGAAAGAAAGAAAAGCTTAAAATGTTGAGTAATTGTTGGTGTACTTTCACTCAGCATTGTTACTTTCTTATGTCGAGCACTCACTTGTGAACAGACAATCATTTTCAGCTGCCTTCAGATCTGTTGTGCACAACAAAGAGGAGGAGTGAACAGGGAGAGACGGAGGAGTACTATTGGACTGCCTTTGTTTGGTGTGGAAGAAAAGCTGGTATCACCAGCAGAGCAGTAAATCTGATAAGAACGCAGCTCCCCGTTCATTCTCTGAGGAGGATGAATCAGACCACCTTGGGTCAATACTTCCCTTTTCTGTTTCCTCTCCTCCTGCGGGGAGAGTCGACAGCTGCTCGGAGTGAGGAGAGGAAGCTTTCCTGTTCCTTTTTTCTTCCCCTTCCTGTTCTGTCAGATCACAGGCAGATCTACCTTGACCCCCAGAGACACAATTACCTTTCCTGTTCTACCTCACCCTCTGCTCCTCCTCCTCCACCTTCAGCCACTTCACAGACAAGTGAATCTGTGCTGGTGGCTCCCTCCCTCCCCTGCTCCCTCGTCTAAGAATACAAAACTTATGTGCAATGGCCAACCTATTCCTACCTCCATGCAAGGCCAGGACAGAGCGAGATGAATAAGTACTATGATTGTCCATTTACAAGTGATAATATGAGACTGGCCTCCTGTAAAAAAGGAGCCCATAGGTCGTTTGTGCAGCAGGTTATTATGACTCATTGGATTATTGGATTTACATTGAATTTGCTCAGACAATATTCCCACAAGAATGATTTTGGTGATTCTCTGACTTTTGTGTTTAGTACCACTAAGAGTTCAAATTACTTGTCAAATCTTAAGGCAGTGCTACATAACATACCTCAAAAACGGAAAACAGGAATACCGAGACAAAAAACGAGCACATAGGTCTATTATCCAGGACAGTTCCTTGTTATTATTGTAACCATGACAACAAAGATTTTCTAATGTTCAGGAAGTAAAAAAGCTAACTGAGCCATGACAGTTATTATAGTAACCATGGCGAGTAGGGTAAGTGCTCATGTTTACTACTGTAACCTTGAAAACCAAGGTCCGGTTCACCTGCCGCCGTAAGGGCACTATCTCAGAGGGTTGAAACAAAAAAAAGGACCATATGGTGGTTCAGGTTGGAGGACTGGTGGGATAATACTGGTATCAGCTTCACTGCTGCGCAGAAAGAACCTTCAAGCTGCATTCACTTCTTTTTATTTATTGATTTATTTTTGGCAGCTGAGGGGCAGGAGCTCACTGACATACAGCCCTGATATACAGTACAACCTTTTAAACCTGTTGCAGCTGATACAGCAGCAAAGATATTTTCCACCAACACATCCAGCAGACTCAGTCACATTATCATTGCATTGAAGTTGTGAGAGACACAATCAAAACACAGAGGAGGTGTCAGTTTTACCTTTCTGCTACGTCAGGGAAGCTGTGAAACAGCACGCACAATCTCTCTTTCAGGATGAGCAACCCTGACGTGATACGCATGCAAATCCCTCAAGGCATCCCCTCTCCATCCTGTCTGAGGCAGACACGGGCTCGAGGCGGAGGACCTCCAGGCGAAGGCCCCTGCAGTGAGTCACTCCAAACCCCCCTCAAAGAAGAGCTCAGCAAGGCCACGGCAGAGTCCATTATCTCCCAAAAGGAGTCATTATCCAGAGTCCTGCTGAGACAGAGCGAGCAGCCAGAGGACCAGAAAGAGGCCAGGACTCATGGAGTCCTGCGCCTCCTGCGGTGTCAGGCTCTCTGCCCCTGATATTGATGGATTGTGGTATGAACATCTCACAAAACGTGTAGATCACCTGCTGCTTTCATGAAACAGGCAGAGAAGATGGTTACAGATGAGGGCTCTCACTCCTTTTTGATTTTAGCTTTTAAATCAAAGTAAAGCTGAAGATGGAAGACAGGAACATGAAAAGATTGCGGGATGGAATCGGATGTGTTCACATACAGTGTTTTTTTTTTTTCATGTTTGTTTTTTGTGTGTTTTCTTTCTCCTAACTTTACTATGAGAAATGAAAAACGTGTTGCACCCGCTGGATGTTTTAGCAGAACTCCACACCTCACAGAAAATGCTACTCTGAGCACATACACCATTTAAATGTTTCATTTGACACCTGTGACACAAAACAGCAAAGCAGATTCTGTTTTCAGGTTGTATTTCTGGAGAAATGAACAGGCAACTTACTCATAAATAAGTTGTAAAATTTGTACATTTTCCTTGAGTGATACAAAATGTTTTTGTCCAAGACAAAATGATCTGGGTCTTTTTTCCCTCGTTTGGGCCAAACAGCAAGCTCCAGGGCTGAAAAAAGGAAGCCAACACGTAAGCGCCAAGAGCTGCAGTTCCTCTAATGACCACTAGAGTCTGGCTCCAACAGTGAGTCAGTCCCCATTGACTCCCATGTTAAAATGTCCAACTTTACAGCAGAAATAAACATGTTTACAGCCTGGTACAAAAACAGTTTTGGTCTCTAGAGCTAATTTCCTCCTTCATGGCAACTGAACTGAATGAATTTTTATATAACGCATCTGCTTAAATATTATTAAGGCTTAAAGTTGTGCATAATTGAGAGTGTATGCTTGCTACGAACAAGCATTCACTAAAGGCTCAGCTCCACAAACATCTCAACTCATCGCCCCTTTTTGGAATTGCCAGGAGGTAGGCGGAGTCAAGCACTGACGAGATGCTGATGGTGAACTTTTAAACCGCTCTTCAGAAACCTATGGGCGACGTAAGGGAGGCTACGTCCATCTTTATTTTTAGTCTGTGATTTTCAGGTGTTGTTAGTATTGTTGAAGATTATTTCTTTCAAATGAAAAAGTATTAGTGTGAACGTAGCCTTACTTCCTGTCAGGGGAGCTCGTCATGCTCCAGAATACAATGTTGTTTTGGACAAAAGTGCACTCACACAGTTTAGGGAAGACCCTTTCCTGCTTCAACATCATAGTACCCTTATGAATAGGATCTTGACTGGTCTGCACACAGCCCTGACTTTGAAACCATCCAACTCTGGGATGAACTGGAATGCCGACTGTGAGCCAGACCTGACCAAACTTACTAATGCTTTTTTGTGGCTCACAAAGTACAAATCTCTGCAGCCAGGTTCTAAAATCTTGTGGAAAGACTGAAACCAGAAGAGCGGAGGCTGCTAGAGCAGCAGACAAGACACCAGTGGTTTTCAAATGACATGTTCGGTTGTAATGTTTGTGTGTCGACATATTTTTTGACAATAGGCTTTTGCTACTTTTGCTCTCTGTCTCTCTCTCTCCAGCACTTCACTGCTCTTTTCAGCTCACAGGGTTTGTATCTGCTCTGATCTGAGTGTACGCACACACAGAGTACACAAAAAAACTAACAAGAAAGTACACACTCAGAGGAACACACTAACTGGACAGATACACTCTCAGTATGTGCACAAATAAAAAAAAATAAAAGACCATACTAACACAAACTAAGTAGGGCAAACTGCACAACTGTACACAACCACACCTCCAGCTCAAAGCAATCCTGCTATCAACCGGCTACAGCCGACTGAGTCTCCCAAACAGCTAAAGGATATTAATAAATGTTGGCGGATACAGCCAGCAGACATGCAGATATCACAATTTAAACTCCCATTACTGCTCCTGAACACTTTGATACATATGCATACACTGCTGCTAAAAGAGGGCTTGTTTTATTTTTAAAAGCCTGTTAAGTATATAAAATGAGGCGGACAAAAATGAGTCCAAGCTTCCCCCTTTCCCTTTTTTTTTTTTTGCTTTTTGTTGTCGAGGCTCTCTGTGTTTCAGGTGCACTCACGGGAAACTTCACTCCTCTTTAATTTGAGGAAGGGGCTGAGATGCGCTCCTGCAATTATTCAATATGATTAAGCAAAAACTCCCATGTGCAGCCCAATGTCCACATTATGCGATTGTCCTCTACTATGGTTAATGCACACAGGTATCATCTGAACTCCTTTCTACCAAAGAAATAGTTCCTGCATGACAGCTGCTAGTACTGAGCTGTGTGAATTATTCAGAATAACCAATATGATGTTTTGGCAAAAAAACACTTATCTCTACTTTGAAGGACACACACTAAAAACAATTCACCTCCACTGCACTGCAGTTATGTTAGAGGTGTGTATCTCAAAAGGCTCTGCAAAAAAATCCAAAACTATCTGTGACGCCAGAGGTTGGGATAGCAGTACAGCAGCAAATATATTTTTTTATTTGGTTGAATGAACCCTTACAGAGAAAAAAAAGCTTTTTTAGGACTATTGCACAGCATTTTAACAAAAGAACAAATTGTGAGGTATGAGCGTGGCGTAATGGATCTGCTGGGGCTATCGCTATTCATTTACAGCTGTGTTGGAACTGTTGGAATTGCAGCCTCCGCTGGCTCCAGTCCAAACCCATCTGAGCCGTTTAAATAAGCTCCTTATCATGTCTGAGGAAGAAGAAACCAGGGGAATTACAGCACAGGAATACTGCATGGTGGCCATTAAAGGTCCCATATTTTACACTTTTCTGGTATTATATTTGAAGTGTTGATATCCATAAGAAGATGTACCTGTCTTAGTGCCAAAAACCATCTGAGTGTAGTTTTACATCTCCTCTCTCAGGCTTCTCTCTGGAGCTCTAGAAACAACAGGTCGGTCAACCAATCAGAGGATAAGCTGTGAACCTCTTCTGATTGGCTAATTGTTTTCTAAATGATTGAATAAAAATATATCAGATTTCAAGTAAACACTCAACAAACCTAATCCTGCAAGGTTGGACTCTGGGTCTAGGTGGGGTGCTCTGTGGGGACAGCTGAAGGTGGAGACTGCTTTGTTGTGACATCACAAAGTTCCAGAAATCCTGACGGCTCATTTTAAGGCTCAGTTTCTGAATACAGGCTGTGTGCATTTCTCTGTGGACTGAGGCTTTGATACTTTCACAGTATTAATACAGAACCTAGACCTGCTTTATAATCAAGAAACACATGGAATCTACCTTAATACTATATGGGACCTTTAAGCGCTGTGGAGATGTGGTACCACAACCACAAGGAGCAGCTTCCTGTCCCAGCTAAAGGCAAAGGTGACAGACGAGTCCCTGTCTCACTGCTCTTGCAGAAACAGCACAGACCAGCTTCAAACTGTCAGACTACACTGAGCTTTGGATGAAGCTGAGAAAATACAGAGCCATTTTACCTCCATGTGAGAAAAACGTGCATTTTCAACTCGATGTGGATAAAGTGCAGTCCTGCTGTTATGGGGATAATGCTACAACACTTGAAACCCTGCAATGAGGCTGCTACCAGTGTTTGCACTGCACAAAAAAACAAGAATTCAATATTACAACACTTTCAGTAGAATCTGTATGTGTCTATTGTTCAGCATGCAGGCACAATTCCATTAAACTTTAATTTGGGTTGAGCTAAATGGGACGAAATCCAATCTTGACCTTGGAAACAGCAAAACAAGGTTACCTCAAGGTAAGTTTAGTAGCTTTTCAGGAGCTTTTGGACATATCACATGAGCTTCATCAGCAGAGAGATTAACTTCAGTGTTTTTTTTATTTTAATGTAGTCTTGCATAGTTTGTGACAAACTGCTGTTTTTAATTTGTGCATTGCTTACCTTTAATATCATATTGTATATAATTACAGCCTTCTTATCTGTCTGTTACATGATCGTTTGTCTTGATGTTTCATGCCCAAGAGCCTCCATCTTACAAAAGTGGGACTATCTCAGAATAATGTGCTCTGATCTGGTCAAAGGCTTTATTAGGCAAAAAGGCTGTTTCTGTAAGGACGATTGTTTATAAATTACAGTGTAATTTATAGTTTATTTTTTGTTATTGAGGGAACAAACTCATTGGGTCTCTGTAGACAACACTAGCAGCTTTGCCACGAGGTGTGAATGATAATTTCACTTCTGAGGTGTTTCAGACATCAGAGCAACCATTAAACATATTTACTAAAGACTGAAAATGTGTCTGGTGAAGTCAATTTATGTGGTAATTTTCACAATATATAATTATTAAGAGGATTAATTTTCCTCATTCATGAATAATTATATTTTATTTTATTTATTTATTTATTGTAGGGTTTGTTATGGTTAATTAGATGCAGTTTAACAGGAGTGAAGTTGAAAAGCATCATTACAGACATAGGCGCCGAAACGGTGGGTGCTTCTGGGCCCGGACCACCGATCACAGAGCGCCCCTCCTATTGATCTAACAGAGCACTTGCCACACTCCATCTGACTGAGCACACACTCCGCATGCACAGCATGGAGTTCACCTTGCATCTCATGTTGTGTATCATTAAACTTTTCATCTCCGATCCCCCTGTGTATGTGCATACGTGTCGGTCGTTCATTTCATATAGTACTGAAATGCGTGCATTTGACTTTTCCAAATCCGTATAGCAACAAGTCACGAAGGTCATGGTTTATATTTGGCGTGGGGGTGGGACATTCAACTATCCAGAGCACCTACTGGCAGAAACATAAATCGGACCCTATGATCATAAGATGGAAACAATAGCAGCCACACTGTCGTGGCTGGTAGTTAATTAGACAACATGGACCACGACAGAACCTGCAGTGTGGTGTTATAATGAGACAGATTCATGTCTGAGTCAAGATGCAGAGTCCTGATGAAGGCCACTGCCGCCACAAACTGTATCTCTTTGTCTTTGTTTCAGAGCTACAGTCACATGACCAGCAGCAGCAGCAGCAGCAGCAGCACTGATGGCAGCCCTGCAGTCCCCCCCCCCCCCAATGTGAATGTCTCTCTGTCAGCAGGACGCAGACTACAGATGAGTGACTCATCTCTGCCTGTTGCTTCTGAGCTTGGCTCCATTCAACATGGGGCTGCTATAGGACAGATGTGGCTTTCACCAGCTCCCGTGACCCTCCTCCCAGGATCCTCCATAATGTACGTGCACCTGTCTGAACCAGCCTCCTCTGCTCTGCTCTGCTGGGCCTGAGTCACACTGGGTTGTGCTGAGAAAGGTGGCTCCTTCCCTCGACTACAGCGATCAATTCTCAATATGGTTAAGAGGAGCAAATCAATTGGTTTAACACAAAGAACTGTCAGTGTGCTGCTGAAAGGCATTTAGCCACATCGGCGTGCACACGCTGTGCATGTTACCCCAGGGCCTTTCATTTTTAAATAATAGAGGGGGGAAAGCCAGTGTTTTGCTTCTTCACTTTCTGAACATGAACTAACATTAGTTGGACTGGGCGGAGACACGTGAATGAAGACGAGGTCGCATTTTTTTAAGGGGACAGTTTATGAGGAAAGTATTAACTGACATTAAGTCGGTGAGAGGTGCTAAATGTCGGTTTTGATACTGTTTTGGTTTCTTGCCCGACCCTATAACACCTGAATTTGTTATTACAGATTGAGGCTTGTGGCCAGAGGTTCAACAGGCTCAACAGTGAGTACTTTTCATTCAGCTAATTATTCAGCCTCCCATCCTCACCCTTGATAAAAGGCTTCAGAGTAGCTTGGACAGAGGAATCGCACATGTATCCTACATGGAAGTTTTTTTTTTGTTTGTTTTTTTGTTTTTTTTTACCAATGGGCAACATCCCTTCACAACCAGTCCTCCAACCTGAAGTTTAGGTTTAGGTTTAGGTTCAGGTTTGGGTTAAAATAAGTACTCCCTGAACATAATACAATCTTTGTTTTCATGGTTACTATAACAACATGGTTAATTTTGTCAATGGTCATCCATCCATCCACCCCAACCTCCTCCTGACATGGACTTTGTTGCTCTAAAAACTACGTCACCGCACTTTTCCCTTTGCTCCTGTCATCATTACTACAACCACTAGATGTTGCCTAGCAACAAAACCTAACTTTGGGTCATAACAACCTGCTGCACAAACGACCTATGGGCTCATTTTTTACAGGACAGGCTCTCCCTTTAACATTAGTGATTGGTCTGATCTGATTGGACAGTAAAAGGAACACTGCTGACTGGGCCAAAACAGCAACTAGCTCTATAATCAGTGCTCAGTAGAAAATCACTGCAACTAAAATGCTCCAAGGCAAAGAGCAGAAATCTGCAAGTGATAAAGTGCCACCAAATAAATGCAAACAAGGATGGTGCTGGAGAAAAGCCTTCGTGCCTTCCTCCCTGGGTAAATAAAATTAAAAAAAACAATATGTATGAATGTTATTCATTTATATTCTATTTCATCTAACACATCAGTGCGAGAGAGATTGTGGATGAATGAGACTGCAGCTCATACTGTTTGTGTTTAATCTGCTCTGATCTTATTTTGATGGTTTAAGCACTGCGTCTCCTGCAAGTGAAGCAGACAGAAACCAACAAGGGGAAGAAAATATCTGCTACAAAACATCTCTAACAAGACTTATGTGGGAAAAAAAGAGGCTGAATGGGATTAGGGTATTGATTTTTATCTACTTCAGTGAAGCCATAACAGCCCACAGGGAGCACTCACACACAGAACACAGTCACAAATATTGGTCCTTACTTCTTCCCTCATTTGTCCTTTGTTCCATTTGTCTTTCACTAATAAAAGTTTACAAGGAAGAAACAGAACAGAGGATGAACGCTTGCTTTCCAGCAGCTGAAATAAGTGCTGGCTGATGACAGACTGGCAGCCTGTGCAATGTATGTCACTGTTGTTCACCCAGTGCACAATGACAGACCCGTCAGTATCCACATGATATTGACATAATGACATGTTAATGTCATGTGACCAGTTTCCTACTTCACTCCACCATTCATGTCGTAGATTTTTCTAAAAGGTCGAATTTATAAAAATGCACACAAACAAAAACTGAATCCTCATGTCAGCCAAACCCTGCAGCTCAAGGTAACCAAATGCTGAATCAATAGGTATGGTGTTATATTGATCATGCATGGTATTTTTTTACACATCCAGCCCTGAATCATACAACCATGGGAATATTTTCTATCCCCACCTTCCACAGCACATTTGAATGCGGTACAAACAAGTGCAGAGTGCTGGGATGATAAGATGAGTGGGTAAATTGGCAAATCAAGTGTTTACACATCCTCACACAGACTTTGGCGGTCAGCAATAATGTCACCTTGATTCCTCCTTTGCTGTATTCCCTCAGGGTATATATCATTTGCAAAAATCGACTGCTGTGGTCGTTCTTCTTAGGAGGACAGTATCATATATTGTATGTTATCTGTCACTAAAAGTTGCCAAAAATGCCACATAAAATGGGCAAAGGACAATTCCTTTTTGCAACCTGAGTCTAATTATTACACAATAAGCCGTGGAACTTACTGGATTAGCTCATTAGCTTCCTGCACATCCATTGTACTGAATCACAGAATTGCAAAACAGCGCAACCATGTCTCCCAGAAATTATGGTTATGTGCAACTAAACTGCAAAAACAAATACATTTTCTAGTAAACATCATTGCAACTAGATTATATTTTCTATTATTGTACTGATGGTATTGTATTTGAGTCAAAAATATATTGATACTGATAGATATCAGTAAAATGTTCACAGACAATAAGTTTGTTTTCTGCTAAAATATCTGATGTTGCAGTACAATATCCACTTGCTTAGACTCTTACAGCACTTGGTTAAGGTTAGGGAAAGATCCTGGTCTGATTAAGTACTGAGTTGTAATCCAGCCAAGGATTACATTTCTGACAAAGCATATTTGCTGTTGCAGTCTAGTTGCATATAACTACCATTCGTAGGAACTGGGGTTGCACTGCTACATACTGTAGCTCTACTACGCTTCCCAGAGGCAACATGACCCTGAGAAAGGAGAATGTGTGGAACCAACTGTTCAACAAGTCCTCCATCCTCCAGAACAACACATCAGTTACTCATCTGATACCTCTTTTGGAAGGACAACAATATTTGGACCATTGGTTTGGGTTTGGGAAAGGTTACAGTTTTGGGTTAATAAATGAATTTGTTAAGGTTAGTAAATTAACATGGTCATGGTTAGAATAAATCTGACTGCTTGAAGAACAGGAAGTGAACACAGTCTTTTGTGAAAAGGTTTGATGACTCCTCCATCCACATCAACCTCTTCTATCTGCACATGAAACATGTTTGACATCTCACCTGGATGAGGCTTCCATCATATGTCTAAAAACCATGAACAGAGCTGAATTTAACTGCTCTAATTTCAGCTTCACATTGTTTTGACTTTCTTTCTGGGAGTCCTTGGGAGGGCAGAACTAGCATTTAAACAGAATAAATATAATCTCACTGCTCCAAACCACCTCACTAATGAAGATACATTAAATCAGCCTTTAAGTTGTTGTTGCAATCTTGAGTGGTATTAAGGGCAATTTGTGCAAAATATCCTCTCTGGATGATATCAAATGAAGCAGAGGGTCACTGTAGAGCAGCAATCTATTTTAATTTTCTACAAAATATAACACTGCACCCTGAAAGGATTCGCGGGGATAAATGACTGGGGACTCTCATTTTGAAAAATGGAATTTTAAAAAATCAATTGAGAGGCTGAAGCTAGTTGGAAAAGTTACTGATTTTAAGACCAATGATGATGACTGTTTTCATCAGAACGTAAATAGGTGACTCTAACAGTGTCTATGATTTCATATGAAAATGCCAACTCTGCTCACATAGTCTGGTTTCAGGGAGTGGTGCATCAAAATCGATCCACAAACCCTGATATAGTGGATCTGAGAAAAGAAATACTGGTCAATAAGAGACCTGCTTTGCACCAATCCATTAAATTGGCTGGTTGGTCAGTCAGTCTTATAATATATTATAATGATTCTAATCACTTCACTCTCTTCTTCTGAAAGGAAATTCATGATCTGGAACCTTCGTTTGAACCTGCTGCTGTTTGTTACATCTGTGACGGTGGATCATCATTTGAATGTAATAACGGCACATACATCTACTCTGGCTGGTAATGCGTGAATTTGCACATGACTCATACTAAATTACCTGCATTTGACAGCGGTAGTTTTACCTTAGTGCTGTTGAATCTATTTAATCCCTCAGAAAAATTGAAATCTTTATCATTCTGAGCTCACTCAAGGTGGAAAAGTGGTCGTTTCATGCTTCGATTGTGAATCAGATTTGGAGTTCAGGGTGGCTTTTCTTCTCTTCTTCTCACACATACAACATAGACAAGATACCTGAAGACAGCTTGGTGTGATGCCATTGATCTGTAGATGTGAAGATCATTACCACGAGTGGTTTCAAAGCACTGCCCTGCTGTAAGGAGACGCTGGACTAGAGAGTCAATGAGCGTAAATATCAGTGACAAAGACGCAAAGCAGGTCATGACTATTTCATGTAGACTGGATAGTTAGTTGTGAAAGCTATTTCTAGTTTTATAGCATAGCTGTGATGTCGTTTCTAAACAATCAATAACAATAGATGAGAATTAATTAATTAAACAACAACAATATTTGCTGGTTGCAGCTTCCTCAGTGTAAAGATTTGCACCTTTACTCTGCATTATGTTGTTTTTAGTTGGTCGGATAAAATAAGCTGATAACCTGTGGTGGCTGTTTTCTTTTTTTTTATTTTTTTATTATTTATATACTAAAATGATCACTTGGTCCTTATATTTAATGCAGATAACCAGTGGCAGTCTTTTTCCCCCTGGCAACAGCTACAAACCAGATGCTGAAGGGGTCATCATGATCACTGAATAATAATACCATCTACAGCTGCTTATTGTCAAGAAAAATCTGAAACGACTCTGCCTGATACATCACATCCAAGTCAAACATGTGGAGCAGCAAACAAAACTAACAGCACAAATGACTCCATGGGAGATAATCTGACGCCTAACTTCTTGTCATTCATTGCCTCCACAATCCATGTATATCTCATATAAAAAATGCACTAGATAACCCAGTAAATATCAAACTGAGTCGACAGGACATTTCCATGCTTCATCGCTGCAGGTTAACAAAATCACGAAGGCTTATCTGCGGTCAGTCTTGCCGCTCTCCATGGTGCTGAACCTGGCCAGCGCTCAACGTACTAAGGCGCTCTCCATGGTCCTGACTCTGCACCAGGTACAGTAGGTACAGTCGGCGTGTGGACGAGTCTGCCTTTTTTCAGATTCGCAAGCACTGAGCAAAGTCTGTTGAAGCTCTATTCCCCCTTGAATTAAGAGGGAAACGAGGAGACAACTAAGAAAAATACGCAACACAGTTATGTTTTCTTAAGACTCCCTGAAGGTCCCAGGTTTCCCTTACCTGCAGCGGGGGAACGCCGCCCGGACCGTCCGCTGAGTCGGGCGAGTTGTCGAACACTCGGTCCCTGTACAGAGACCACAGCCCGACGTTTGGCAGGAAAAGGAGAGCCGCTATGAGCAGCCCCGCGAACTGCAGCAGCCTCTTCTCTTTCCGCCTCATCTCTCCGGGAGGACAGCGCGTCTGAAGCAGCGGCGGCGGAAACCGGCGAGTCCTCGACCCCCGCTTTTTCTGAGCGGAGCAACTTTCACTGTGACCGGGGGGGGGGGGGGGGTGCGTTCAAGCTGATGGGAATATCCAAACATACGCGACGTCCGGTGTTGACTTTCAAAATAAGACCCCGTATACTCTGACAGGTGCTCTGACTATTCTCAAGTACAAAAAAAGCCTCCGTTAGGTTCCCCATGAAAACAGTGATGGATGGGTGTGGAATAGTAGAGATGAAAGCACATTTATTGTGGATCCCAGATGGACAATTAACGAATTAAAGACATGCTCATGAAATGCATATATACAGTACATGTAGGCTAAAATGTGCAAAATGTGCCAAACATTCAGGTGTTTTTTTTCTTCATTTTAATTTAATTTAATTTTTTTTTTTTTTTTTTTTTTTGCTGTGTCACATTGGTGTAAATGCTGTAAAATGGGATTTTAGCTAATCCATCAAATTATACAGTGTGAACACACTGTGTGCACCGTGTGTATAATTAAACTGGGAAGTCACAGAGAAGAATTCTGCCTTGTAATTTAAAAGGACCCATATTGTGTCAGTTCAGGTTCTGCAAATCTCACATTCTATAGCAATTTCTCACTTTTGCCTCTCCTATGAGACTGAGATTTTTCAGATATATTCTTTTGTGGTCTTTTAGTAAAGGTCTCTTTTAGCAAATTTTGGCATATTGGATTTTATATAGCTATGACAAACTCTAACACTAGGAAAGCCCTTACACTGTAAGACAGTTTTAACTATTCAGTATTTACCTGCTAGAGTGTCATTCTATAGTTAATGCAATGATCCCACTGCATGTTCTGGTAGGAAATACATTGTTCTACACATGGTCACCCTCATCTGCAGATTGCAGAATCTGTGCTTTTGTTTTGAAGGGTCAAACACGCACCGTCTTGTTGCTGTCTGATTTCCTCTACAGCAGCTTGATTACAGTTTATTCTTTTGAAAGAAGACTTGGCGGGATAATAGAGTGTATCACACGTTAGCCAATGTCTGAATTCAGTGCTTCTATAAACTGAACTTTTTGTCCTGCTGCGTTGGCAAAAGCCAGAGGCGGAGGTAGGGCCACAGCAGTGCATTGTACAGTGTCTTACTGGGAAATTTATGGGGGTTTGTAGTTGCCTGGTTGGCATCTCCTGATGGTGCGCCTTTAGCTCTAGTCTGTTGTAGAACATGCAAAACATTTCTGATAAATCTCACCTGAGCATATATACAAAACTGATCAGTTTGAGTCCTCTGGTATTTGACCCTGTGTTCAAGTTGTGTGCTCATGGAGTCTTTTATATACAGTAGCCTACCATCAACTTTGCCACAGATTTCAATTAATTTCCATGTGGTATGAAAATCAACCACAATCAAAATGAGTCTTAAAAGAGGCTATTTGTAAGTTTTCTCTGCAGCCAAACCTGGTTTCTTGCTGGGAGCAAGTGGTGGTGTCACTTGACAAGAGCTCCAGCCAGCGTTGTCCTTACAAGAGGTTATAAAACACCATTGGAGCAGCGCTGTGTCTTCAGGGAAGATTGGAGGCTACAGTGAGTCGCTTTTGGAAAGTGACCAGATGGGCCGCAGCTAGCTGGTTAGTGTGCTAACTTCATTTGAAGACAAGATGTGATAGAGACAAGAGTCAATGATGATGTTTGTTTCCAACGTTGGAGAGATCTCTTGGCCAGTAAAGGAATAAAGTTTGACGCTGAACTTGTTAATGCTGATGTTAGCTATGTAGCAATAGCAAAACTTACGTATAGCTTCTTTAAGGGTGTTTTAATGAGTTGGATTTAAATCTTAATAAACACTGTGACTGCTTCCTTTTTCACTAAGGTTGCAAGAAATCAGCAGCAAGAAATCTGTACTTACAGCTCATAACTCACAACAATATTGAACGTTTTGCAACAGCAAACCAAACATCTCGAAATGCAAACAAGTTTCAAGTTTTGAATTTAATCAAATTGTGTTTGTAGATTATTCTGAATTTATTGTAACTAAGTTGAAACATGCAAAACGAGACCAGTGAAGTTGTTTCAAGTGCAGCTTAACAGCACTGTCCTCTTCTGTATCCACTACTTCCCTTTGTGTCTCAACAGCTGAACCCTGTCTCAGATCTCTTTGTGCCTCCATGTGGAGAATTTGTTGATTTTCCACCAACCCCTCCACCTCCACAGAGACAGTAATTACTACCTTATAAAGTGCATTGTCTCTGCGCGCCTCACCTCTGACTGAATTAGCAGCACCGATGCTTGACTCCAGAATCTGGAGGTTGCTAAAAATGATTCCAGTCTTTGTCTTTTCTTCACCAAATTGTCTAAGTTTGAATCTACTCTCAGTGTCTCAGACCCTTCCCCTCCTTCTCCAGGCACAAATAATTGAAAAAATAATCACAAGCATCTGTAGAGGTTGTTGGAGTCATGAGCGATACCAGAAAAAAAAAAAAAAAAACTCACTAATTTGTAATGCTGTATGTGCTTTGATACGCACAACCTGAAATCGTGAAAAAGTGTGTCAGTCCCATTTTCTCAACATACATCATATTTGCAGGAGCAACTTTCATAGGAGGAAAGGCTTCAGTATTGATTAAGACACAACAATCTGTCAGTAATCTGCCAAGCTATTCATCCAGTCAACAATACTATCCTAATAACAAAATCGCTACAAAAAACGAAATTTTAATCATAGTTTTCTTGAGGGCCCTCCACATGTTGGGGCCCTAGATTGTTCGCTCTGCTGTTACCACCTGCTATGATGACCATTTCTCGCCTTCACTGTGGAGAGCTTAAATTACAGGGTTTTCAGTGTAATTAAGAGGTGCGTGAGTGAGGAGTCGGCTAACACTAATGTTTTTATAGCCCTGCTTGTGTTAAATATAGTGTACATGCTTCAAATCAAATCACAGCATTTTTTCTATAGCATTAAATATTCATGACTCAAGAAGCTACAAAATAAAACAGCACTGTAAATGACTCTTTATTAAGAAATTAGCACTAAGAAACTCAGAGATTCTCCTTTGGCAGAAAATAGTGTGTTTATGTTGGACCCCATCCATCAGGAAAATATGTTTAGAGACTTTAATGTAAATGTTTCTTTTCTGGCACAACATGGGTCTAATTTGACCATCGGGTCTATTGGTTATGATATTTTATTCATTAATTCAGTTGTTGGGTGCAGCACAGATCTTTTCATTACCTTATGTGGATCATTCACTTTCAGTCCAATTACTTGCATAGCATATATATTTCATGCCAGATTAATTGCACAAATGTATTGATTGTCAAATCTGCAGGAGTGCTGTTGGGATTTTCAGCCCTCACCCTAGTTACCTCGACAAAAAGTCAATCGGATTTTTCTATTGGTTTGTGGATTATTGCAGGTTAAAAGCATTACTGCCACCTAGTGGACAGCATAGTGAAGCAGTAGAGTCCAAAACTGATTTGTTTATGTAAAGTTATGTTATTATTATTATGTTGAAGTAACATTTTGGAGTTCCATTAGAAAAGAGCCTCACATTTACTCAGGGTCAAACTGTCATATATATGCAGTGGGGATCCTAGACCTAAGGGGGGCCCAGGCAACAAAGCTTTTTAAAGCCCATCAAAGGGGGTATATATGGATTAAGGTGGTAGATAACTGTCATTGCAAATGTGCCAATATGACTGGGCTTCGGGCAGGCATTTGCCTGGTTTGCCTCTCCTAGGTGTATACATGAAACTTTTTCCTTATGTTTATTTTTTCGTATGTTTGTGTTTCCATTGTTCTTCTAAAAAGTTTTGGATGACGTCTTTCTGTTTATTTGACCCAGTGAAGCAGATTTTACGGCTCAGTTCATTGAGACAGAATGATGGTTCAGTAATTGCTTATCAGGGAAGTCATGGCCCGGCCCTTTCTGAATGAGCTCTGCTAATGGCTTTCAGCACAGCAGAGTCGATCAGTGGTCCACCATCAGATGATAATAATGCTGGTATTTCCTCTGCTTTATGCTCTATGAATTACCTTGATTTTTTTCAAACCTCTTTCAAATCCACACTGAGGCTGTGACACGAGCAGGAGGAGTTATAAATCGTAAATCCCCACCACATTCAGAGGTTGCAGGGTTTATCCATAATTCATGCAGGAAGACACTGAACAGATTGAATTGTCACAACTAAGACTGGTACAGATGGAGAGAACGAGAGCAGAATGAGCTTCTCTCTCTCTCGCTCTCTCTCTCTCTCTCTCTCTCTCTCTCTCTCTGTGAGCGTCCAGAGCAGGAACAGAAAGAGCAGGATTAGCAGGGGGAGAGACTCCATCACATCCTGGGTTCAAGTCCACTTTGTTAAACAATGTCGCTAATCTTGAGTTAACCCACACTCATTCTTCCTGCTCTATATATGCATGCCTGTCGAATACAAGGGTTAGAGGAGATTAGGGTGATGCTTGACTGGTTTGGAAATTAGGATTTGTTCAGTGTGAGTGTCAGAGGTTAAAAAATAAGCAAATCAGCTGCCACTTGGAACAATAATGACTCATGGAGCAGCTTAAGGTCAAGTAGAGGAGGTCAGGATTTTCTTTGCTGTAAGTGACAGTCAAGCTTTGCAACATATTGAGAGAAAATTACTTTTACAAAATATCATTTATCTCAATTGAAAAGCAAAAATGAAGGCGCTAACTTTCACTTCTGAATGAGTGAGGAGCAGGCAGCAGACGTCAGTGTAATGTCAGGATACTGGACTCTAACAGCTTCACTGTCTGACAGATTATGCATTTTGGTTGGAAATGAAAATTTGTTTAAAGTCAAAACCCAACAATGGCTAATAGGCCTTGTGGTGTTTCCCACTGCACTATACCTTTATGATTGTCCTTCACTTGTAAGTTGCTTTGGATAAAAGCTGCCAAATGAATAAATGCAATATAATAGCAACAGTCACCACAATCTGTCAATTCTAACCTGTCAGTCACACATTTCACTTTGAAAGACTGTAAATGAGTTTGTTATCTTGTCTAACAGATTCCAGATCTGGTGGCACAATAAATCCAGAGACTACATTTAAAATATTTCTGTCTGACCTTGAACTAGTTCAGAATAAATATGAACATAAAACCAGTTTCACACAAAGTCGTCTGTTTAAAGCAGGTAGGGGTTTTATGGCCTCCACCTAAAGCCTCCCGTGTTTACTCACATGATAGATTGCTCTGCCACAGATTTTACCCAGAAAAGCTGAGCAATTATATAGAAAGCATCAGCTGATAAGAGCAAAGTGGAACCATAAAACAATTCTGCTTCAGTTCCACTCCTCCACTCAGCACACCAGTCATGCTGGATAGTATGTCGCTCAGTCTTGCCTTGTGCAGTGATAATTCCTCTGGTGAATTACCACTTCTTGACCTTTCATGGCATTAAGAAAGGGCACTTTCACACATAAATTGTGCATGGAGTGTTCCTCCAGCTTCTTTATCGCCAACCGAAAGTAAGCAAAGGTAGCAAAGGAGTTTCATTATGGGGTTTTTTTTACAGCCATGTCAGCAATATTAGTGATTTCATGCATTTTTTTCCACTGCCTTGTATGTGCTTACCACCACTGGTAATACAGCATTTGAATAATAGTGTCACTGACATTCATTAAAACATAACAATATGTGCTGGAAGACCTGCACAAATCCTTGGCTTCCAGTAAATATTAGCCTGCAGCACATCCTGCTGACTTCATTTTCCAGTACAATTTATATTTTTTTATGTTTTCTTTAAAATTCTTAAAAAATTGCCCGTGCTTGCACACACATCTGGACTTCACCGCTCAGAAACACCTGACGCGGTGTTGGATGTATTCATAGTGACAATTATATTGGAAACATAAAAGTCAAGACTGTCCTGTAACAAACGAGGTCACAGGTCGTCTGTCAGCAGGTTATTATGACTCAGTTAGGTTTTGTTGCTAGGCGACATCTACTGGTTGTAGTAATGATGACAGGAGCAAAGGGAAAAGTGCGGTGACGTAGTTTATAGAGCGACAGAGTCCACGTCAGGAGGAGGTTGGGGTGGATGGATGAATATGACCCAGGAGAGCGGTGTTCGATTCCCATGTGACTGTAGCAGTTTATGTTGTTTCTGTTATCCATGACCGTTCATTGTTATCATTGTAACCATGACAACAAAGATTCTCTAATGTTGAGGAAGAACTTATTTTAACCCAAACCACCCTCTTTTCCTAAACCTAACTGAGCCATGACTGTTATTATAGTAACCATGGCGACATGTGGACTGTGCCTTCAGTACAGTCCACATGTTTATTATTGTAACTATGACAACCAGGGTCCACTAGGGGCGCTGTTTCAGGAGACGCTCCTGTGGGTCGTTTCAGAGGGTTGGAAACAACCTGTGTGGTTGTTCAGATTGGAGGACATGTTGAAACTAACACGATAAATATGACTGTTACTTGCTTATCATCAGCACGTTAGCATGGCACATGAACTCCTCCCACCCTGGACACAAACTCTTTGAGACACTCCCCTCTGGCAGGAGGCTGCGGTCCTTCAGGACCAAAACCTCTCGCCACAAAAATAGCTTCTTCCCATCTGCTATTAGCCTCATCAACAAGGCTAGAGAGCCCCACTGTTGCTGATCAATTGCACCAATCACCAGAAAAAATTCCTTGTATGTGAAAACATACTTGGCAATAAAACTGATTCTGATTCTGATTCTGATTCTGAACATGCTAATGTTTGGTACTCTGCCTATGTGCAGCATCAGTGCTGCTAGCACGGCTACAAACTTTGTCTTGCTATTGTTTTGAACATATGTACACAGGACTTCTTGGAAAGCAGTTCAGAGTGAGTAAAGACAGTGACACTGATTCTCAAAAATTTATTTGATAATTAGTCACCTATGATTTGACTGTGTTACGATCACTGTTGTTTTGTTATCTTATTTATTTTAATTGTCAGGAGGAGCATTGTGATAAATGAAGGAAATTATTAGGCAAAGCAGGCTGTAAAATCATGTCAAATACAACATGATCAGTCTTGGAATGCACTAAATGTCACAGATTAAAATCATATTTGTCACTTGGATTCATCCATTTATTCATTTTATGCACAAAAACTCTTCCAGCTGGACTTTGTTATGAACACAGCATCGCTCTGTTTGGTGGTGTGTGCCAGCCAAATCAAACATTCTCCATGCAGGGATCCTTCTGTGTTGACTATAATGGAGCCTGCTCTCTTTGTGTATAAATTAATTATGCACCATCAGTATTCCCTCAGACTCATGGTGTAACTGGCACAGAAAGAAAGATTAGGCGGTTACATTCCCAGAGCTGTTCCTGGACCAGTGCCCTCTGTAAATCTGTCTCCTCTGCTCCTGCAGTAGCTTTCCACATCCCTTACATTACATTAACTCTCTCTGTATTTGTTTATTTATGCTGAGAGCTTTGGCTGTAGTTTTGCTACACTATGACCACCTGGCAGTGTCTGTGGTATTTCTATATTTTCCCAGAGTAGCTTCTCTTGTTGCCTCAGAGCCTGTCTGGGACAAAATCCCATCTGTGGGACCGTAGATGAGCCCCATCATCCCAGTTTAACGTCTGCCGTGCCCGTGTTCAGACTTTGTCGCCTCTTGTTGGTTTTTGCTGCTCTCTGATGTGTCAGCTCTGACCCCCCAGCAGTTCATAATGTGCCTCTCTCTCTCTGCAGTGATGAGAAATTGCCAACCTCCATTTTTTGGCAGACTCCTTATATATTTGCATGCCTGTGTGTGTCAGAAGTCACCTTTTGCTCCATCTTATGTTCCCTAAAGGCTCAACCAGTCTCTCCAATGCATGTTCTATTATAAATGATGCACCAAAATGTTATAAATTATACCAGTTTTATTCTGATTGTCAGTTTAGTCCTTCATTTCAATTGTGTTTGATGTTTTTTTCATGATCTCTGTCATGTTTTCATTGATGCCCTGTGTCATGGATTTTCTGCTGAAACACTGAACACAGACAGAACTAAAAGCACAGACAGTAATCGACTAAAAGATTAATAAAAGATTATTATTGATCAAGAAGGGAACAAGGCTCACACAAAATCTTAAGTATAATCACTTCCTGTCCCAACAATACAGAGTCAGGCTAACTCTTTTTATAGAACAAGAACAGGGAAAGAAATGGACACAGATTGGTCGAGATATATATCACCTTATGATTAGCAAACAACCACAAGAGATACTGGACATGCATGTCTGCTACTGGTGTATATGTCCTAAGACACAAGAAACCTCAATTTGCATAAAGACCCAAAACGTGCAGCTCTCAACCTCTTTCAGCACAGACAGCATGAGGAGAGCAGTGGGCTTCTTCAATAACACAATCTATATCATAAGAGAAACTCATGACTGAATGAGTCAACCAAAGACTGATAAACCAACTATTACTCACGCACCTGCAAGAGAGTGGCAACGCCAGTGCATGTTTTCTCTTCATTTCCTTTTAGCCAAACATTTCAGGAATTACACCGTCAAGCAGAAGCTGTTACAGCAAGAGGCTCCTTTATCCTGCTGAAAAAGACTCCCAGCTTTTACACAAGGTGTAGATTTCCCTCTCAGCATGCACACACCTGCAAGGTGTCAATGCTGAGTTTTGAAATCATCTTTGTGTTTGCTTTCTTTGTCTGTCTCTACAAAAAGGAAAAATGACACTTCTTTACTTCCCCCACCTGTGTTTCCACAGCCCACCCTGAGAGTTAATGGTAACTGCAAGGAAAGAAATTAAAAGTGGAAACCATCTTAAACAAAACCTAATTAAGCATGAAAGTTCCAGGGATTACAACTTTAATCGAACTGAACATATCACTGAAGGAACTTTTCTCCTTCTAGTCTTCCTGTTATTTTGTAGGCTCGCATTCACGCTTCAAGAGTACAAGTCACATAAAGCTAATAGTGTTGTACTGTTAAGCCACAATTATGACTGTATTTCCAGTTGGAGACACCATTATCCTCTGCAGTCTGGGAAACCAAGGTCTTTCAAACCCAGCTCAGACAAGAATGAAAAAAGTGAGGAAAAGATTTGAGACGTGGCAAAAAGTAGGTAAGAACATGTGACTATGTTCAGGTTTAAGTGACCAAAGGAATCTGATAATCACGGCCCACTCATGTCCAACCAATGTAACTCCACACAAAAATCCACTCCACTTCCGCTGTGAAGTTGGAAAACAGAAAAACATTTATTCCCTACCTGTCACAAGCAGGTGAAATCCACTGAATTATCTTTGATAAAATATAAAACTAAACATGACAGGACACAGTATGAAAACCTTATGACGCCATTAGATTCCTGGGTTCCACAGCTCAACTGGAAAAAATGTGCTAGGTGGACTCTCTTAAAGTGACAGTACCTACAAAAGATTAGGGCTATGTGAATTTTTTATTTTTTTAATTTTTTTACTCAGAATTGAGACTGAAACATGTGGCCCTAATCCTCTTCCATACATATCTAATTACTGAAGAAAATGAATTAATCTGTTCTATATGAACAAAAACCTGCCATCCCCATGCAATGTGCTAACCATCAAACAGGTGCTTCTCTTACGGTGGTGTCATGGAGCTCTTCACTTAAACAGCTTTGCAATTGCATCTTCTCAGTTACTCTGAGAGCTTTTCCCTGCTTTTAACTCTCAGTTACAGGCTCAGGGTCTGAGTGTCACCCATGACAATAGAGGACCTTGAGTTTAATGCATCTTCATCTGCCTCCACAAGAGCAAAAGCATCTGCATCAAACAATATGGTTCTTTGCAGCTCTGTGTCTCTGCTGTTTACTAAATGATCCCCCGTCAGCCACCTATCCCTATGTTCAAAATTGCAATCATGCACAGGAAAAACAACTACCCTGCAAACCTGATACTTTGATCCCTCTGTGTGTCAGTCTCTCTCTCCCTCTCTGTCACTGTTTGCCCGTCTCTGTCTCTTTCTGATGCTTCATCAACCACTCTAAGTGGTGATCATACCCAGCCAGCCAAATAATGTTCATTCCCTTGAATCCCAAGCACCTTCATAAAGCCTTGCTCTCTTCCATAAACATAGCCAGCCCATCCACTTTTCTTCTTATTTTCTACCTTATCCCCCCATCCCCCACCCCCCAGCTACCTTTAATACCTTCATCAGCCTCTTCACAAACAGCAGCCTTAAATGAGTTCAGCAGATGGTGCTGCCAATGTGTCTATTTGAGGACTGTGCATTTCCCTAAGAAGGAGAGATGAAAGCAGTAATAATTGTTTACAGCTCGCTGACCTTCAAGGACAATAAATGCTGGAGATGAAGGAGCGTACAGATGGTTTTTGAACATTTCATCCGGTACCAAATATTTTCCAAAATCTGGCAGACATTTGAAGATTGTCTGTTTGCTGAGCCTAATGATGTTTACAGTGATAAAGGCATCACATTCACCACTCAGAATTCAGAGTCATTTATGAACTGAAGTGTCCTTGATCGTGTTGTTTTTCCAGGTAAAATTCTAACAGATTTTATCAACTGTGTGTAGGTAGCCAATTAGGAAAGGTCTAAAATTCCATCTGCAGCTGATTTTTTTTCTTTTGTTGAGCCCATAGATCGTCTGTGCAACAGGTTATTATGACTCATAGTTACACTTTGTTGCTAGGCGACTTCTAGTGGCCATAGTAATCATGACAGGAGAAAAGTCCACGTCAGGGGGAGGTTGGGGTTGATGGATGGGTTGAAAAAAAACAGGAATATGACACAGGAGAGCGGTGTTTGATTCCTATGCGAAAGTAGCAGTTTTTATACTCAGCTCCTTCAGTCCACATACTAAAGTTTCCTTTTCCAAGATACTGAACCCCAAATTGCCAATTGATGTATCATGTGACTGTGACTATGTGTGATAGAAAAGTACTCAATGCATAGAAAAATCTTTGAGAAAAGCACTATACCCATTTACCATTGCAATTGGATAACGTGTTTTGCTGGGATTACTGCAGTGTACTGGGGCAAATGCTAAGCCATGAGGGATCAGTTGTTGTTCAGTGGCCTTAAGATCAGCCATCATGCATAATACAATACAAATAAATTTTACCCTGTTAAATGATTTTCTTGTGATGGGGCACTGATTGTGAGTTGTAACCTGAAACAAACACCAGTCTGGAGGCTTTGTTACTCTTGGCAAAGAGGAAAGATGGAGGAAACAAGAGTGTGGTGAGTTATGAGGAGGGAGACAGAGCAGACTGGGGTAATAAAAAGATGAGGAATAAGATCATCTAGCTACGCTTCAGCGCCGTCCTGCTCCAGTGCTCCGACAAGTGCCTTGACTTTGCAATCAAGTAGACATACTAGATATTTCAAGTAGACGAGAATGGAGTGTTTTACAGGTTCAGTGTCTATCTGTTATCCATGAAAGTCAAATAATGCAGGACCTCATGCAACACTCTGGATGCCCGTGGGGCGAAATGCTGGAATAGTTATATTTCCATCCAGTTAAGTCTTAATGGACCAATTTGTAGGATTTTAATATTCATAATTATGTTTTCATCGGTGTATAGTCACCTGAGGCTAAGAATCGTTTTATTTGTGAGTTTAGATGCCATGTTGCACCCCCATGTTGCTACAGTATCAGTTGTGAGTATTTGCAGCACGATTGTCTATTTGTTTGTGTTGTGATACACACACTTGATAATATTGGCTGTGCATTGAGAGTTGGCTTCATTACTACACTATACATGTCATTCAATTGGTTGAGCTAATCCAGTATTCCCCAACACATGTTTGACTGAGGTGTCTCATGGAGCTGCTGCTGAGGCTGGAGCCCGGTTCACTAATGACTTACACCTTGTTACTCTGTTTATAGACAGAACGTACATTTGCTCCAATAATAATCCTGATGGTGCACAGCTGCTGGTGAAAGGAAGAACATTATTAAATCTTTAATTATTACCACCTGTAGCTGCAGGTGAGGAGGAGGAAGCACCCACTGTGGGTAAAGAAAAGGTCAAACTCAGTGAGAATCTGCAGTGATAGACCGACGTCCTCAGCTCTGCTTCTGCTGGGGAAGTTTCTCACAATGTCACACTTTCTACAAGATTTTCAACTTCACTTTAAAAGAAAAGGTGATTCTGATTTATATTGCAGGCATTTGCTGTGTGGTTATTTTTTTGCTCTCCAACTGTCAATATTTTTGACAAAGTGACTTGGACACTGGGCAAACAGAGGTTTTATATGACAGGCAGTTGTGTACATGATGTGAACCCCCCCTCCCCTCGCACCCCCCAGGTGAATGTAACTGACAGCAACAAGCTCCCAGGCCCAGAGAGAGAGACACACACAATCAGATTAAATGACATGTTTAGAAAGAAAGAAAAAGATGAGCTTCAGCTGTGATCACTGCAGCTTCAGTCAAGCTCTTTGGATCTTTGCTGCTGTTTCTAACATATTTAAACTGGTGCATTCGAATCAAACGACCCTCACATGTGTGATTTGGCTGATGCATTTCCTTCACGTTTCAGATAACTGGAAAAATGCTAAATATTGCATCTGATAATCAGCCAGGCCAATAATCAGCGGAGTCCTACTTTTTTTATTTTTACTAACTTGAGGAATTTTCAAATCAAAATCTGCAAATACCCAGTAATTGTCTCTGTGTTTGTGCAGAGCCCAAGTCAGGATCAAAGTTTGCCACATGTATAAGTTTACTTTGGTCAAATTTGACACCACTGCATCTTTGTCCCTTTAAATGCTGCCTTCACAGACTTCCCTAAGTCTTCTTTTTCCTTCTGTCTGAGGGAACGATATCACTGCATCTGTTCGATGCTCTGTCACGAGGCTTCTTCTGCATTTAACAGCTTCAAATCCTCGTCTCCATGAAGCCACATTAAGCGGAGATATGAACTACTCAGCTGCAGGGGGATGTGGTCAAAATGAATTCATAAATGAGGGATTTTTTTCCCCCTGTTCCATCTTCTTTTTGCCTCCATTTCCCCGGTGATTTTTCCTCGTGAGAGCTGAGCAAAGCGATCGTTTCCATATTGATTGGCAGAGAAAGATATTCAGATTGCTGCTTTAACTACTTATTCCAGGGAAATAGGCTGGAATGATTGAATAGGTTTATGCAATTCATTCTGCCGGCACAGAAATCCTTGCAGCTTCGACAGATACCTTCAGTGGAGGCATTTTCACAATGGCCTCTATGTTTGTAATTTTATATATTTACCTCTGGTGTAAATGTGAATGCATCTGTATGTGCAGTGGCAAAATATGTCCATATGTGTGTGTCCCCATGTACACTGTGTGTGCATGTTATATTGAGTTACTCGCTTCAGTGCTGCTGCCTGAGCAGAGCTTTGAATAATGATAATCTATTTTTTTTTTTTAAGTGCTTGGTTTTGTTAATGTTGTAAGAAGAAATATCTCATTATTTTGGCTTTATTTTGGAGAACTAGTCTAATCTTGATTTATTAAAGGTTCTGTAAATTAGATTTTAAACAATAACAACAACAAAGCCCCCCCCCCCCCCCCCCCCCTTAGATTTACAGAACTTTTAAATTTAATCTACATCAGTAACTTAAAGCAGCAGTAATCAATAGTTTTTATAATGGCAATGTATCAAATGACAATGTGTTACCAAAACCCACTGTACACCAACTGTTCAGCAGCAAACAGCAGGCACAACCTGACTGGAGTCCAGCTGTGGCAAATTGAGCTGATTGGACATAGATTAGAAAGACACACACCTTTAATACTGCGTGGCAGGACAACAATCAGGCCAGGAAGTCTAGGGGAGTGCTCTGTAGACCTGTGTGATAAAACTGTGTTGAGGCATAGAACCACCACGACTTGTCCTGGAGTTGCCCATCCAGTCAAACTAACTAACCAGGCTGGAGGGGCCTCGGTCAGAACCCAGTGGTCACTTTAAGACGGTCAGAAGTCCTCTGCAGAGATGGAGAACCTGCTGGAAGAAAGATCACCTCAGCAGCTCTCCATCAATCAGGCCTCAGTGGCAGAGCGGCAGGAAAGATTTCACTCTGAGTAACAGGTATCTCACAGCCTGGTTGAAGTTTGTCACTTAAAGCATTCTGAGAACCAGAGACTTACCCAAAGAAACTTAGGCGTGCGTGTGCGTGCGTGTGTGTGTGTGTGTGTGTGTGTGTGTGTGTGTGTGTGTGTGTGTGTGTGTGTGTGTGTGTGTGTGTGTGTGTGTGTGTGTGTGTGTGTGTGTGTGTGTGTGTGTGTGTGTGTGTGTATATATAATGTAACATGTAAAGCACTTTGAGTGGTGAATAAAACTAGAAAAGCACCATGAGTGCCGTCCATTTACCGAGACTTGGGGCTGTAATTGTTGCCAAAGGAGCTTCTACAAAGTACTGAATTAATGTCTGAATACTTTTCTAAATATGTTTTCAGTTTTCTGACTTTTAATACATTTTAAACAGTCTTAAAAATCACGTTTTCACTTTGTTATCACAGATCACTGATCATAGACTGATTTGCAAAAATGCTATTTTTATCCATTTACATTTAAATATGCAAGACAAAATCTGTGAGAAGTGAATGGGTCTGAATCTGTTGTGAAGCCACTGTGGTTATGAAATGACCCTTAAAGATCTAAATCTAAAATGTAGGATTAATGAACTGTGTTACCATGTGATATGTAACAGAAGCTAACGAGGTACTTTGAAGATAACTTTGTTGTTCTTACATCTTTACCACTAGAGAGGCAAAAAAAAAAAAAAAAAGTTTGGATCCAAAGAGCAGCTTCTCCATTGCCTCTTCTTTAAAGCTGCACTGATCAATGTTTTTAAGTTGACCGTGGATCAGCTGCCCACCACCAAATGGCAGACAGACAAAGATCGTCTGTGAAATATGTGGCAGCTGAGGAGGCAAATAGTTCCCCCAGTGGTTACCTCACATTTTTCAGGTGGATAGAAACGACTTCAAGTGAATAATGATGTTTGTTCGTGGCTGTAGGATTTCTTCCAGTTTTGCTCACGGTTTCAACATAATTACTCTGTAAGATGCCCCCCCCCCCCCCCCCCCCCAACCCCCAATGTGCCTGAAAAATCTATTAATGGAGCTTTAAATGAACCTTTTTAATGTTTAGGTTTATACAACAATACACCAGGCAGCAGGAAGAAATGAGCTTCCAATTATCTTTTTAAACATAAATCAAGTCTTACAAACGAGGCCCTTATGGATTCATGTTAAAGTGCACTTCCCCTCAACTCACTCACCCCCACTCATTACACATTAGAGAGGAAACCCAGTGCTGTATCAATGCATTCGACTCAGACTGGCCGGCAGTCGACATATTGATAACACAGTAGATTATTGGAGTTGATTAATGAGCTTCTCTTACACCGTGTGTCTTCAGTCCTAAGTCACCACATACATTACACAGATTAGTGATGCCTCTTTGGCCTCTAGCTGAGCTGTATTGACAATGTGGACAATGGAGCTTTCACTGTCAACCCACGCTGCGTCAATGCATCTGACTGAGAGTGGGCAGAAATCAAGTCATTGATAATACATTGCTGGATGAATCCGCCTCTGTCCCATCCATTCAGAGCAGTCGGTCTGTGACAGGACTGGACCAGATTCATGAGTGGATACAAGCCAACATATTTGTCAGAGAAAATATTCATGTCGTCCTCTTGCTATTTACCAGGAGGATGTGGGCGTAAAGACGGCTCAGCTCAGACGTCTGTTACCTGCTCTCATCAACTGTCAGGTGTGTTAAAACTGACATGGGTCATGGGTTATTTTGCCTAATTAGTTAAATTGTGGTGAGATTTAGGGATGTATTTAAGAAATCTAATTGTGTTTTCTTTAATAAGTTATATTTGTTTAGATGAGAACTGCAGTAGAGTTGCGTATTGGAGAAGATAACTGATTTAAGTAGATTTTGGTTGGTCTAGGGCTTAATACTTAAGTCTCTGGGCAACAGGAGGAGGAGTGTGAGATATTTTTTATTAAATTGAAGAAATTCCCTCAAGGCGTTACTGAGATATCATGTTCACAAGGCCAAAACTGTGTCCTGTGAGGTTTTTACCTTTGAAGACCAACATCTAATCAGATAATCTTTGAGTCCAAATAAATGTTTGCACCAAATTTGAAGAAGTTCCCTCAAGGCATTACTGAGATATGGCGTTCACAAGATTTGGATGGACGAAAAACCTGAAACATAACGCCTCCAGCTGTGGCTGCTGCCAGGGCGGAGACAAAAATATCAAACCTCAGAAACACACACTCTCTTTCTATTAATAAAATAAGAGACAAAATATGTACAAAACACTAAAAGTAGTAAAGTGTATGATATTACAAAATAATAAATAACATTGTCAGTATGGCCTTGCATTTAGTGAGCTAATGGCCTTGAGGAAGAAACTGTCTCTGAGACTGGAGGTGTGTGTTTTGACAGACCTGTAGCACCTGCCAGAGGGCGACAGTTCAGACAGGTGGTGACCTGGATGGCTTTAATTATGTTACTGGAAGTGGGAACTGGCAGTTTGTTTTACATTGCAAAAATTCTATTGAACTGGAATCTGAATTATTTATATTTATATATTTATTTATTTATTTTTATATATATTTTATTTTTTTATTTTTCATTTTATTTTTATATATATATATATATATATATATATATATATATATATATATATATATATATAGTTGATATCCATAAAAAGATATTTACATTCTGTCTCAGTGTAGTTTTACTTCTACTCCCTCAGCCAGTTTTCTGAAGGATTGGTTTAAATGGGACATGGGACCTTTTTAATAAACAATAGCAGCTGTATTTCTTTCTGGTGAAGATGGTCTCAGAATGATACCACAGTCAAAATCTGTGTCTCATGTTGGACTTCCAGCACCCTGAGCAAACTGACAAAGGAAGTGACTTCTGACCAAGACATGAAGAGGACTGCATCATTTTGAATGAACAATGTGGAGCTGCTCGAAATGACAGAGAGGCCAACCACAGAAGGCACTCGACTTCCAACAGCTGTAGCCTCTTCAATAAAATGCAAAAAGAAGCCTTTGATGGAGGAGAAGAGTGAAAGAGCTGCAGGAAAAAAAACAGATTTTGAACTGATAGGATTTTGTGGTCAAAGTGTACAACTCCGTCTTTGTGTACTCTTGTATACTGATTTATACTGTTATTACAGTTGAATTTTTTTTTTTTTTTTTTTTTTTTTTTTTTTTTGTGCTCTCTTCACATCTTTGTCAACAAAATGTCCACCTTCTCCAACAGGCATTTGTGCCAGTTTTCTGACAATCTTTGTGTGCACTAATGCTTGTGTTTACCCTACACAACCTGTGTTGTTGTCCCACTGCATGTTAGTCTCCAGTACATTTCTAAACCGCAGACGTGTGTTTGTCACCGTGTTTAATCTGGCCAGGTCCTGTGAGAGTGCAGGTGCTGCTGCTGTCTGCACTGTATCTGTATGCCTCGTACTGTGTGTGTGTGTGTGTGTGTGTGTGTGTTAGTGTGTAACCTGGCCGGGCCCTGTGCTGTGATAAAGGGCCAGCTGCCACCTCAGCTCTCTGCCATATGGAGCCAGACCAAGGCTGCTCCTGGATGGAGAGATTAGAGAATAAATGAGTGATAACTGGGAGCCAGAGGGAGGTCTGAGAGCAGAGAGACCAGTCACAACCTACTGCCACTGAAGAGAGAAATAAGTCAAAGTGAAGAGGCGATTGACTGACAGTGACTGGGTTAGTGTTGCATCAGAAAAAAAACTGCATTGTGGGTATGTAAATCTGCATTGATATGGAGGCTGTAAATAACCAAGCTTCTCTCCAGAGTCTTGGATATATGCAAATGTTTATTTGATCCATTTATGACAGCAACATGTAGAACACTCAGTGCAGCATTGACTAATTACTTTTGATGCCTGGTGCACTGACATAAAACAGACCAACCAGTTCTCCAACCTGAACAACCATATAACTCGTTTTTTTTAACCCAAATACTCTTTGATTCATAGCAGTGTCTCCTGAAATTGCACCCCTATGACTGCAGGTGTACCGGACCTTGGTTGTCATGGTTATAATAATAAACACACAGACTGTACTGAGAGCGCCGTACCTACCTTTGTCACTATGGTTACCATAAAAACAGTCATGGCCTGTTTAGGTTCAGGAAAAGGTAGTGATTTCTAAAAAAAAAGTACCTCTTCAACATTAGACAATCTTTGTTGTCATGGTTACAATAATGACAACGTGGTTATCTTTGTCGAATGGTCACAGGTAATAGAAACAACATGGGAATCAAACACCGCTCTCCTGTGTCATATTCCTTGTACAATTTACAGATGTCCCCTAAACGCCTCACATACAGGCAATAGGTAAATGCTATGTACAGCACACATCAGCAGGGGCCCCACTTAAGGGGGGGTTCGGGGCAACACCAGTGAACTGTGTCTTAATGTGAGGTTTAAGGAGGTTCATAGTTTTCATTGCAAAATGTGCCAATATGGGGGGCCATCATGGGCCCCCTTTCCCCTTGGGGGCCTCCAAAACTTTTGCTTGGTTTGCCTGGGGCACCTGTACATACGACAGTCCTGGATGGTTATCAGAAGGAATCCAACCATTTCAATGAGTCACTGAATTTCAAATTCTGCACATATCAGTTTGAAATAATTGTGTCCTTCACTTTAATTATGACTCTCTACGGTGTTGGCAATGTAGCCTCCTTTTCCCTTTCATCTTCTACATTTTTCCAACATATCGTAGTATAGACAGGTGAGTGGTGCATTGTTGATAGAGGACACAATGATGCTTGTTTCTGTGGAAACTCTGTACTGCTATAAATACATATTTTTGGTCCATGAAGGTCTTTGCTTTCCACTGGCTGTACAGTTGGTTTCTTAGCCAGTTGAATCTTAGATCTTCCACATCTGCTGAACATTGAGTCAGGAGGTAGAGGGACAAGGGTGATGCACAGAACAGACTACATTTCCTTTTTTTATATTGATATAAAGGGAGAGTGTCAATGTGAGCTGCTATTCTTGTTCAATCCATTTTATTTCAATAATTGACCTCATATTGGTACTTCTGGGCCCTTTTTTAGAGAAGGTTTTACCTCATCTTTATGACATAATGACACACTTGGAGACTCATGGGTGCTGAAATAAATAAAGTCTTTCCAACATTGTCTTGTATTAAAGAAAAGCCTGGGTGACTTTTTTTTTAAACTGTGAGACACTTGAGATTAAAAGTTAGTTTTTTGCTCTTGACTGTTTAACACAAGACCCAAATGTTCGCTGATATTAAAAAACAGCTGTGAACAAAGAAATAAGCCTGAACCGGAGCTGTGTTTTAGCAACAAATTTTTAGAAAAAAAAAAAAAGTTCAATGAAATGAGGGTGTCATTAAAAAAGAACAGTTTTCCCTGCTCAGTAGTTATCAAATCAACTTTATGGAACCTAAAATAAGGTCCAATCCCCTCTGAGGGACAAGCAACAGTAGTTCTGCAAGCTAGCAGTAAAAACATGGGATCCAAAGGATCTGCCCAAGAATTTATTATTATTTTTATAATTTTTTTTATTTTAACTGGCCTGTAAATGGTACGAGTCAGTGGGTTCTGTTTGTTTTTTTTTCAAGTTTTACACTCACGTTGGCCATCGAGCTACAGATTCGCTGGCAGTCAACAAGTATTTGGCTGAGCTGCAACAGTTTACAGCCAACAAAAAAAGATTTGTGTCGGACAAAAAACATTTTTCTTGTTTTATTGTTTCATTTTTGCATTCTAGCAAGGGCAGCACATTACGCCAGAGAGCATTACTTTAATTGGACCATCACAGAGAGATGTATGACTGGGCGTGTATGTCTATTGGTCATTGCTGTAATGAAATGGACATATCTTTTCATAGTCACCAGATTGCAGTGTTTAAGTGGCTGATACTTTTTCTGGCTCCTGTTAGCAGCCATGTAAAAAGGAGTCACTCAGCAGTACATTGCTTTTGTGTCCATTAGTTTATTCACTTGATTGGTGAATCCATACAAAGTTGCCGGAGAGATTTTTCCTCAGTTTGTTTTCCAACTTTTAATCCAGTTTTCACTTTGAATTTTCTCTGACATCAAATGTAAAATAAGTTCTGTTGTGATTATGTGGCTTCGTAGGTGAAGGTTGTGTAGTAGATTTAAAATTTATTTCATCTGTGTTAAACATTTTGTATGTATAAAAAAATGTATGAATTAAATCCCAAAACAGAGACTAAAGTACCCTGAAATAAAATAACACATACTGTCGACCGTGCGTCTTTGAAGGCTTTCAGCTGACCATCAGGATGTAAACATTGGACAAACATGCAATTAAAAGTTTTTTACAATTAAAAAAGACCTTAGAGAGGGCATACACAATAATATTTTTAGATGCTGAAGAAGAACCATTTGTTTTGGCATAGTAATCCATACAGAAATGTCACATTATTTAAATATATATATAAACAATAAATTCAAATTTTGCTCACATGCCAAAATGATCATTTGTCTAACGTTGTTCATCTTTATATAGACTGATTTATTCAGCTGACATTTACTATGCTTTATTGCACTGAATGAGGAGGCGTGGTCTTTACCGCCACTATGTGGAGGAGGAATGATTACAGTGATCAATATAAATGGCTTGTAACAGTGGTTTTAACTTACCCTTTCATACACATTAACTGATTGACAGTAGAACTGTGGGAGGTTCAGAATCACTTGTTGAACCTTGTTGAAAAAGCCAAGCTGACAGGTTTTGTGCTGTAGCAGAAATCACACAGGCTATTCTCTTAATCCAGCCCTGCTTGATGTTTCCATCTGGATTCAAATGGTCTTTTAATTTCTTACATAATCAAAAGTCTACAGGAGGAAAACTGTCACTGAAAGAAACAGAGGCTTCAGTTTACCATCTCATCATTCTGCTTTAATAACTCTGGAATAATAATTCATCACAGTGGAGCGTGTGACTGCAGTCTAGACACCGCTTCATCTGAATTTTGAAGCAAAAGCACAGCTGAAGATTAAGTCTCTCTACCAGCTGTAGACATTAACACAATAATATATTTGGACAGAAAAACACTCGAAGTTATTTCGACATTTTCAATGGAATGGATTCAATTTGACTGTCAAACAGATTCAGGTCCTTGGAAAAAAAGACTTGATTTATTTTAACATTACAACACATTATTACAGACCCGGAGGATGACCTTAATTCCACAATCCTTCCCATTTGCAATTCAGAGATAAAACTCCACGCCTTGCCACAGAGAAGATACAGAATGACCTTCATTACTCAGCAAACCTATTTAGAAACCAGAGGAAAAAAAACTCTTCCCGCTACACTAAAACCCATCAGAGCTCTGCTGAATTTGCTCAATTCTTTTAAACCAGAGCAAGGCTCAGTTCTGCGCCGAGAGAGCGACCTTCACTTCACATTCAAACTCTGCAGTGTGTGAGAGAGAGAGAGATTCTACTACTTTTAAAAAAGAACAACAATCCAGTCGGAACAAAACAGAACAAAAGCCATCCCCTCGTGGGATGTAACCTCTTTCCAAAATGTCGTGCATGCATCTTTCATGCCGTGGTACATCCGACAGTATGTGGCAGAGATTAGGTCCACTGCTTCTATACAATGACTGCAGTTGGTGAATATGTATCAGTATATGCCAGACTGAGCGTGTGTGTGTGTGTGTGTGTGTGTGTGTGTGTGTCTGTCAGGGTCAGTAATTAACTTTGTAGGAGGACATTTTTGCCTCCTTGTTCTGACACTTAGGAGCATTTACCGATGATTTTAATGGCACTTTTGGATGAACATTTGCAAACACTCTGCAAACTTGACTTGGATCCAACACTTCTTTCACCCGCAACACTTCTGTGTTTTTTTTTCCTGGTGCAGTGGATACTTCATTTTTCTCTGCTCTTGAACATCATGGTGCCTCTTTGAGAACAGTCTGTTTTTATGAATATTTTTGGCATGTATATTTCTGCTGCCACATTCGATAGATTTAGAAGGGATTTGACGAGCTTGAGAATTTGCCTTATAAAAGATATTTATTTTGTCCTCTTCTTGAACTTTAATCAAGTTCAAGGACCAACGGTTTTAAACTTTTCTCTGCACTCAATGTTTAATTCATACAATAATACAATATTAAACACGCGAACTGTACTGACTGTTGCGTACCTACCTTTGTTGCCATGGTTACTATAATCCATCCACCCCAACCTCCTCCTGACGTGGACTTTGTCGCTCTATAAACTACGTCACCGCACTTTTCCCTTTGCTCCTGTCATCAGTACTACAACCACTAGATGTTGCCTAGCAACAAACCTAACTATGGGTCATAGTGAGCTATTGACAGACGACCTGTGGGCTCGTTTGTTACAGGAGGACAGTCTCGGTGTAAGGCTGGGGAGAGACTTTGGTTATGTCACTAGCCTTTGGTTAAAGTCTGAGGGAGTCGCAGGTAAAACGCACGGTGCTACAGGCCCCTCCACCACCCAGACCTCTACTCTAGAATCGTCCAATACGAACCCTTCACTGACATATGGGGGACATGTGATCATGAAATGTTTGTTTTACTTACAGTCTTCATTTTGCTGCTGCGGTTCAGTGCTGGGTTACCTGTGCTGGAAACGACAGAGGACGCTGAACAAGAATAAAATAAAAAAGCTCGTGAGTCATATGTGAGGCTTCTGGGGGGAGTTTGCTGCTCGGTATTCTTGCAGCGATCTCTGTTCTGGGAATTAACTTTGAGGGCTGAGACGTTCTGGTTGTGGTTACATTCTGTTTGGAGGGATTGAGACAGGACAATTGTGCAGGGAGATTGATAACTTGAAAGAGAAACAAATATATTTTTTGTTTATATAGCACATTAAGATCTGGACTGCTTCTCAGAATAGACACCTCTAATGTTAAATACACCTGTTTTTCCTCGGCATCCACGATTTGGACACAGTAATACAGTTATAAATAGACCTCTTATGTTATCTAGAACACTTTTAATGTATATCACAGGATAATTTTGACAAATATTAAAAATGACACAATTTTTACATTGTCAATTTTTTTTTCTGACTTAAAGAATTGTCACACAAACCACAACCAACAGGAAACATAAATAAATTTAGATACAGTTTATCCATAAATGACTCCAGTCTGCCTGTACATTAATCAACCTACTTTTGCAGTAAGTTTTCTGGATTTTTGTTCAGGACAGAAAAGTAACACATGAAAATGCAATGCTGCAGTGATAAGTTAGCACGTAGTGGAGTTAGGATAACTGTAAGATGTGTTTTGTTAATGTGTAAGAATGTTAAAAGGTGACTAACCTGTTTGCAAGAAGCAGAAAACAGATGCATAGCACAATGTTAACACATGCAGTGATGTGTTTTATTAAATACAATTAAAAGCATTTACATCTTCTGATGGAATGTTTCATTTATTGTGTAAGTTGGCTGAATATTGATATTTGTGATACAACTGTGCCACGGAGCCCTGTCGAAATCTGAAGTGAGGCCTTAACAGTGATTTTATAATTCAGTTTGCTTCCACAAACACTGACCTTAGCTTAACATGCTACAAGTCAGACTGACATCTTTTACTTAAGTTGCTAACAAGAACAACAAGTGAATTTTACTTGTCATTTTTAAGTTGGGAAAACAAATGAAGTAAACACAACTACATTTTACATCAACTTAACAAATAGATATCAAATCAATATAACTCAAAACTAATAGTATCCATAATCTCACACATTTATTTTATGGCAGTTTTAATTTATTTCAACTTAGTTTTAGTTTTAAGTTGGATCAACTTGTCAGGTTTTACAGTGATAGTCACTGTAACTGCAATGGTAGGAGTTTGTTCAAGTGTCTTATGGGTTTTAACTACTACACCATGGGGTAACTACCACTAACACATTTTCAAAAAATAAAAGTTATTTAATTATAAGATGAAAAACTAGAGAACAGGAGATTTTCTTCTTTTTCTTCTCCTTTTTTCCAAGGAGATATTCTTGTCTTGATTCCGACGGGAAGGTGAAGATGAGGCCATCTTAGTAGGCCAGGTCTATTTTGGGTCAGGGGAAATGGTGAGAACAATGTTTCTCCAATTTTTCATCTGACTAACAGATGGAGAGGGAGGGGGAGGAGGACGTGGGGGCGGGGGGGGGATATAGGGCACTGGAGCTCATCCAGCTTGCATCACACCCGGCAGCAAAGGGCTGGTTACGGAGTGGGAGGGACGGGGGGGCTTTGGGTTCACCTATATGAGCGTCTCTGCTCATTGCAGTGTGGATGTGCATTTACTGACAGGAAAATACAATCAGCAGAGGCGACAGACGAAAGAGTCGGCAGCTTATAGAACATCCCCCATGTCCCCCTCCCCCTCCTCCTCCTACATCTCCTTTAAAGGCGGAGAGGGGTGCGGAAGAGAGACGAGGGAGGCAAGTCATCACACCGTGGAAATGAAGAGCGAACTTCACAGTCACCTTCGAATCTGCATGCATATAGAAATAACTGAGATGTTTTCAGTGGATGGGGGGGGGGGGGGCTTCAGCATGACAGAGAGTCCCAAAAAGAAAAGATGCAGAAGTCCTCAACATCAAGTGGAAAGCAGTTTAAAAATATTTGAGGAAAAAACTGTTTAGCTTAGTTGAATGTTTCAGTTCTCCAACTTTTCAAAGAAAATTTAGGAAACGTTTGCAGATCCATAGTTTTTAAAGGTCCCGTAATTTTACTATTCTCCTGTGTTTTATCTGAAGTGTTGATATCCATCAGAAGACGTATTTGTGGTTTTGAGAGGCAAGTGTAGTTTGACATCTGCTCTCTCCAGTTTCTCTCTGGAGCTCTAGTAACAGCACCCGAGCCTCTCTTCTGATTGGCTGACTGATTGATCACACAATGTGACTTAAATCCCTTCACTTTTCAATTCTGTGTCAATTATGGGTGAATTCAGGAAAAATGGATGCTGAATTTTGAATTTGATACCAAAATCTCCACAGCAGCCAAAGATAATAGGCACCGTAGTACATTGCCAAAATGACTCACAACCAAATCCTGATTTCTCAGAATCTAAGCTGAAATGAATTAAAACTGGTGGCCATAAAATAAATGTGTGAGATCATTATGGATATTATCAAGGAGAGTCCTCTGTTTATATTAAGTAAAACTGAGACTGTTGTAAAATGAAACGGGAATGAATAATGAGGAGAAATAAAAAATTTAGAAATATGGTCCCATTGAGCATACACTAGGCTACTGATCAGCTACGTGGATAATAAAATTCCTAATTAACTAACTGGAGAAGAGGGAACACAAGGCACTAAAATTAATTTGCTTGAAGAGTCACTTCATAATGTTTCTCTAATATCAAGTAGAGTCACCTTTCATTCTTTGATGTATTTCTCTACATTTTTGTACTTGTACAAGTGGCGCACAAGGGGGAAAAACTTTAGCAACAGGATCAGAGAAGCAGCTACAAAAGTACCAAAATATCAAAAGTGCAAAATGGATGATGCCCTGCAAGTCATAAATATTTATACATGCTGTGATTATACTGAGGCCATCAGATGGTGTAGTGTGTTGATCCAAGTGAACAATATATGTAGCCTCATGTCTCCTATGATTTGGAGCACATTCTTTTATTTCTATAGTTTGTGTGATATTAACCAACTCAGTTGCCTACAAGAATAAATAAATAAATGAAGAACTTTCATAACTGTTCTGCCACCTAAATTTTTGGGAGTGCAATGAGCTGCAGCATCACAGAGACTTGACATGTTCCAGTTAGTAAAGCACCATGGAAGTTGACAGGACGTCTCCTAGCAACACCGGCTCTCAATTGTCAGTCAGCTGTTACCAAGGGAACCGCCCACCCAGAGACTGAAGGTTAAAACAAAGTTTTCCACAAATACAGTAAAAACAGTCTGAACATAATTGCTGCAGTGTCATCATGGTTTAAATTTCCTCACAGAAAGAGAACAACTCAAATTTCAATTAGCTTTAAGCCTAGCCTTTTTCTAGCCGAATGTGCTGAAACTATATTTGACTTATGAAGCACAGACGCATCAACAAACATACACAAATATATGTGATACAAAAAATATCAAAATAGAATTTAAACACATCGTGATTAACTGTAAATAATACCGAAACAAATGCAAGACAAAAGAATAAAGGAATTTTAATTTGTCAGAATGCTATAAAAGGATTCTTTTGTGTGGGGACAACAGAAAAAATGAAGGGGAAAAAAGAAAATGTAGTGTGTCAGGAAGAAAGACAGGAAGATAGGGAGGGAGGGAGGGAGGGAGGGAGGGAGGGAGTGAGTAAAAGAAAGTTGAGTGAAAGAATGAAAGTGGTGGAATAGAAGAGGAGAAACAGGAAGTTATAAAAAGAGAAAAAAATCTTATAAAAGTTAAAAGGGAGCTAGGCTCTGTGAGAAACATCTGTTCAGCTGCAGCAGCGAACTTTTCATCTTGATCCTTTAGATTCCTGTTTACTTTTCGGTGAAGGTTACATCTTGTCTTACTATACACACATGTGCGTCAATCATGTTCCATTTTTAGCTCTGATGCCGTCGTTGACGAATCCAACTCTTGTCTTTCCACACTTAGGGAGAAAATCAGAGGATAATGAAATGCTTCTGTGCTTCTGTGCGGCCGTGTTTGCAGGCGGCATGGTGTTATTTTTCTGATGGATGTCGGATCTCGTTACAGATGTACTCTGTCAATTATTTCTGTGCAGTTAAGCAGCAGCAAGTTCAACAGGTTTCATACCAATTTTCTGCACAGTTGTTATTATTTTTCTGCCTGTAGAGCTAATTCTGCCCTTCACTGTCTGCAGTCAGACTAAACTTTAATACTGACGGAGGGCTGAATCTGGCCTGCTGTTCAGTCTAGTTTTGCATAGCAGTTACTCACTGTATTAGAAATATCATAATATGATAAAAGAATATCATATGCTGAAGCTATGTGCTTTGTTTTACAATAAGTATATCATATGCAGTATGTCTTGATGTCAACAGCTCTTCAAAACTACATAATTAAATATAGTTATAATATTTGGATATAAAACCTGAGCTAGCTGCATGGCTGATGCAACCAAAGCCAAAGGGAGAGGTGCTTTTTTCTAATTTAGCTGATCCTTCCCTTTAAACCTCAGGCTCATGGCGCACAACAAATACTTAAGTCTCGCATCTTTACTAGTGGCACATTGACTTTCACTCGATCCCTGTCACCTTGTCAAAATCCTTCGGTATAGTCATCCACATGACATCGTTGTCTGTCAGTATCTTCCAAACTCATTACAACAACCATTTAGGCGAAATGAGTCTTCTTCTGTTTAGATTTGGTGCTATGATTAATGTTTAATTTAACATGGTTTTCCCACAGAAAAAGTGAAAGAAAATCAAAACCTTGGGCTGGAAGCACATCTATGCTTACTTCCTCATTGGGAAATTATGGATAAAGCCTTGTGCCCACCCACCACCGCTGCTGGCACTAGGTTGACCAGTGAAAGAGCTCAAAGACTCAGCCTCATGTTTGAGCCTCAGTCAGACCCAGAATCAGATGAGGAGCCTGTTGAGACCAGAATCAGAGACTAGCAGATGAGATGAGACTGTCACTGGTTCATTGCAGTTCAAGGTGGAAACACTCAGACATGGTGTTGCCTGCATATTCTGCCCATGAAATGTCTTGTATCATATAGAAAAATAATACCATATGGGCTTGTTCACAAGGTTAAAAAGTGGATTTTCACTGGAGGTTGTCTTTAATACTCATGCTCTTGGTATAACATTGAAAAAACATTGATTCAAAAGTAACCTTTTGTGACTCAGTAAAACCAGTTGTGGACCTCAGAATGTGAATCGAGACCAGAGTACACTTCACTGAGAGACATCACAACCACCCACCACCGCCAAAATGTCCTTATATGACTTGGTGGAGAGTGCTGGAAAAACAAATTACTAGTATATAAACCTGATTTCCTTTAAAAAGGGAAAATAATTTGGAAAGATAGATTAATTAGCTGCACACCCACACACAAACACAGCTGCTGATATTAGGAAGATGAAACGATGCACGACCACAAAAATAAGTGAAAATTTGATTGCAGACCACTTCTCATGATGTCTGTTTATCAGTGGTATTTGAGAGTTTGACAAAACAATTAAACAAAATTGTTTATTCTCACCATATAATTAGCTATATCACAGCAGGAAAACAATATCAAGTTCGCCTTTAGAAAATTAATTTCTTCAAATCTTCAAGAGGTTCCTGCTTTTTAATGCAGGATGGGCACACAGTAAGGAGAAATGTAGTTTAATTACATAAAATATAATGCTGTGATGATAATTCTGCAGGATTTCAGGGAGTTTCAGATGTCCCCTCTCACCACACAGTCATTCGTTTCCTGCACTGAACCCAGAGAGAGACACTGTGGATTATTTTTCAGTCAGTGGGCGTCTGATAAACAACCCTCTAACCTTTTCAACAATTCTATCTGAACATTGTCAGCAGCTGTGGCTCAGCTGCCAGGCCTTGTACTTTCTTTTTTTTTAATCATTTTCTGCTATCGTGTGGAAACAATCAACAGAAACAACAGAACCCAAGTGTTAGCACAGTAGATAAGCTTGAACAGTACATCACAATAGACTTTCCTGACCAATCAAATCCAAACTTCCCTTTTATCAATGGCTCAATGATCTGTTCCTTTTAAAAACACACATGGAAATGAATGTGAGATTAATTTTTCTGAGATCTCCAATATGGCCATCAGATAACTGTACCATTTTCAATGCACACTCCCAGAACCTGTTCCTATCTTCCAGGCATCTCAATTCATTTTGATGAAAATTAACTTATCAACTAGCAACTAGGAGTTAGCTTCCAAGAAACACTGAAAATGAACAAGTCAACATGGACGTTGTCAAAACACAATTTTGGACATTTCTTGCATTAAACATACAATATATGATTTTCTAGGGGTCGCTCAGTCTACAGAGTAACAAATGGCCGAGTTTGGTGATGTCATGAAGCAGCATAGGATCATGGGAGCTGTTGTCTTTACAACTATTGCCATCAGCTTCTCCTGGTTTATTTTCTGATAACTTCGGATCCAGACGTCTGATGACTAAAGTCCTTCATTTGATTAAAATACACAGTTAAAAATGAACAGGATCTACAAATTGTATCTATAAAATGTGACGTAAAACTGGGCGTCAACCCACATTGACATCAGCCACAGGTTTGTTAACTGGCAGGTGAATCTCTGATCCTCCATGCAATCAATTTAACTACCTATATTAAGAATCATATTTCAGCAAAACAAAGTAAAAAAACAAAAAGGAAATTAATTTGACAAACCAATTATATGTGTCAGGAACATGGGTTAAAAATAAAATTTCCAACAATAATGTTTTTTTTTTTTTTTTTTTTTTGAAGAATTTAGTGTTTTGTTCTCCATTTAGAGAGAGATTTAGTTGACAGAGCTGAATGTCATCACATCATGTAAAAGCTGCAGCATTCACACTTGACTTCTGTAATAGTGTCACGTTTGTATAATTAAGTGTGTACAGGTATGTCTGACATAACAACTACACTCATTAATATGGAAAAAAAATAATTTTAACACTCCATCAAATTTCAAGCAAGCTACGATTTTGCTCCACAGGTACTTGGCGTTGATTAACAGTTGAGGTTTTTCAGCTCCTTATGTTTTGTTTTTCTCTTTGAGGAAGTTATGAGTTTTCTCAAATTGAGCTGAAGCAAGTTCGATGAAAAGATCTTCTGCATAATGAAAAACCCAGAGACAACCCCGGACTCTCTGGGGTTTAAGTCTGGCACAGAGATGGTAATTGGTCCCTGTCTGTCTCTTCCTCTCTCCCTCCATTAGTGTGTGTGGGATGATAAAGTGCTCCATCACAACGGATTTGGAGGGAGCCGGAGCTCGTGATGATGATGATGCTGTCAGGGAGACAGACAGACAGAGAGTTCATAAGGGGGAAGAAAAGTGAAACCAGCAGAAGTGAAAATCAGCAGAGATGTGAGCAGTGATTGTAGTGGAGTGCCACTGTGCAAGTGCAGGTGCTAAAAGTGGGACTTTGAATGTGTTTTCGCAGGTGAGTAAAGATTCTTCTAATGCAGCAGAGACACAGTGTAGATGACACTTACCTACATACCTTAAATTTGTTAGCATCACTTTGTATTTTCAGATGAATTACAGTTTCTTTTCCATAACTTTGTATTGCCTCAGTTAATATTTCACTACATTTCCCAGTATTCCTTTTGATCATGAAAAGAATATCTGGTCTCCATTTAATGACATCTCTATGCACATATGCTTGTGTACTTTTGGTTTGCAGCTGTTATCCAGGGTTTGGACGAGGGGAGTGCTTAATGCTACACAAAGCAAGGTCCAAGGTCCCCATGGGGGAGACTTGACTGGCCTGCACAGAGCCCTAAACGCAACCAGATCCAACACCTTTGGGAAGATCTGGAATGCCGATGTCAACCTCTGACCTTTCTAATGCTCTTGTGGGCAGATGTGAGCGAATCCCTGCAGCCAGCTTTCCAGGGTCTTGCGGAAAGCCTGAAACCAGAAGAGTGGAGGCTGTTACAGCGGGAGATTAATTTTGGTGGCTCGCAGTGGTTGGATAATGAAGACAGTGCAGCCGATAGCAATGCAGACATTATAATAATCGTGTCACACTGACACATTTTTCTTTGGAAAAAAAGTGGCTTTGTGCGTCCTCACAAAGAAACACAAAGAAATGACCAATTGGTCAAAATACTTATCAGCTCATGTTTACATGAGCAAACTACCATGATGTGTCCTTGAACACAACCCACCTTAAATTGTATAAAGACTTACACACAATCTCTTAACCTCTTTAAACATTAACAGGATAAGGATCAGTGGGATTTACTACTAATGATGCAGTCAGTGTGAAAGGAGAAGCCCAGGAGTGAATCAGAGGTCAACTAATATCTTTACTTCCACGTTTTGGTATAGAAAATGATAAACCAACCATTTAATCTTCTATTACTTTAACGGTACCATATCAGCTTTACAGTATCCACTGAAGTGTTTCAAAATCTCTGCATGGATTATGAGACAGTGAGCCTCCTAAACATCACCCACCACACAGCTCTTCAGCTGTGGCTGTAAGACTGAGTCTGAGGAGACTCACTAACTTTGAAGGTTTCCCCTTGTTTTTAGATTTTTAGCGTAAATGTAAAGACTATTCCCTCAGTTTGTCCGAGGGAGTTGCAGTGTAACTGAGCTGTTTGACTCTCCAATGAGAAATGTTAATAATGTTAACATACTTCAAGAAATTACATTTATATACAAGTAATCAGCAACAGCAAATACATTTTTTAGGAAAATAAATTGAGGCTGAATTACATTTTCTATTAACGTAATTAGGATATGTTGTCACGGCGGTGAAGTGATTAGCACCGTCGCCTCACAGCAACAAGGACCGGGGTCCTTCTGTGTAGAGTCTGCATGTTCTCCTCGTGCCTGCCTGGGCTTCCTCTGGGTACCCCGGCTTCCTCCCACAGTCTAAACACATGCAGGTCAGGTTAACTGGTGACATAAATTGCCCGTTTGTCCCTACATCTCAGATGGACTGGCGACCTGTTGAGGGTGTAACCTGCCTTTGCCTGGTGTCAGCTGTGATTAGCTCTGGATGTTGATTTTCCAGAGATTTATAAGAGGCTCTGGATGTGACAGCTGTGTACAGCGTATGGAAGCCATCCACCCAAGTGTCTGCCCACTGTGATGTCACCCACTGGTTTGTGAGCTGCTGTTTTGAAGCCTCGAGTATTGGCCATCACCATCCTGGTTTTTTGAAACCAGAAGAAACCATATTTGGGGGAGAAGGAGGAGCTGAGGAGAAGTGAGGGGTGGATCTGACCTGCTCTGTCCTCTGTCAGGCAGGTCACCGTGTGTTTTACAGTCTGTCAATCACACAGTAGCCCTGCCCCTTTACCATAATTTAAAAAATGAACATCATGTTGTATTGAAGAAGACTAGAAACTAGAGACTGAGACATAAACTCATCAGAAAAACTTTTACTGAGGTTAATAAATCAGTGAGAAGTAGAGACATTTTCCTATAGACTTCAATACAATCAGACTTCTTTTTACAACCTGTGGAGTCGCCCCCTGATGGTCATTAGATAAAATGCAGCTTTAAGCCACTTCTGCACTGGCTTCATTTTTCAGACCTGGAGTCTACGTCCATTTTTAAATACAGTCTATGCCTCCACCCCAGCCACCTCCTTACGAATGCGTTTCTGTTAAATAATGTGCAGCTTCATTCATTCTCTGTACATATCAAGCCTCTGATCCTGTTCAGTAATATATTCTTGATTCTCTCTGTCTCTCTGTAGTTCTTACACTCGAGTAAAGCCAAACTTCCACGCATGAGTTTTAATCATGTAATGTGCAGGTCACATGAGGATATACATCTCCCAGTGGCTTCCAGCTGCACACATCCATACATTAGTTTCTCTCTGAAATGCAGCCCGACTGGCTCTGAAGTTTGACTGTAGCCTGGTTTGTGTCATCAGATCAAAGCACATCTGCATGTATATGACTGAATGATGTTACAAACCGCTGTGTGTCCCCAGGCAACCGCCAGCTTTGTTTCAGCGTCTGGCTGCAAGGCAAATCCAATCAATTTCCATGCTTCCGTGAACAAGAGGCACCGTGAAAACAGTCGCTTTCTAGTCTACACATCACATGACCACATATTCACTTTCTTTCATCTTTTACATATTGCAATCAAAGTGCTTTTATGGAGCCTAATGAAACACAGATGGCAAACTTGGCTGATAATTTAGATGAAAAAGCAACAAAATTAGCTTGTGTCTCACAAGTTATTGATTGTGTACAATGTAAAACAGGAACCATTTGTCATCAGAAAGGGGCTTTAATCTCAGCAAATTCTCCACATGTGAGAAATAATGTTGATTCAGGCTGTGAGTTATTGCATTTGCTACGCTTAAGCAAACTGTGTAAAAATTCTCAACAGCCGTGCAAATTTTGAAGGTCCATTTATTATCAAGATGTGGCTCTAAAACAAACCTTCATTTTTGCCATAATGACATTTCCAGTGTGTCCCCTGCTCCCTCTCTCACTCCTTCTTCCCTTCATTAGCTCCTTTGTGTGTTCATGTGTTTATTTCTGCTGCTTGTTACTGCTCTGGAAGACCTGTATGCAGCAGCACTCTCCGGTCCAGGGTTCAAGGCTCTGTCACACTGTTGTCAAATTAAAAACACATTACAAAGATTTTGTAGGAAGGTGATAAATAAATTTTATTCTATTTTATATTTACACGTACTGCTGCTACCCTCACTGGTAGTAGTATCAGTGAACAATACTGCAGGCAAAAACATGAATCATTCCACATCCAACACACTGGAGAAAAGAATAGATAAAAGATTAAACTGCTCAGATTCTTAAAGACTTTGCCTCAGGGATTTCTACCATTAGAAAATAGTACTACTAATTTGTAAAATTATTGTTCACAACTTTGTTTTGACTGATTTTATTTACTTTTTTGATGGATTCAAAAGTGATTAAAAAATATATAGGTCTGTTGTTGCACTCATCCTCAGCTGGTTCCCTGGTTGGAAAAACAACTGAGCCAATTAGAGATTTGCAAGTGTGATTAGGGATGGTGATCTCATCTTCCTCTGCCAAGTCCAGATAAATGTGTAATGATGATGGCAACAGAAAAATGCCACAGAAATGCTGCCAAGCATGATGATGCAGCTGCACTGGTTGTTAAGCCAACGTGTCAAAATAACAACTTTGTTCATGTCAGAGTTGAGTTTCCTCCTTGCATAATGCTGAAGCCTTTATCTAAATGCAGAAGACTAAATGTTAAACTTTTATAAATAAAAAAACTGCAGTATCTGGCCAGTTCTAGTAACTTTAAATGAGCTAATCGTAAGTTTTTGCTGTTGCTACATAGCCAACATTAGTATTTACAGCTGTTTACTTACAAGTCTAGAACAAACATTGTGAGTTCAGCATCAAACTTTATTCCTTTACTCACCAAGAGCTGCTAACATGCTAATGCTAACATTTTGCTTCTGTTTCTATCACTTCTTTTCTACTCCTGAAATTTGCATGTTAACCAGTTAGCTCTGACCCAGTTGGCCCAAGTGGTCATTTTCCGATACAGAGACAGTGTCCAGTGCCCTGAAGAAAATGCACAACTCAGAGGGTGTAATACAGTATCACCTCTTAACTCTAACAATGGCTATGTAGCAATAGTAAAACCTACAAATAGATCCTTCAATGGATAAAATAACAACATTATCTTAATGAAATACTATGACATGTCACAGGAACTACTGCTTTCGCCTTTATTGTTCACCAGCTGTTCCTGAAAAGTCTTATTACTTCAACAAGTGTCTGCAACAAAGAGGTAAAAGCACCACAAAACTCTTCTTGTTATTGTTAGCCAGAGCATCAAACTAAACTCTTCAATAGGCTAGCTAGTCTGCAATATAAAATCTAGCTGGGCCTGCAGGCATTTCTTAGTGGAGGAGCAAAACATCCTTTAAATGAAGTTCAAATATGTGGAAATAAGAGCTAATTTGTTGGGAGAGGTGAATGTGGCATCCTCCTTGGTACTTTTTCTTTGCCTCATTAGTAATTAATTGAAATTGTAGTTTAATGATATCTCTTGTGACTTCCAGATGTATTGTCAGAAGCAGGTGCTGATCAGTGTTGATAATAAATTAAAATGTCAAGCACTTAAAATGGTGATATATTCCCAGAATGTCCCAGGATAATAGATTGAGTCCTTATGTGTTCTTGCCAAAGAGTGTCTGAAAAGTTGCAGTAATTACCGCAATAAATTTGGCTCGTGACTTTGGAAATGACCTTGCTACCTGTCTTTGTCTCACAAGGATCAGTGATCTCAGTCTGTTTTCTGATAATGTTGTACCAGCTCAGGTATTACCAGATCAGCAAAATGCTAATCCTTTAAATAATACCAGAGTTATACAGTGGAGAACAGGTGTCAAAGCAAAACAATGTAACTTGTTTGATACAGCTTTCCAAAATAGGGTAATTGCTGAATGTAACTGCTGTTGCTGAATTTTCCAGTATTGTTATGCAGAAATTCAAGATTCACACTTACAGACCTGGAAACATCCTGGAAAAATTATCAATCAGTCAAACTTAATTTATCGCTGTAGCAGTTTCATACATGTTAGTGCAGTTCACCGTGCTTCACAGATGACTGAAAAAAGAAAAAGGACAAATCAAATAAGAGAGCTGACAATCAGATTTAAAAAATAGATGAAAAAAGTTACAATAACATTAGCAAACATAAAAAATAATAAAATTAAAAAATAAAATAACTGATAAAATTGAATAAAAATACATAGATACAAAAAAATAAGTGAATAAAATTAAATGACTAGCCAGGCTGAAGAGGTATGTTTTGAGTTTACGCTGAAAAATTTTGACACTTCCTTCTGCTCTAAGGTCCTTATCCCAGTCAGCCTGGGAGGAGCGCTCAGAGCGTAATTTGATATAATCAAGAACTCATGACAATGGCATGCATTTTTTTTAATCTCTCGGTTATACCTGTCATTCTCTGCACAACAGTTTCCAGTTGAGATGTTATTTTAACCAGAACTTGACAGCTGAGCCAAAAAGTTCATTTAGAACAGTGTGTTAAGCTGTCACCATCACTGCCACACACTCAGGTTTCATCAGCTTTTCAGCTACAGGGCTTTTATCCATCTGCCTGTGCATGAAGACACAGGAAATAGGACACATTCTTTTGTCCTTGATGCTTGAAGGAATGATGTGTTTTGATACAAATACTAATGTTGACAGTCCATGTAACACCATGTCCTCTGTGATGGTTTAACTACGAATCCTACAACTGTTTACTGTGACTGAGGCAACAGAGGATTTATGTCATTGTACCCTAGGGGGGTTTGTGGTTCATCCTGCATCGCGTTTGCATCAAAGGAGATTATTCCAGCATGCAGCCATTTAACCCGCAAATACCTTACATGAGGAGATACTTTATCAAATATATTTCATGTGACAGCCAGCCATGACATACAATAAACCTCCAAACATTTCAGATACAACTGCATGTTGCATAAGAGCTAAAAAAAAATCATGTACAGAGGATTGTTCTGAAAATACTTTGAACAGTCCAGCACCAACTTCTCTGTGAAATCATGTTTATTGTGACGCACTGTTTCTTTTGTCTTGATAGAACACAGGTGTTGTGTTGTTTACAGAATTAGCTGATTGCAAAGTGCCTCCACAAGAGAACATTAAATCACCGTGCCATTCATCACTAATGCATAGCTGAGCTGGTTGAGATACCCAGAATCAATCATCTAAATGGGGCCATGAAAGCATAGAGTGTGCCGTTAAATGAGTTGTATCGGCGGCTGGGCTCACTGCTCACCTCAGAGTGTAATCAGCATCGCTGCTGGAAGGGAGAAAAACACTTTAAAACAAAGAACAGCTGTTTAATCACTGAACTTCAAACTAGTCTTCAAACTACAAGGTGTAGTGTTTCTTCATATCTGGTTATAATGGCTGCTAGTGATTAAAACATCAAACAGAATACAAGTTACCAAGAGCTTTTTATTCCATTAACAATCTGATAAATTAATAATCAGAATAAAAGTCCAATTAAAACGAAACTGCTCCATAGGCTGCACTGTTGATTATTGCTGTTGTCAAAATTGCAATCACTTTTGCAGCCCCGTAGTGAGACATGGATGCAGTGTATTATGGCCAAACTGTTATACAGTTTGTAAGTTGATTTAGAGAAATAACAAGAACACAAACAAACAGACTCATTTTCAGGCTGCTCCACTGATCAGCAAACCGAAGCCATGGACATAGGAATGCAAAGAACAAAGTTAGCAAAGTACTTGAAAAGTTGGCTTTAAGTATTTCATGATGAAAGAAATGCATTCAGCATTTACAACAATTAGGCCTTGAGGATACATGCAGTTGGGACTGGGTACGTCACTGATTTCCTGAATCAAAGGTCCCAGTTCAATTCAATATGAATTGGATTATGGATATTTCAGTTTCAAAATCAATTTTGTTTTAGATATGAAAGAGATTCTCACAGAACTAATCCTGTTTATTGTACAAGGAACCCTTGGACCTGAAGCATTATTATGCCTCCGCGCCGGCAACAGCCAGAGCTGGCATGTTGCTTTCGGATTATCAATATGTCCGTCCCATTCCCATTGACACGATATTTCAATAACACCTTGATGAAACTTCTTCAAATTTGGCACAAACTTTCACTTTGACTCAAGGATGGACTGGTCAAGGGTCAAAGGTCAAGATCATTTCGGAAGACTTGACAAATGCTTAATATTTTATGACTCTGGATAAACATAATACTTAACATTTAACATTTTAACATTTAATCTGAAACTAGTCTGAGTGGCGGAGGGATACCACCGCAAGGCTGTAATTCTAGTTAAAAATATGAATGTTTACATTAAGCAGTTACATTAATGTAACTAACACGACCAACAAGTGCCATTAAGTGCTTCCTTTAGTGCAGAGAGTATAAGCTCAAGTCAACAGCCCTGAACAAGTCAACAAATCTGGTCTCCCAAAGAGAAAACAGCTGAGTACAACATCTGACTGAACAATGCAGCGATAGCGAACTGGCAGGCTCGTCTCAGCTCGACTCGACCCACCCTTTTTTGATTTGTCCATCTGGCAGGTTGTGGATTGTACCTGATACCTGCTACGTTTTGGTATCATGTCCACCGAGGTTCCAAGCGACCTGAGGCAATAGCTAAATGTGATCAAGTCAAGTGAGGAGGTGCAGACGTTTCTGTTTGTATCCCTTCAATATGCTCCACTGTTCATGTGTGTGCCACACTGACGATGATGTCATAATTGTTTTGTTGCTATAGCAACAACGCTGCATTGATATTTGGTACTTTTTGCAGCAGAAAAAGAAGAAAATAGTCAAGTTGGTGCAATAACGCTGTAAGAGAACCAACATGTTTGATTTCCTGCCAAGTTGACTTGTAATGTAGATCAAACTGAGAGCGACCAGGCAAATATTCCTGTTATTTGACGGATTGTAATTTCCATCCCTGACAGTGACTCAGAAACACGTTTTTTCTTCTAACAAAATAATTGCTTTCATCATAAAGTTATTTCAAAGGACATAAAAGTGAAACTGATGTCAGGGTTCTGAGGGCAGAGGCTGTTTTCCAGGGATTTGTTTACCTCGAGTTGCTGCTAAACTACAAAGCAGCAGGCAGGTCAGATCAAGCAAGTAATAATTTGATCAGCCGGAGCCTGAAGCAGCTGTTCTACATGATGGCTTTCCCCCAGCAGCGAAAAAACAGCTCCTTCCTTCAGCTGGTGTTGAGGATTATAGAGGACACATCACACTGTGTTTGAGTGTGTTTGGACACATATGTGTGTATTCTGGGTCTGATTCATTCCTTTCTTAACTCATATATTACAAGACTTATCCCCTCTTCAATCCACAAATGATCCAGTTCTGTACATGAGTTAGAATAAAGGGAACAAACAGGAAATAATATTTCACTATATTTACCTTAAAGGTCCCATATTGTATAAAGCTAGATGTGTGTTTTTGATTATTAAGCAGGTCTAGGTTCTATATTAATACAGTGAAAGTATTAAAGACTCAGTCCACAGAGAAATGCACACAGCCTATATTCAGAAACTGAGCCTTAAAACCAGCCGTCAGGACTTCTGGAACTTTGTGATGTCACAGCAAAGCAGTCACTGCCCTCAGCCACCAAGTCCTGCGCACTTGGACCCACCACCCAATCTTCCAGGATTTGGTTTCTCTGAGGGTTTACCTGAAATCTGCTATATTTTTATTCAACTCAGAAAGTCAGCCAATCAGAAGGGAGGCTCAGAGTGACTATCACAATTAATGCATATAGGTACTATAATTTAAACTTCAACAGCAAAAAACAAAGAGATTTGGGGACAGGATCCAGACTAGATTAATTTGATTCATATAATATAAACCTATAATACTGTCGCTATTATCCAGGAGACAACAGTTCCATGTTGAGGAATCCATTATTAGGACCCATTTGAAAACAAGATGGTTTATCCTAATGAATGACATTTTACTGTGCACCTATCATGGTGATAGGTGATGATGAATAATTTTCATGACATAGATCTATCTATCTGTGTGTGTGTGTGTGTGTGTGTGTGTGTGTGTGTGTGTGTGTGTGTGTGTGTCTCCAGGTATTACTCTTGTTGTGGGGACCTAAATCTGTTTACACATTATGGGGACTTGTCTTCCTTGTGGGGACAAAAATGTTCTCATAATGTCAATCATTAAATTCTAAGGTGTATTATTTATTTATTTCAGTGTGTGTGTGTGTGTGTGTGTGTGTGTGTGTGTTTATGTGTACACGCTCGCCTGGGGGGGGTGTTCAATCGAAAGCAGTCAGGTAAAACAATGTGTCCCGCTGTTGCAGTAGAGCTGAGGTCACTGAATCGGACATGTTTTATTATAAAGCTCTGCACTTCACAACCGATTAGGAGCACTCACTGTTTCAGACTTCATCTCTGATGAGATCTGAATCGCACCTGAACTGACCTGAATCTCTGCGCTGGGCTCTCTGGTCTGACGCTTCAGCCCTCAGACATCTGTTCCTGTTAACCTGCGACCTTCCAGCAGTCAAGCTGTGTAGGCTGCTGAAAATAGAAACATATTTTTGTTTAAACTGTAAAAGTTTTTGAACCTGGGTGTTTTCTTGTTGTTGTTTTTTTTTTTTTTTTTTTTTTAAATCTAAGTCTTAAAAATGGCCTTAAATAACAAACCATTTCCTTGAATTATTAATGCACTCAGTATGATTATATTGTTTCCTCGAGGTCATAATCCTCATAGTAACTGACTAAACTCTCACTATTTGTTTTTTATACCAGTAATACAAACTAAATTACACCAATTCCACTGGTTGTATATAAAACAAATAATAAAATACTATATGCATAAAACTTCATGTAATTTTCTACTGAATGAAGCTTTAGCTTGATGCTCTTGGAGTCCCCATGTCTGATTCCATTTACAAAAAATCCACAGGACAAAAAATGATAATATTACAAAACAATGTCCACTTCCAAAGTTATTAAACTAATCAACAAAGAGCGAGAGGCAGAGAGGTCAAAAACACTCTGGAGCTCCACCCTCCGCTTGCTTGACTGACCCGATATCACCCCCTGCCCCTCCCACTGCGAAAACATCAAGAGCAATTCAGGTGCGCAGCAACTAAAAAGCAATGACAGTCACATATTTCCCTATTTTACAAATGTCATATAAATGAAATTTAAGTTTAAATGAAATGTGATGGGAATATAAACAATTAACTTGTGATGCTGCATTACTGTAAATATGAAGTGTAAATACTGTAAGTTGTCCTTCAGTGTCTTTTGTATATTTTGTATATTTGTATATTGTGTATATATCTGTATATTTCTGTTATTTTACATACCCATCATCAATACATGGCATTTGGGCTCCTACATATATTATTATTATTATTATTACTAATATTATTAATATTAGTCGTAGTAGTAGTAGTAGTAGTAGTAGTAGTAGTAGTAGTAGTAGTAGTAGTAGTGATAGTATATTGAAACACTAACTAACTTTATTTATCTCAGTATGGGCACAGAAAAGTGCATATTCTTAGAGCTCAGAGAAAAGTTAAACATAACAAAAATCAGTGGAGAAATAGGATGGAAGTGCCCCCATCCATAGGGGGGAGTGGGGGTCATTGAATGGTTCAATAAGTATGAAAATTATGTAAATCATGTGCTATGGGCTTCACAACCAGGGAGAATTGCTTCTTTTCTCTGTGTATATTGTATCATTGTAAACACATACATTGTTGTTCATCTTGTTCTGAGACAAGAAAAGAAATTAGAAGACGTCGACTTTGGATCTTAAAACTTGCAATACGCAGTTTTTTTCTGTCAAAATTTTAAATAGTCAGTGAAAATCGTCATTAGTTCTGTCCTTGGTTCAAAGTGTCTGAGGACTTATTATAGCTGTCAGTTTTGTGCCGAAGTTATCTCTGCTTCACTACATCCTGCATTAATCAATAGGCAGCCTTCACAGCTCTTGGTCCAACTTAACGAGCTCATCAGGTCCAGGTCAAATCCATCCGGCTCCTCAGACGATCACCATCTCCAGGAAGAAATGTTTTGAGTCGTAAGAAGTCATATCCACAGTTATTTTTAACTACCAGTCCACATGCTGCCCACCACCTCATTAAGTGAAATTCACACAGGGATCTACTTGCTTAAGAATATCTCTTTATGTCCTCGCTAGGCTCTACCATCCAAATATAAGAGTTTCATCAGTTGAACAAATGAAAGTTTTCATGCTTCAGATTGTACATACAATACCAGATGTATGAAACCAGCCTTATAGATGAAATACAACATATTTCCATTTGGCACCTATGAACAAGCACATCCTGCTTATACATTGAGTTCTTAGTGAAAAGGAAGTGGTAGCTAACCAGCTGGCAGCTTTCATCACTTCACTTAACGTCCGTTAAGTCCTCTGAGATTTCCTTTTTGCTGAGCTTGGTTCACATCAGCAGATTGCTCTGGTGAATCCCATCTCCTTTCATTGACTGGACTCAATTACGTGGCCTCCTGACTCCGGTTAGCTATTGTTGATGTCATTCATAGAGGTTTGCACGCTTTTTCCAACCTACTCTGTTAATCTTTGAATGATGTGTTCAACAAGTGTTAGACAAGTACAATTCAAAGATTTCTGTGTTACAGGATAATAGACTGTAAGATGAAATTTACACATAACTGTAGGTAATTCCTCTTTCTTGCCACTGTATTGTATAGTATTAAAGTACATACTCTTAAGAGAATCTCTTTCAAATTGTTCTTTTGTATAAGAGCTAAAGGATTCAATAGAAACTGAAAGTGTTTCAAGGTTTAGCAATGCAGGAGATAGTCATGCCTTTTACAGCTCCTGCACAAGTCCAGGTACATCTGACCTCTATTCTGTTCACTTTCTTTCATTCTGGTTTTATCCAAGCTTACCAGAGACAATCTGTTACAAAACAGCACTCTTTTACAGGCAATAAAGCACTGAGTAGACGTGTTTTTCTTCCAGTGCAGTATGGTGCCAAGATAAAAGCAGGAATGCCCAGACATTCACTGTAAAATGTATCATTTCTGCTCACACTGTAAGCAACTTGGGTGGTGGGTCACACTGTTCTGATTGATCACTGGCATTGTAAGTGGCTTTGATTGTGTTCGCACTGAGGTTTTTGCAGTAGCATGCAAAATTTTTGGATCTTTGATTCCTGTAGTGAAATAAAAACTGAAAAGAATGAACTCCGTCCTCGTTTTGCAAAGAAGCCAGTGGATGCATCTTACTTACAGTTGTTGGATGACAAGCTGGACACAAAAATAAAGAGTTCAGCTGACAATCACGACTCTAAATGTATTGGATGAGTTTCCCTGGTTTCTCAGTTCTGTGGGAAATAAATGGCTTGGCGTGCTGCTCGGTCATGTGCCTCTTTATCCCCGACTTCATCTAACCAGCTGAATTTCTCTCTTTACATTTTCACTGCTGCACCTGGTTCATTTCCATCCTTGTGTGTGACATCACGGCACTGTGGCACATCACAAACACTAGCATCTGTCAAGACGTCTTCCAAGATTTCCTTTCTGACATTCAGGAGCGAAGGTGGTTAATGTTTAATTAATGGCGAAAGGTATCTCTGTAAACGACCAGGGTTGTCTGTCATGCAGCATCTGGAGACAAACAAACAGTGAGGGTAGAATGTTGCAGCCTTGTCATCTTGATCTCTGCAGTCTCTTTCCCTCTATCATGCGCCTCACTCTCTTCCATCCATCACTGCTCTTGCCACCATGTGTTCATTTGGATCTGTTTATCTCTCCTGCTGATTTGGGTGTTGATGATGAAAACAGAACCGTCCTCCTTCGCCTTTTTCAAAGGCGCTGAAACGTGTGAGCTGATGCATGTGATTGTGTTTAGGAGCTGATATATTTATTTTATGTGTTTGTGCACTGGGTAAAGGTGACTGTGTGCATCGACACATAAGCATATGTGGGTAAATATGAAATGCTTAGAGCTGCATGTACCTCTCAGCGCATATGGCGCTGAAGTAAACAAAAGCCAGCAGGCCATATGTCTTCCTGCAGGTGCTGCTCAGTGCTGAAGTGCCTGAAATCCTCCAGATGTCATTGCAGTAACTGCTGATATGTATTCTCAACTTTACATGACTCTCTTTGATTGCTTTCAAGTTTAACTTTGCAAGATGAAGTGAGAGCACTTAAGACAGTGTACTCAGATTTTAGGCCAAATCACACGGCCGTACTTTAAACAGTCTGTGAGTCATTTCTTTCTTAACGCTGGGCTCTGTTTATCACCTGTCTAGACACTTGACTTTGCCTCTCCTCAAAATCCACTCAGAATTCACGGAACTCCGCTGTGCCTCAGTACAACAAGGTTTTCTCAGCAAAGACTCACAAATCACACATGAACAATTCAAAATGTGCATGAACTCATCTAGAGAACGATGATTTGCACCACTGCTGCTGAAACTGTCCTGTTGCCAGTTACTGAATTCATGAGGTCAGTAACAGCCAATACCCATTCATCTGTTCTCATCTTGTTGGGCCTGTGATACAGTGAATCACCAATCCTACTGTCCACCTTATCCTTACTGGGCATCTCTGGTGCAGTGGTACTCTGGTTTCTGGTTCACAAGGCGATTGTTTGAAGTGTCCAAGCGTTTGCACACCATCCTGGATTGCACAAGAACACGAAAGTATATCTGTCCATCTGTCTCCTAAGCTGGTCCTACTGGACAGTACAGACTTTGTATCCAGCGCTGCTCTTCCTTGTTCTCTCCAACAAGGTCTGAAAGACATCTGGGCCTTTTGACTGATGACCAACTCAGCATTTTGCATCTATTACTCTGTCAAGATCAGACAGATCAGGTTTTATGTGACTCAGTATGCCACTCACCTCTTTGTACAGGCACTCATCCTTTCCTGCCTTGAAATGCACAGTAGAACTTCTGCAATGAGTCTGAAATGAACATATGGTGCCTGACTCAGCGTCCCTATTAATTTCCACTTCTCTTACGCTTGCCAATATTGGGGCCACAGGACTTCTGGAACTTTGTGATGTCACAACAAAGCAGTCCTCAGTCGCCCACATGGACCCACCATCCAGCCCTGCAGGATTTGGTTTCTCTGAATGTTTACGTGAAATCTGATATATTCTTATTTTTATTAGATCACTCAGATCTAGCAACATTTTGTTACTTGAGCTGCAGAGAGAAGCCTGAGAGAGGAGATGTAAAACTACTCTGAGATGGTTTTCCGGTGTTTTATCTGAAGTGTTGATATCCATAAGAAGACACATTTGTGGTTTTAAGAAACAAAAAGTGTAAAATTAAGGACCTTTAATACTAATAATGAATTGGATGTTCAATGGACTTATTGATGGGAGGTCTTCCATACCTTAGATTTTCAAAGGACTGGTGATGGATCAGTGAGTTGTTATTTATGTAACAGAGGTACTGCATCTTTTCTGGTTGGTTGTGTGATTACGCACGTGTTTTCAATGTGAAGCAAGACGTACGGTGTAGCTCATTTTTAATTAAATATTTCTATGAGGATAATGGTTACTTTGAGAACAGCTGTCTTGCCTTTTAAAGAAGACGGAGGTAGACATGTCAGAGGGCCCTCACTGGGTATTTATCAAGTGGTAATGTTTGCTACTTCCATGAGGGTGAAAAAAGCAGTTTGTAACATCAAACGATTTTGTCCTTGTTCAAATAGCGGCTCTCTTCTTCGTTGTCCGATCGCTATTTAAATTAACATATCTGGTCTGGATCTAAAAAGAAAAGCCACATGCTCTGATCAAAGGAGAATTCACACCCTTTGATTAAGTCAGAGCCAAACAATGGGCTGGACCTGCAGTCCTTTCATCAGCAGGTCAGTGACAGCCTTTGAAACACAAGCTTTGTTAGGGACTTTATCCTTGGTTTAGTGAAAGCCTCGGTTTACAGACCTAGCAATCAAGAAAAATCTATGCAGGGCATGAAAACTAATTACTGCCAATAGTGTTGACATCAATATGACAAGGTAAAAGGGATATTTACATCCAACATAACAGTGAATAGATCCACTTATATGGATTTGTCATGAAAATCAACACAAAACTGGATGTGATCTGCCAAAGGAAAAAGAAAACTGGTCTCTACAGTCCTGTCATTGATGGTTTGATGATGAACTCTCTTTTTGACCACCCATCCAAACTGAGAGGGATTCCATAACTAAGACTGAAACAAATGCTGCCTTCATGTAAAATAACGAGGTTGTGTTTTTGGAGCCTTGTCTTTTAGAAATTACATTGATATACTACTAAACTGTTTTCCCAATTACATTGTGGTGGCAATGTTATTGCTTGGCTGGATTATGTTCCTTGCCGTTATTAACAATAGGTAATCACTGTGAGTCATGATTTGAGGTGGATGGAGGGCATACAAAATGCACAACTATTACACCAGAGGCCAGGTCACACATTCACAGTCCTGTCTGTGGTTTTGGCAACAAAAGCACTTTGATTAGGGTTTTGGTTTTCTGTATTAAGCCAAACCACAACCTTTCTCTAACCTGAACTGTGGTGTAAGGGCCTAAATGTAGCCACAAAGGGAAGTTTCTGTAAGTGGATAATGTACTGGTTGGTTTTTAATTCATTTGGATGAAGAGACTGTTGTTTTGTGTGTGTATGTGTGTCTGTGTGTGTGCACAGCACCCCCAAAGAGGGTTATTTCTGGGGCAAGTCTGGGTTGCGCCCAGTGCAGATAAAACCCGCAGTGAGACTGCATCTGTAGGAAAACTGTTGTGGGGCAGGTAGAAAGAGCTGACCCCTACTTTAATCAAACCCTGTGGTGCATTCGTGTCCATCGGTAAAAGAGGTTCTGCTGTTGCAGACTGCTGTTTGGCTCAGAGATGAGGTGGCATTTAATAGAAGGGTGAATAGACGTTTTTGTCTTAAAGAAAAAGTTTCTGACTTGATTTTATGCAGTCTTAATATCTCTTATTTAAATAATTTTCAAATTTGTCTTTACTGTTTTTTAAATGCAATTTTAATGACATCTTAATGTTTTTTTTAATGTATTTCCATGCCTCTGTGAAGCACTTAGAATTGCCTTTTGTCTGAATGGTGCTTTCCTACATAAATAAACTTACTGCAAAAACTTAAACTTACTTTGGCAGAAAACACACGTTTTATGTGAACATTTTACTGATACATTCCCTATCAACATATTTGTGACTTACTCAATACATATATTGCCTTATTATGTCTTAGTAAACATAATCCATTTGCAATTACATTCTCTTGCAAATCAAACATAATTTCTAGGAGACAGGGCAGATTTTTGACACATGCACCATATGCTTCAACCTAACCCCTAAGACAGGTATTTTTTTCCAGGAGTGTGTCAAATAAAAGGCTAAAACCAAAAGCTGTCAAAATAACTGCAGTTCTATGTGGCACATGGATAAATACAGTGGTGCAGTGAGTAATAGTAGCTAGTTTTCTGTAGAAGGTCAGATGCACTGTTCTCTGCTGCAGGACTCAAGAAAACAGCAATAAGCAACAAAATAAAGCTGAAAATAACCTTGATCTATTTTACCAAAAACTTTATCCTTCTCTAAATTCTATTCAGTCAACCAGAGTGGGTCTGGGTGGGATGTTTCTCTACCTGACGTGACTCTCGTCATGTTTTTGACATGTGCTCTGCTCCTGATGTTGATTTTTTGGGGAACCAGGAGGACTTGTTCAGCCTGTAACTTCCTAACAAGCGCTGGTAAAAAAATGCCAGGATGGTGTGACCAACTTTTCAGTGGCACTACTGTGGATTAAAAAAAAACAATAAAACAAAACAGGAGGAAGAAATTGCTAAAAATGCGACATCTGAATGTCACATCAGCATTCAGAGCATGAGCCTCCCTCAGGCCACATTCATAAATATCTTATGAGCGGGGGGCCTGCCGCTACTATACAGACCGGCAGCGATGGATATGCAGGGTGAAGGGGTTCTTGTGAGAGCAGCATGTAAAGCATGACTGGGCTGGAGTTAGTAACGCACCATTAACTGACTCCTCAGGATGCTCACAGACTGGGAAGAGAAAAAGAAACCTGGCTGGTCAGGAGGAAATCAATATAAAGCGCATCAGTATGTGTGTCAGTGAAAAAGGGAGACAAGGTTGTGCCATATCAGGATCACTCACAACAAAGTGCAATAAACACACTGGAACGGCTTTGTACATGCTTGTATTAAACAAGTTTGACTGTGCATGCGTGACATTAAGGTGCAAAGACAACAGGACCTTCCATGCTGCTACACCAGACCTCAGAGGAAAAAAATCAAAAATCCAGTAAATGATCCAAATCTGCCCCAAAATTTAATGGGTTTTTCCCTGGTCCTTCCCCAGTCTCACTGGAAAATGTGGTGCAATTTGGTTCAGTACTTTTTGTGTAATCCTGCTGACAGATATGAAGACACAACCTCCTTGGCGAGGCAACACAGTAACACTCTCCCAACAAGCAAGGGATTTGTAGTGGAGATCTTTACAGGGTGGGTGTTACAGAAGAGAGGAGTCTTTATTTAAATTCCTGAATGTTGTCTTCACCACAAACAATCTCAGAACCTTGAAGGACAAAAGAGAGGAAATGTGACTAGTAGGCTGCCCCTGTAATGCTCTGCCAGGCAGTAAATGTTTGTCTGCTGTGCTGTTGGCTCTGAAAGTACACTGTAAACCCTTAATAACCACATGTCCACATATCCTCTAACGATGAAAGAAAGGCAGCAATGGTGTTACCATGACATGCTGACAGGAATTGTCCTCTTTTGCACGTAGCGTTGACACGCCGGCTGTGTCCCTAATCTGAGGCCGCATCCTTCGGAGGCTGCATTTGGAGACCGAATGCATCACAGTGGTGTGACAAGGCTGTGTCATTTCAAAGGCTCTTTCAGATGTGGTGGAGAAATGCAGCCTTCTGTTCCCGGGCAACAAAAGCTCCAACGGGTGGATCCTTTGTGGCCCAACCTATCCTACAATTCATTATTGTATTGGGTTTCAGCTCAGTTCAACAGTACAATTGTTAAAACCAAAGGCCTTAAAACCTCAAGTTTATGTGAAAAAAAAGTTACATGTTGTCAAGGTTGCTTGGCAACAGCAGCTGCACTTTGAGAGGCAACAGTAACGGCAGAGATGCACTGCATGTGTGGCGTGTGCGTTGCAGCTGCTGTTGCTGATCTGTTGAAACATCCAGTATGTGTCCGGCCTCAGGGCGACAGATGGTGACAAAAAGTGAAAAATACTCCATAGCCTACACCGTCAGTTCAGCTTTGCCGGTCTACAACAACAATGCTCCACACCTTTGTGGGTGGCGTCCTCTTCACATTATGCAGCCCCTAAATTGGGACACAGCTCGTGTGAGGTGCGATCATGAGGTTGTGCATTGCATCCTCTGACACGATAATCTTAAAAAATATCCTGTGCTGTGTGCTCCACCATTATTTTCAAATCCTGTCGTAATCCAGAAGAACATGTGTGAAGTTTCTCCTCGTCTGTGTGATGCAACCTAGGATTTAAAAACTCCTGTAGTCTGAGCCGAGCTTAGCTCAGCAGCTCAGCGGTGTGTTAATGACATCTAAACCAGTGGTGTGAAGACATCAGAGAGCTCCTACCATAAAAGTGCCAAATGCTTTTTTTATGTAAAGGATATGTGTTTGCATTACATATGTGTATGATTGAGTGCGAGCTCTGCAGATTACAGGTGGGAGGTTTTGCTCAATGTTTTGTTTACACGAGCTGTTGCTCCCTTATGGCGTTTCCACTTGTATAAAATCTTCCTGAAAAACTCAAGTGTGTTTTAAAGTGCTGCCAAATGTATTAACACCTAGTGACAGGGTTTGTCTGCTGCGCCATTCAGCTGCGGGACTCAAAACCATAAAACCAAGTCATCACAGCAGACGAGATGGTCGCTCCATCCTTGCCAAGATCCATTTGAGTTTTGAAAGTGTGATTTTTCTCATTCAGGGAGTCACTGGAGCTCTGAGGCAGAGGAAAACCTTGAATAAAAATAATGTCCTAACCAGTGGAAATGCAGCATCCATTCTGGAAGTAAAATGAAGTGATGTTTCTCTTCACAAGTGAATAGTTCTGGTCTTTTCAATGTGACTCCTGTGATTCAGTTCGGGCTATTGTACACTTGCCACCTAAATGAACAGAGAGAAGCCTCCAAGGTTTTCAGTACAGTTTCACACGAAATAAGACATTACAGAAATTGTCAGTGTCATACAAGAGTAGCCACTCAGGGGAGCTTAATGAGAACATCAGAGAAATGAACCTAGGGCTGTAGATGGTGGAGAAATGAAGCATTAAAATGATAGCACGTCTCATGGGTGCGGAGGGGAAAAGACGGCTTTCTTTCAGCTCAGAGTAACACAAGGACACTCGCCTTTAATCTTAAAACCCAAGATTCATATCCTTCTCAACTGCAGCCATCTTCCCTGCATGAGTCCACTCCAATACTCCTGCCATGTGGGAAAGGGCAGCCAGTAAATTTTAGTATTTTCTTTAGATCAAACATTAATACAATTTCTGGTTAGACTTCTTTCACAGGAGGTGAGCTACTGGCTTCCTCATTGTTTGCCTTGTCTGTGTGCTTTGCCCTACAGTTGGACTGTAGGTATGTTTGCATGCAGAATAAGAATAAACAGAAGAATAAACAGGCCCAAACCCACTGATATTTCAATCGGTGACAGAAGGGTAGATTAAACCCTTTCATTAACATATCGTAAGAAAAACAGTGCCATCTAAATGATTTAACCAGATTTCTGCCAGCGCTCTTTCATTTGCAAGTTTCTGCACATCTGACCTCTTCATTACTTTTGCGCTGTTGCGATTTAATGTGTCAAAGCATGCAGTTGCTCCACTTGAGACTCCAAAGGCGAGTCAATCCCCATAGACTCCCATGTTAAAATGACCAAAAATACAGCAGAAATAAACATGTTTACAGACTGATACAGAAAAAATACTGTTTTGGTCTCTATAGCTTATTTCTAATTTTTATATAACTCGACTATTTACCTCTTATTAAGGCTTTAAGTTCTGCATAATCAGAATCAGAATCAGAATCAGAATCAGTTTTATTGCCAAGTATGTTTTCACATACAAGGAATTTTTTCTGGTGATTGGTGCAATTGAGGATCAGGGGGATCAGCAACAGTGGGGCTCTCTAGCCTTGTTGATAAGGCTGATAGCAGATGGGAAGAAGCTATTTTTGTGGCGAGAGGTTTTATAATTGAGGGTGTGGTTGCTTTGACTGACAGGTTGTTGAGTGAATCATTGCCACAAACCGAGATTCACCAAGGCCTTGGAGCCACGCATGTATCCATCCTTGCCCATTTTTGGATTAAGTGGGAGTGCCAAGATGGCGACAGCGAAGCAGCCCACTCTGAGCTTGAAAACCGCTCTTCAGAAACCCATGTGTAAAGTCATCGAGGCTTTGTCCACATCATATCACCTCCCATGTAAACAGTTGACCAGGAATCTTCAATCAGAATGAAAAACGTATGCATGTAACCACAGCTTGTGTATAAAAAGGGCAATGAGTCCGACACAGTTTACCCAATATGGATGTGAACAATCTCAAGTTAAAGCTGAAAGTAAGCCCTTTAACCCTGAGGTCATTGTTAAATTTCAAATCCAATGTGCTGCATTGCAGAGGTTAAACAAAAAAGTCCATCACATGCCTGAAATTTCACACTCTTTACTGCACTATAGCTTCCATAAAGCCTCCTTAAATCCTGCAAAACATGGTGTAAATGCAACTGTAATACCAACACACGTATAGTGGAGTTATTTCCAGTCTCAATCATGTATTTGAAAATTGAGCACAGATTGTATAATTGACTTGCCAGTTGCCCTGACCTGAATGTGACACAATGTTATTGCTATACAGCTCATATGGAGCCCATGCTGGCTGTTGGCAGGAGCTAAAATAATGCTTTGCAGCCTGGGAATGCCTCTGACAGCCTGGCTTAGACCGATGTATGTAAATATATCCAGAGCTCAAATCCTCCATTTGAATAGTGGCTTGGATAGTAACTTGCAGACATTACAGTAATGTCATCCAGTAGCTTCCAGTTTTATTTCACAGAGGAGCACATGATACCTGCCTGGGAAAAGATGGAAGAAGAAGGTGGTCAATAAATATTTCATGAGTTTCATTATTGCATATTTATGGTGTGTCTGCCACTCGGTAAAGCTGTCTGAGTCTGTGCCGTGAAACAATCTTTAACCCAACAGCCACAAAGTCGAGCCGTGCGGCACAGGGAAGGCAGACTCATCTCATTTAACTGTCCTGCCAAGCGAAGCTGTTACCACCAGTGAAATGACGACGGGGGTGGACTCTCGCTTCCTGAAGTCTCCATCCCTGAAGTCTTTTTATGCTGCAAGACAAAAGAGAAAAGTCTAAGAACACTTGTAATAAAGCAGAAGTCTCACCTTTTTGTTCCTTATCCAAGTAGGTTTTTGAGTACAGCATCAGCTCCTCTAACTGTGGCGCGCCAACCCGTAATGAGCTCATTACCCAGCTCCTGAGGCCTGTCAGCTGAGCTGCATTGTGTGGATGAAGAAGCTGCAGCTTCTGGTCATGCAGAAAGGCCAACTAAAATGTGTGTGAGTTAACGAAATGCATGATAAAATTACACAGTGTGGACTGTGTTCAGTTTTAATTATTTAATAAATAATAATTATTTATAAATTTATTTTCTACCAAAGAGATGGCCCCAGGTAACTGTTTTTATCCTGGTTCAAACTAAGCATAAAAACACATGGATGTAAATTTAACACACATAACAAATAAGAATAAAATATTAAAGATCAAACTGCCTGTGAGGTGAAGCCTGTAGGTTTCAAGGTGAAAAAGAAAACAGTGGCCTCATAAGAGCTATGACAAGGGACAAAATAAAAGGTCCTATGTGCTCAGCAGATGAATGAAGAATGAGGAAATGGCCACATGACATGCACTGTTTCCGTTTGAACTTTGTAAATTGCAGACCGGAGCAGAGGACAGACGTCACACAAATCATTAGCACTGCCTTTGTTGGTCTGAAGAATGGAAGAATGGAAATGAAGAGACCCATGGGACGATTCTACATGACCTGAAGCCCGCTTTCGAGCACTTAATTATAGTCTGAGTAATACTCACATAATACAACAAATTATAGCCTGCAACTGACTTTGTTTGCTCCTTTAGGATTCAAATTGCTCTCAGTGCAAAGAAAAAACCAAGAGCCCTGAGTAAAGGCAATTTCCAGCTCCAGTTTTCATATTTCTTTACGCTCTTTGAAGTTGAAGAACTTGGCCATTAATAAGACCTACAAAGTTTTCAATGTGACTCCAACCAAGCACCTTCAGATCTGCTCAGGAAATCAAGCTATAACCATCTGTCAGACAAGGAAGTGAGTCAGATTTTTCATTTGAAAAGGTTTCAAACTGAGTGAGAATTGGGCTGAGTTTCTCTGTGACCAGTGGGACCATCCTTAATGAAGGCAGAGGGAAGTCATACCTTCACGAAGACCCATGATCCATCGATAGATTCACAGTGTTGAGTGCTCCCAACCAAGTGGGATTTATGCATGTATTGAAGCATTAGATTGGACATAAATGATTCAGTTAATTAAAGTTCATTTGAAAGAAAGAAAATTCTTTCTCTTTATTCTTTGAAATCTTTATGAAATATTTATTCTATAAGATCCTTACAAAGAGAACAACCATATTGGTCGTTTTTTTGAACCATCCGATAAGACCCATAGGAGTGTCTCCAGAAACCATATTTTGGTTGTCATGGTCAAAATAAAAAACACGTGGACTGTACTAAGAGTGGCGTACTTATCTTCGTCGCCATGGTTACTATGATAAAGGTCACGGCTTGGTTAAGTTTAGGCACTAAAACTACTTGCCTAGGTTTAGGCAGATTGTGATTTGGGTTGAAATTAGTGCTTCCTCAACATTAGACGATCGTTGTTGCCATGGTTATTTCAAGAGAAAACTCTTACATAAACCACCGCAATCATTGCTGCACAATAAGAAAATGTAAGCACAACTTACAGTAAAAACCACAAAGGCGCATACATAATGCTTAACATTTTGTAGTATTTCTATGAAATTGAGTCTGTACATGTAAAAACACAAAATTTGTTGACTGGGAAGCAAACAATTCAGCATATATGGAGAAATTGTTTAGGATGACACAGACCCATAAAATAAAGTTTACCAAATTCTCTGATGCATGTGTCCTTTACCACATGAGATTTTACATTAAGGACGGGAAAAATGTTTGAAAAAATAACCACTCAGACCTACCCAGAAACACTTAATGTATGTTGTAAAGATGTTTTTTAGTAAAACAATCTCATGGTGCAGTGGTCTAAAGCTCCAGGTAGAACTGACCTACATCCCCCTTCATAGCTTCATGGTCACACAATCAGGTCTTACTCACTTCCTCCTTTCACAACCTTTTCAGCTACAACCTTCAATTGACCACTGTCCTCGCCCTCCAATTTCCCACTTTCCCTCCAGATGTTTTCTCTCTGAGCAGTGTGTATCTGTCAGATGATGCAAGGAGTCGTCAGAAGACCTGACCCCAATACTTTCACCCCGGTCCCAGGGAGCCCAGCGAGTCCAGTCTGCCGCGGTGAGGCTGCTGAAGCCATTATTTCCCATTAGTGCTTGACGGTGGGGCTGTTTGTTACAACGAGACCCTGTGGAGAATCAGGTCAGTCACAGTGCCCCTGTCCCTTTCCTGGCTGTTTGTGGTGCTCCAATGTTGGGCATTGACCTAACCTGGACCGTCCCTGGGTGCACATTTTTGTTAGAGGTTATCTAAAAATAAGAACATATAAGTTTAAAGGGGCTATTTGTGAGTTTCCTCTGCCCCTGAATGTGGTTTCTTTCCAGGAGTGGTTGGTGGTGATTGTCACTTGACAACAGCTTCAGCCTTTGTTGTGTTTACAAGATAAGAGGTTATAATACGGGCAACCAGATAGCTGAGTGGCATGTCATTTCCTCTCTCTGTCCCAATTCCAGTCACTCTTCACTGTCCTCTCGCAAATAAAAGCATAAAATGGCCAAAAAAATATTTCTAAAAAAAGAGGTTATAATACATCCTCTGAGTAGAGCAACATCGTCAGGTAAGATGAGAGACTACAGTGACGAGATGAGCTGGGAATAGCTGGTTAATGTGTTAACTTCAGTAGAAGAAAATACTTGATAGAGACAAAAGTAAACTTTGGGTTAGCTTTCCACTGCTGGAAACAGCTCCTGGTGAGGAAAGGAATGAAGTTTGATGCTGAACTCGCAACGTTTCTTCTGGACTAGGAAGTCACCAACTGTTAATGCTAATGTTGGCTATGTAGCAATAGAAAAACTAACAAATAGGTCCTTTAAAACCTGCATTTACTCTAAATAGGTTGCTCTGACTGAATACAAATACTAACTACTGCCAAGTAGTTAAAACTGCCTTATTGTAGATTCAGATTCCAGCCACCACAGACTAAAAAGAACATCCTTGTCCACATACATTCGTGAATTCTCAGCCTGGGGCTGTTTTATCACCAAACATCAGCACTCAATGAGCCACTAGTGCTTTTTTGGATAAATGGAAGCCAAAACCTGCAACCACGTTAAAACATTTGGTCGAAAATCCTGAAACAAGTAATGGCTGTTTGACTGTCCATATCCTTTTGGCAAAGCATATGATTTGTCTGTCTGAGAGGTTAGTGTGAAGTTGTGCTTTTGTCCACGCAGAAACAGTTAAATCTGGAAGGACAAACCTGCTATATCCTGCTGCACGAAAGGTAAAAGCAATAAATCTGTTGTCTTTACAGAGGAAAGAAGTTTGGAGTGTTTGTCTGTCCTTCAGTGTACAAGACAATCCAGCTCAGAGCTGAGAGGACAACACACTGTTTGGGATCATGCCAGTAAATTATGAGAGTAGACACACACACACACACACACACACACACACACACACACACACACACACACACACACACACACACACACACACACACACAGCTGAAACAGCAGAGCGAATCACGGCTGCTGCGTCTGCACTGAGCCCTCTTGTCTAATGATCAGATATGACAAGCAGTTCTCTCATCATGTCATTTAATTCATAACTGTCCTTGGCTCTGTTTTTCCGGCTGCTTCCTTCAAGCTGATTGGAAATAAAATAGAAGCAGTGACAATTTTTTTTATTTTTTTCTGACCTGATTTTATGAGCAATTTAAATTCAAGAGGTCCAAATTTACTGCATTCACCGGCTTCATTCATTTATGTAAGTGTGCATAATCAATCTGAGGGAGGCTCTGTCTTGCATGTAGACACATATAACATAACACACCAGCTGGTTTAAATGTGTCCTTTGAGCTAACCAATCTACACTCACACACACACATGCTCCGTTGTTTTTAGCCCGATCAATTCGTTTAGTTTACCCCGATGACACAAAGGGTTCACTGGAAATATCCTATCTTTAAAACCTTCCTTCCCCCTTCTTCCTTAAATGTCTGCCTTGACTCGGCATGATGAATGATCACTTGGGCCAATCAATTCTATTTAGATAAGCTCCAGGGAGGACAGGAAAGGGAAGAAGGATGGGTTCTTCGAGTTATTCAACACCAGCGCCCAAGGTTGTTGTTATTTGGGCTGCTCTCCAACCTGATATTTCACAGGTAGGGCAGGATTACTCCTGTATTCCAGGAGATTAACCTCTGGGAAGGCACTGTGGGTACACAGCAACATTGTAGATAGATTATAGAGAAATGCAAGTTTAAGAGTTGTGGTTTGAATGTTTTAGAGGGAACAAAATCTTTTTTTTTTCTAAAAATCAATATACATATATTTTCGTTTATACTTACTTTGAAATCCATTCTAATAATGTTTTATCTACAATAAGTAAGTCATCTGCATAGACATGTAGACAGTGGGCAGGGGCTCTTTAGGGAAAAGCAGGTCTAGGTTCTATATTAATACTGTGAAAGTCTCAAAGCCTCAGTCCACAGAGAAATACACACAGCCTGTATTCAGAAACTGAGCCTTAAAACCAGCCGTCAGGACTTCTGGAACTTTGTGATGTCACAACAAAGCAGTCACTGCTCTCAGCCACAGGTCACAAGACCCGCCCACCTGGACCCACCATCCAACCTTGCAGGATTTGGTTTCTCTGAGTGTTTACCTGAAATCTGCTATATCTTTATTTGATCACTCAGAAAACAGTTAGCCAATCAGAAGAGAGACTCAGAGCCTCTCTTCTGATTGGCTCACTGACCTGTTGTTAGAAGAGCTCCAGAGAGAAGCCTGAGAGGGGAGATGTTACACTACAATGAGATGGTTTTTGGTTCTTAAAACCACAAATATATCTTCTTATGGACTATCAACACCGTCACACAAATAAAACACAGGAAAGTGTAAAGTATGGGACATTTAAATTCAAGGAGAGGACCCAAAGTTTCCAAATATGTTAAATACTGGGAAGTCAAACTAAGCACTTAAGGCCTAAATGAAGTTTTGCATGAGGGGAAATTTCAGGGAACAATCAACCTTAATGATGATGCTGAATTCAATTTTCATGTTCTTTTTTCTTTCTCTCTTTTTTTTCTATATTATTTACTGGCTTTACCCACAAGATGAGACATTCGTCCGAAGCTGCTTTGAAACCACATCCAGCAGGTAAACAGGCCACAGCTGCCAGTTTTGTACTCAGCTCCTTCACTAAGCCGGGCCCTGAAATCACTTTGCCCTTGAGATGTGACACTTCAGCTCTCGACACTAGATCTCTCTCTGTATCTTAAGTAATATCAAGTGTTCATCAGCGGCTGTTAATGTGCAGAACAAACCCCTCAGGAGTGTTTTAGGTCGTAAACCAGTGCTGCAGAGCTGATGTTTAACCCAATAGCTCCACCCGGTGGCTCATCAGCAATGTTACCTCAAGGGGCAGAAATTACGACCAGACAAATGTTTCCAAGTTTTTGTGTTTATTTATTGTTTGTTTTTTTTTTTGTTCTGCTGTGCTCAGAAACACACTCTGTGTCCCTGAGGATGATCTCTTCAACACATCACATCACATTTTTTAAATATGAAACCATTTCACAGAGCAACAGCACAAACAAAAAGAAAACACATTTTGTTCAACAACAGTTATTAAGTTCCAGAGCTGATTCACAGTTTACACAGCTAACATGACACGATTGTCTTACACATCCCTCTGAGACACAGTGAAGAAGCCAAATGTCCAGGTTCCCTTTTTGTGACTTGACTTTTGAAAAAAAACAAAAAAACACACAGGAACAGCCACAGTACAAGTTTTCAAGTCTTCATGTTATTCTGAGAAAGACTTTCTTTTGTCTTTTACTTAATTAGCTTGAAAATCTATCTTTATATTATATTTGTATTGGAATATAACAAACAGGCCCTTTACCCAGGTTACAGGTTCAATCTGTGTATTCATATTCATAGATATATAATCATATAATCCTCTACACAAAACAATAATTTACAGTCTTGCTCCAAATGAGTCACTATATATCTTCCATCATTAAACTAATTCATTTTTGTGTGTTTTTTTTTTTTTTTACAACATGTAAAGTGCCTGACCTCTTCAGGCGTGCACACATCAAAATATGACAACTTATACCTGCATATTCATGAGCACAATTTCACACACTTTTCAAGTTCTAATGTAAAAATAATCACATTTGTATTTCTCCTCCTCTGAAGCCTCCGAAAGGTCAAAGCAGGTAGAAACATAAAGTTTACTGTACTAACCCATAACCAATGTTACGTTCAAAAATATGCTTTTAGATCTTAATGTTTTTAATGAAATTATTTTTATTAGAAGTTGATTTTTGTACTTCTAATGTTTGGTTCGTTTCTTTCTGCTTATGTAGTCTTGAAATGAGGGTCACCCCTCAATGTATCCCCAAGAAAATAAATAAAGATTGATGATGATGATGATGATAATGATGTTTCTTATAGTTTCGAAAAGCAAAATCTAACCAGCAATTATCTGCTAACACACACTAACCAAGACTCAAATAAACAGACAGAAATTACAATCAAAGCTTCAAGAGGATGATTTCCATCTCTCTATCAGGTGATTGACAGGAGGCTGTCACATGAAGACAGTTGACAGAGTCAAATGAGGATATTTCATTACGACATTTTGTTCGTGGAAGCTGAGCGACTGTCAAAGTGAACAAAAGCGAAGAGCAGCTTCTGGCATCTTCTGCAGGAGGAAAGAGGAGCTCTGATATCTGCAGCTACACCCGCTGTGTGCGGACAAACATAAAGAACGTGAGGTTGAGGGAGAAAAATAAAAATAATCTATAATTATGACAAGAATTGAGAATTGTGAGCCTGTTTGATATTGGTTGGCTCCAGTAAAACTCAAATCACAGAAATCACTGACTCATAACTGTACTTTTTCATTCCTGAAAGCAAGGTTGAGTTGGACCAACGGCAGTTTTCTTCAGCATCACTGATGAACCACACAGTACATGTGTATGTGCAAAGTGTGACTGTAAACCTGACAAATTTCTTAATGCGTGAAAGTGGTTTTAAGCACAGAGGAGGAAGAACATGACTCAGCAGCAGTGAAGTCAAAGTGCAAAGTGGCACAAAGCGCAATGCAAATGTCTTTGCTTGTTTCCGACTGATGCAGTTCTCATTTTCCCGTTGTTTAAATAGCAAATACACTTGTGGCAATCTGAGCACCCATGGGCGTGCTGGTCTTAAAATGAGGTGAGTTCAGGTGCATTTTCGGCGCTTCGCTAGCTTGAGGCAGTGGAAAGTGATTGCACGACTGACCAACAAAAACCTGGTCTGAAGTTAGTGTTGCAGGATTTCACTGATATTTTAAGGTGCACTGTCAAGAGAGGAACATGCGCCTACATGTGTGAGCGCGCAGAGCGCACACTCACAAGCACAATGTGCCACAGTGTTTCCCATTCATCACTGAGACTGAGGTTGTCACCACAGTTTCATAATGAACCTAAGATTTATTCACACTTCTCATCATTTAACTTAAAAGATTTCTGATTCTGTGATTTGTGTCATTGCTTCTCTGCAGAGCTGTGCACAGCGCCTTGATTCACTCAGGACGCACAGAGCTGCTGCGTGCATGTGTCAGAACTGGACTCCCTGGTCAGGACTAGATTCACTGATCAGGACTGGGCTCAGGACTGGGATTACTGGTCAGGACTGGACTCACTGCTCTGGACTGGGCTCACTGATCAGGACTGGACTCACTGATCAGGACTGGACTCACTGGTCACAACATGTGATCAACTCACCATAAACAGAATCTAAGTCTAAATCTCACTGCATCATTATAATAGCAATCTCCCAAAGTGCAAGCTCACCTGGCTTTTAAAGGTAATGGGAGATGGGCTCTGATTTGGTTTACTGCATGTTGCGCCCAAAACACTCCTGTGATTAATTAAGAGACTAAGTGCAACCCTTTTAAACCATGCGCCTGGTGCAGCGACCATTTTTTCCACCGTTAAAATAGCAAAAGTGATTGGACGCCCTGAATGCATTTGCACCACACACTTTGGTCTGTTAAAGGAGAGCCCATGATGTCAAAGATCAAATGATCCATCTCATGGAAAAAATAAGTGGAAAGCAGCTGGAACCCAACTGGTACATGTCAAATTATAATTTCAATTTATTTGTGACTCTTTTTGGTAGAATAAAATCTCCTTGAGATGATGCTGGGTTTTTGTATTCAACATATTTTGGTTTCTTTGCTTTTCCTATAACAGCATGATGAGGTCTGGGGGTTAAAATGGCTAAAATCTAAACCATAACCGATCTCGCAATTTTCTACTGATTTCTTCATCTTTAATTTGCAGTTCGACACCTGACATGTCAGAAAATCGTTTCAGACACAGTCTACATGCTGCTCTCGTAGCACAAGCTTGTTCGGGAGCCTGGTGCCAGCTTATTCTCCTCCTCACGAACAGTGTGGACTGACACTTCGACGTCCACGCCGCCTCCATCGTTCGCTCGCCCGTCACTTGACAGCAGCGCTTGGCACACTTCCTCCTCCTCCCCGTTCCTCTCAGAGCAGGGGGGGCCTATAGCCTGTCGGTTGCCAGACACCACCTTCCGGACCGGCTCTGCGGGGTCAGCTGGCGTCTCCACGATGTCCTCCGCAAACGTCCTGCAGTTCAGGATGAGCGGCGGCAGAGGGACGCTCCGTGCCAGCTCCTCCATGTGCCGGGCGAACTCCATGGTCTTGAACTGCGTGACCTTGGCGATCTCCAGCGTCTTGGCCGATGTGACGATGGGAATGCGCTTGGCGACCTCGAAGGCCTTCTGCAGCTTCTCGGCGCCCTCGGTGCGGAAGAACTCGTTGATGGCTCGCTCCGTCTTCTTGAGGTGGCTGCTGATCATGCAGAGCCGCGCCACGTTCAGGATCATGGTGATGGTGAAGGCCACCAGGCAGACGATGACGTAGTACAGGCCCAGGCCGCTGTCGGTGTGGGCCACTCGCACTGTGATGGTGTAGTTCCTGGTCCTGCCAGCGACGCAGGTGTAGCGGCCGCGGTCCTTGAATGAGACATCGCTGATGTTCAGAACGCCGTTCTCCTGTATCTCCCACTTCCCGCCTGACGTCAAAAAACACAAGACAAAGTCTTAGAAAATGGAGCTGAGAATAGGGAAAAGAGGAAGAGGAGTTCTCATTAAGATCCGATTTGGAAATCTTCATCATCTCCTGTTTGTAATGAATCGTCAAAAACATTTACACAGGCCAACAAACCCAGTTAACACTGATTCAAGTTTAATTTTACTTTATTGCATTTAAAGTCTTGCAGGAGTGATTATATATGTCAGATCCGATTCAACAGACAACACAACTCAGTGTGGACTCACAAGCTGTTGCTGCTTTGTCACATCAGTGTTCACTGCCACATGCATGAAAGCACAATTTAGACTGAAGCAGCATAAAAGTGACAGTTACTGACAGCAACATGAGCAAAGGAAATGATAAATACTGAACTGGTGATTTCACTACAGTACCTGCGCCCTCACCCAGCAGCAGTCCTTTAGAGTTGTACCACTTAACGTCATCCCGGCCCCCGGTAACGTTGCACTCGATCAGTGCACTGGATCCCTCCTTCACCACGATGGAGGGGTCGTTGTGCGGCCGCAGAGGGGACGCCGCCGCCGCCTCTGAGCCGTTGTGGGCTCCGTCTGCGGTGCAGCCACTGAGCAGCAGGGCTGTGAGCAGCAGGTGTGACAGGTGGCGTTTCTGATGTGAAAACATGTCGGAGGCAGACACGGCTTCAGCTCACATTTAGACGAGAAAAACCTGCAAAACAGGAAGCGTTAACGGCTGTGGCTCATGCAGAAACTAGGGATAGTATTATTGTCTTTTGTCTATTTTCTTGTGGAATTATTCACAGTTATTTACAGACGTTTATGATGCAAAATACCAAATAAACATTATTTTGGGTTAGTAAGTCCAAAGTTTGGTCCTGTGTTCGTCTTCCTGTTCACATACCCTGATTATTAACTACAGTAGTTTACATCTTATAGGTTACATGGGCTGTGCTTTCTTTGTCTTAATGTGTGTGTTGAGTTTGAGCAGAAATAATGTAAATAAATGAGGTGGTTCCTTTGACTTTCAGTGTTGTTGTCCCTTACAAGGTGACTAAAAATAAAGTCATGCAGACAATTGTTAGATAGTTATGACATGATGTCCAGGGCGAACAGAGGAGAGGAAGCCAGTTGGCACATTTACAAAAAATGATAATGGAATAATGGAAAATGGAAAAATGATAATTATGCACTAAACTACAAAAAGTAACTTCATGTACAAACTGTGAGTCTCTTATATCAGACAATAGATTTAAAAAATACCATTATCTCATTACCTCAGTGTTCTGTTACATAAATAATCATCTTCTGATGATTATTTAAGGGAGAAATGGTTGATTTAAAGAATGAATAGAATTTAAAACACAGTCGTTTAGCACAAAGCTCCTGTCGTAACAAAACGTCACCAGGACCACAAACAGACTCTGAAGCAGCTGGTAAACCTGAACCCACCTGCTGCTCCGACAGAGGCCAAACCAGCAGAGGAAACCCTTCCTGTGACTTCATGTATGTTCAGAGATAGTTTAGTCCTTCTACTGCTATTTTATAGTTTTTAAGCAAAATAAACACGACGCCTCCGACCGTTCACTTCCTAGTTCAGGACAGGTGCGAGTGAGTGGGCGTGGCTTGCTGTCAATTCGTCAAGTGTGACACATTCACAGACTGTCTGTAAAAAACGGACACACTGTGTAATCAGCGTTTACAGGTAGCTCAGGTAATGCCTGATTATGACAATAAAATATTTCCATTTAATATCTTCGCAATAATTGTATTTATTATTATTATCAAGTATAACAGGCTGAACAATCAGACGACAAGGAAGAGACATAGCTCTTTGTTTTGCGACCTGAGAGATAATGAAGATTTGGTTTTAAGTGTTTTTTATTAATAAGATTTCAAAGTCAAAATGCCCTGACTTTAACTTGCCCAAACAAGCCCAAACATGTTTTTTTCCCCCAAGCACTGATTGCTGAAGAACAGGCATGTGAAAACAGAAAAGCTGCATCATATTTTTTGTTAAGATATAAAGATATGTTATGGAATAAAGTGATTTTATTTTGACGGTTCCGGAAAATTTAGTTTAATCTTAATTCCGATACTTGACGTCATTAGTTATTCCGTCAAGCTACCTACGAAGTGTTAGTGATTGACCGGTAGTAGGGAGGGTGTGCTATCAAAATAAATCATGAAACTGCAACCCGTCAGAAAGTGCAATAATATTTATTAAAGTTTTCACCTAACTTTTCATAGGCGTTAAATTGTTTAAAAGAAAAAATATACAGAGCACATTTCATCTTCGTCGCAGCACAGATTCCCCGTCGCTTTAGCGAATGTTTTAATTCTGCCTTTATCGGATTCTAAGAGTATTTTATTTTGAAAGTGCCGAAACGGAACCTGTGTTCTTAGCGTGGCTAACTCTTAGACCTGGTTCGTGAAAACAAAATGTGACGTGGCTAATCCTGTAACACAAAAAGAAGGAGAAAACACGAATTACTTAAGTGTTTTCTGAGAAGCTAAAGGGAGTTTAACGTGTACAAACTGAACTGCAAACAGAAATAAGGAAGATAAATCTTTCTGGTTGTTGGTTTTTGGGAGGGAAACTGTTAGCAGGCTGGGGTTACGGTGAACTGCTAGCATCAAGACTTGACAGCTGAGCAAGAGACAGGGTGAGTTTGTAGTTCAGGTGTTGAATGTGTGTTGTTTTGTCCTAATATTTGTGCGTTGGTGATTAGTAAAACTGAGGATGCTGCTAGAAACAAACTAAACCTCTACTCATAGTTGTAGAACAAGTCATTAGCACACCTCAACTACTATCAGCTTGCATGTGTCACTGTACCGTCAACATAGGAGTAATAATGCAATAACACAATAATATTAGGTGGCTACTAAACATTTGTTTTGATCTGTTACATGATATTAGTTCCTGGTTTTCCCATATGTGTGTGAGTGATGTTTGCCTTAGGACTTAAACCAACTCCCCAGCTGCACAGATAATAAACAGCTGTATAGTTAACTGCAGTTCCCTGGGTGCTGCTGTTGAAATGCATACTGGGAAATGTATGATACCACTGATTGAGGGAGAGTATGTTCACTGAAACTGTAGATTACATTATGTTATAATAAAATAACTCCTGGAACTCATGCTTTAAATATCAGGGTTTGGATTAAACCATAGAAGAATGACTTACTTCAGTGGATGTTGTTGCTAGTCCACAAAAAATCAGATTAACCTTTAATTTTTGTTCCAAGCTTGGCCTGTAAGCATTCAGTGCTCTCAGTATCAAAACAACACATACTGTCGTATGCAGGAGTGAAGTTGGATATTTTTTTTTGGTTAAGAGTTATTTCCTTTGTTCTTTTTTCTCATTGAAGGCATGTGCTAAGACACTAAGATGTCAGACAGCGAAGCTACAGCAGCAGAGGGTCCAGAGATTCAGGATGCCTCTCCTGCCGAGACTCACGACAGCTCCTCGCGGACCACACCTGACAATTCGACCGACGTGGCCCCGACAAGAAAAGCCAGGAGGAGGCCAGATGCCACACCTGCAGCCGAAGATGAGGAGAGGCCGAAAGTAGAGGAGCAGCCTCCAAAGGTAGTAATGAAACAATCATTGTTTATGCAAGACAAAACTATAAATAGCAATGAAAAGGGAACTCGGCTCTGTGAAGTAGAACTACTACACATCTACATTTACTGATCTGGAAACTCAAATCCACTGTTCTGGCATCTAGTGACCTCCTGGCTTTAATCTGAATAATATCATGTGCTTCATAACCGCTCAGAGTTGTGTTGTTGTTGTTTTAACTCAAGAGATTAGCCTTGTCTTGTTTCAGTAAGTACTCCATCATCCATGGAGTCACACCAAAGGTCACTTCTCCCTGTGTACAAATTAATTGATTTTTTTTTTATCTTTATCTCTGTTTATTGCTCTCTCTCTCTCTCTCTCTCTCTCTTTCTCTCTCTTCTCTTTCTTTCTCTCTCTCTATCATTCTTCTCCCTCCTCTTCCTCTTCCTTCTCCTCCTTCATTCTCTTTATTCTCACACCCTCCCTCTCTCAGGCCTCCACTGAGTCCACTGTGGCTCAGGGTGGTTGGGGATACTGGGGCAGCTGGGGAAAATCAATTTTATCCTCAGCAACAGCGACTGTGGCCACTGTGGGTAAGGATAGACCACCTGACTCAATCCTTTAGTATTATATACAGTGTGTTTGGTGTTTGCTTTTTTTAAAGCATCTAATTGGAGAGCCACCCCCTGTAAAGTTACAGTTACCTAGTCGTCATTCAGTCATGTGCATGTTCAGTTAAAGCTTTAATAGTCCAGCACATGATCCTTCAGCAAAATGCAGAGTTTAGTCTAAGAAATATTTTTAAAATTGACCACAAAAACAAAACCTTCTCCTACGTTGTGTTTTGTATTTATATGTGTCTCACCTCATTGCTCATGTCTGTCCAGGCCAAGGACTCACTCAGGCGATCGAGAAGGCCGAGACGTCTCTGGGAATCCCCAGTCCCACCGAACTGTCAGCACAGGTGGAGGAAGAACAGACACAGCAGGGTAAGACATTACCTTTTAGTTAATGGGTCCTTCTTTGTGATTATGAAAGCCATCACATGTTTGCTTTTATTTTGTATAACAGGATGTATTTTGTTTGTCTCTTCTTCTGCAGGTGAGGCCAGCAGTGAGACGGACAAAGCGGCGGGAGATGGATCCTCAGCGGTGGGAGGTGCAATAGGGATGTTATCATCGCTCACCAGCGTCGTCCAGAGCACAGTGAGTAGACGTTTAACTACCTGTGCATGAATCCTTCCGATATTAGACCAGATATCCTCTTTTGTGATGGGTTTTGGATTCATTCACAATTAATCACAAATGATTTTTAGCTCACATTTTGTGGCAAGAAGGAGAAAAGCTGCCTGAGAATAGTTTCTTTACTCTCAGTGGCTATTTGATGCAACCGAGCTAGCAAAAGAGCCCACACAGCGCAGCACATTATAGGTCTTTATCTATGTAATGACTTCAACATCATTCATACTTTGAATATAGTGCGGCAACATTTTGAGGAGTTTGAAGATGTGTTTTATATTTAGAACTAAAATATAAGAGAAGAGAGCCCACTCCCTTTAGTGTGTTTTTTTTTCTGTATGTCTGACATACAATAGGTGAGTAGTAGCTGCCTGTAGTGTTCATACTGGTGACTGGAAATCTCACAATTAAAAGTTGATTGCCCACGCTTAACTTTCATGTAATTTACTGTTGTTATTTTTTCAGCGATGCTTATAGGTGTGGGTGATATAATGAATACACTCGATGTATCACAGCTTGTTCCACGTGGGTTGCAGTAAACGACTTTATCACTAATGTCGAGTACAAATCGTCACGTAATTGTTTTAATCCACCAGCGTGAAATTTGCTTTGGCGGTTCGCTCCTCTCGCCCTCTCCTGTGGTTGTCTCCCTCTCTCACAGACAACACACATCCAGAAAACTCTCCTCAGTTAGTTTGTATGATGGAGGTGAGGTGTGTGTTTTCAGAAACTGGAATGAGCGAAAGAAGAGAAGCGTTTATATGTGTTCAGAAACAGTAACTGAAGATGGAGGCAGGCGAAACAGCACCGGGTTAAATTTCTTTCTCAGGGATTCTTGTTGGATGCACTTTTTTAGTTGCTTTGAGCTCTGTTTTTTTTAAGGGTAACATTCCAGTTAATTTGTGATTTCTCCACTTTTTGCTAATTTAAAATGGTTCCAACAGAAACTACCACTGAATAAACAGTAAAGAATGTTTTAATGCAGACAGATATTGCAGGGACTAGAATCATCATACCGCTGTGATTTTATGCATCAAAGGGGTATATGTCATGTATCATGATACAGCCTGAAAATATTACGATATCATTTATGAGCCACATCGTGCAGCACTAGTTGCTTATCACACTAAAACTGAACCTCGTCACAGGGGAAGACGGTGATAACGGGCGGTCTGGACGCTCTGGAGTTCATCGGGAAGAAGACGATGGATGTGATAGCAGAGGGTGATCCGGGATTTAAGAAGACCAAGGGACTGATGATCAGGAACTCCACTCTGTCTCAGGTAGGAGGACAAGGGATTAGTTGATGAGAGAAAAAGACTGAACATTAGACTCGTCTGACCCAGATTGCTGGAGTTGTGTCCCCTTCATCTGTTGCTCTCTCCCCACTCTGTCTCTCAGGTGTTGAGGGAGGCGAAGGAGCGAGAGGAGCTGCAGACTGCGGAAAAGGACTCGTCAGATTCTGAGAAGAAGGTGGTTGCTCACTACGGGATGCTGTTTGATGAATTTCAGGGTCTGTCGCACCTGGAGGCTCTGGAGATTTTGTCGAGGGAGAGCGAGTCTAAGGTATGATAAAAGCTCCGTTCCATAATATGACACCTGCAGGGGCTGAATAGACATACTGAGACTGAGAGCTTTCATAGTTCACAGCTCAGCGGAGTCTGGTAAAAGCCTCAAATGTTCTCTGTGCGTCTGTAGGTGAGGTCGGTGCTGACCACCCTGTCAGGAGACGAGCTGGTTCAGCTCAGAGAGGAGCTGGACAATATCAAGGACTCTTTCTCCCTGGTAGAATTTGATGATGAGGAAGTCGATGAGAAGAAAGGTAAGGTCTCTGTGCCAGCAGCGCGGGAGCAGTTCAGCTCCACGTGCATCATCTTAAATGACTGATTTCTACTGATTTTCTGATTCCAGATGAAGATGGCACTGAGTTTGAGAAGGAGCTAACGAAGGCCCTGGAGGGTCTCAGTGTCTCCAACACAGCCAACAAACTCAGCAAAGTACCAGTGACACATTTCTTTTTTTTTTCTGTCCTCACATATTTGTAAATTGGATATTCTGTAACACAAAAATATCAAAAAGAGACGTCATTACAAATCTTAGAAAACCTGACTTGAGTGACATGTGTACAGTGAAGAATTTTGCGTTCGCTCAGACCGTGTTTGGCAAAAATAGATCCAGTGACACATTTCTGTGTTTTTGATCAGATTCCTGTTGATTTTTTTGTTCAAAAGGTCATAGATGACAACATATGACAACATCACAAATCTTAGCCTTAAAAGTTATCGTAGAGTTGAATCCAAACCTCTCCTACACAGTCCAGTAACCTTATAACTATATGGTCTCTAACCTCCAACAGGCCTGTCAGAGCGCCTCCAGCCTGATCACTGACATGACGCAGCCAGAGAAGGAAGAGGAGGAGAGCGAGAAGAAAGCACTCTCTGTGGAGGTTTGTCAGTATTATCCATCATCAGTGTGTCAGACACTTTTAAAAGACGCCCGATGAAACAATCCAACATCTGTTGAAATGTATCATTTCATTTAGAATATTTTCAGCGCTTTATCGTCCTGTCAAAACAAAGTGAAGTTGGGCTCTTTCTGATTCACTCAGCTGTCCTGCGGCTGCGGCGTAATACAGTGTTTCTCAGGCGGAGGAATACGGTAGTTTAGCAGTTGAGAAAAATGTAGAACCAAAGGAAAGACAGAAGGAAGATAAAGCGCTGAAAATATTCTTAATTGCTCTGAGAAGTTGGAAGCAAATTGATGAAGACTAAAAGGATTGATTCTGAAAAGGTCTGCTGATACATTTTCTGTCGTTTGAGTGCAGGAAGTTCATTTTCAAAGCAGCTGCTGTCAGCACCTCAACACACTGCTCAATGTTTCTGTAGAACTTATGTTTCAGTCCATGCAGTTCCCTCTATGTGTTTCCTGGTCCATTCAGCTGTGTGTGTGTGTGTGTGTGTGTGTGTGTGTGTGTGTGTGTGTGTGTGTGTGTGTGTGTGTGTGTGTGTGTGTGTGTGTGTGTCTGTTGTATTTAATGTTGTCAGGAGGTCCACGCCGCAGCCATCAGGAGTCTGGCGGAGCTGACAGCTCGCTCCATCGAGCTTTTCCACAAACTGGCTGAGATGATCCTCTTCTCCAGCAGCAGGACGGAGGCCAGCGTCCTGTCACAGTAAGACCACTGAACAAGTGGAGACGCTGCAGGAAGTGAACTGTGTTTCATCTATGCTCTAACTGACTCTGTGTGTGTGTGTGTGTGTGTGTGTGTGTGTGTGTGTGTGTGTGTGTGTGTGTGTGTGTGTGTGTCCTCAGGTTAACTGTTGTTTTGTGTAAAGAAATCTCACTGCTTTCCAAGAAGTTCACGTCCTGCTTAACAACTGCAGGGGTAAGTGTGATCATTATAGCCTCTGTGTATCATTTTTAATGTTAAAATAGAGCAGGTTATAAAAGAAGACATGTGGCTTGTTGATTGTAAGACCTAACAAATGACTGACTTGGTGATAGTAACGTGGCTAAATGACATTTGTATCATCTGAATTAGTTAAACTGCAGAAAGAACAGAGACGTGTTTTATCGTCTTTAACTCAGCCTCGTCCTTCTGTTTGTTTCCAGCCACGTTTTTCTGGTCTGTTTAAATGTCAGACGTTAATACGTTCTGCTGTTTTCACCTTTAGCATTTTATGGTTTCCAAACAGTTTCTCACAGTTTTGAAACATCACTGCTGTTGTCTGATCACCTGAGGAGAGCTGACTAATTTCATCTCAACGTTCTGTGTTACAGTCGAATGAGAAGGGAGATGTCCTCAACCCGCTCATAACAGGAGTCTTTTTAGAGGTTTGTGTAGCATTACTACAGCGACACACACACACACACACACACACACACACACACACACACAAATACACAGTGCAATTACACATTGTCGCAGTTTTAGTTCTTAGTTAAATACCTTAGTGATTACTACATTGAAAAGTTGTTTTCCACTGTGTGCAACACAACAGTTCACAGTTTTGATGATTTATGATAATAATAATAATTTTATTTATATAGTAAACAAAGTGCCTTGACAGCAAAGCAAATAGTGAAACCCAACACTATCTTACTATCAGATAAGACAAAGTAAATCAGCAAATCCTCACATTGTTGAAGCTGAAACCAGCAAATGTTTTGATTGAGAAATTACTGCAGTGATTGACCGATTATTAAAATTGTTTCCAGCTATTTTATGCTTGATCAACTAATCGTTTAAACTCCGGAACAAACACAAGAACAGGTGCGATAGATATTCAGATGAAAGGTGGCTCCACTGTATTCACCAAGTATTTAGTCAGTTGAGTGGGAAAGTTTTCCAAAAGAATCTCCAAAATCTCCAAAAGGGCTGAAATAATTCCCTCAAAACATCATCATTTTATTGATTGATGTGGACACAATAAATAAACACATAAATAACATGTGTGTTATAGAGATGCACAGACATACACATGGAGATTTCAGAACGCTTCATACACTGTGTGCTTCATGTCAACGTGTCGTGACTCATCCTCACAGGCGTCCAACAGTGCTTCTTACATCCAGGATGCTTTCCAGCTGCTCATGCCTATCCTGGAGATCTCCCACATCCAGAGGAGAGCTGAGTCCACGGAGCAGTGAGCAGCTGTTGTGCCTCTGCCCTCCGTCGCTGCCATCACACTGCGACTCTGTCACAGCCCATAACTGACACGTCTTTTAAGACTTTTCCAAAATCGCCTGTGTCAGCTTTTACTCTGGTCTGGTTTTCAGCTCAGGACAAAATCAATTTCACGCCTGGCAGGAAAAGTGTGTTCTTGTCAAACAGTGTTAACTTTTCTGTGCATTGCTGGTTTATTTGTAAAGCACATCAGATGGACTCATTGAAGTACAGTGTTGAGGAAGGTCTGGATCTGCCAGCTCCAGTCTAATGGGAACAAAATGGATTTGTGATAAACAAGGAACAGTTTATTGTTCCCTGTTTTAACATGTAAACTTTTTCTGACTGTACTTGTGTTATTGACTTAAAAGTCTCAATTCTGCCTCAGAGAACACTTTAAAATGTCAAACATGATGAAAACACATTTGTTTAAAAAAAACAAGTGTGGCTCAGTCTCAGCAAAATAAATAGTGAGCTATATTGATGAAGTATTTTCTCTATACTGCACAGAGACTAGTTTAGTTTTGGTTTTCTATGCACATCTTTCTTAAACCTGGTCCTCCACATGTTGCTGGTCCTGGAACTGTCAGGACTAATGTGTCTTTGCTCAATGACACTGGTGAGGATTAAAACAGTTCCCAGGTTTTGACCTGATGAAATCCTGAAGCCAGGAAAAAGACTAACAGGCCAGAAGTGTTCAGTCACACTGCTTGAAAGTGTATAAATCAGGCCTTAGCTCTGAGAAGACTTTCTTTGCTTTCTAAAAACACTAGTAACAGCTTTGAATATTGTCTGAATGTTCAAATGAACTCTGTTCCTTTCAGACTCACTGTGTTTATTAAGACTTGTAACTTGGACTAGACCTGCTCTGAAAGACTTGGATGTTGGAGTTCTATAAAATCAGCCTTGTTAACCAAAACAGATCAGATTTTTGCAGAAGGAATAATGAATTGATCAATTTCTTTTATAATTCTACGGCTCATCTGCCTGCCAAAAACTTGTCTTCTCCTTCCCTTATCTGTCACCTCCATAGAAATCCTCCATTGCATCTCTCAGACATAATTAACAAAACTGACAGCTGTTGTTTCTCTTTATTCCCCTCTCTTGTAAATCAATGTCTGCTATTAGAAATATACAAAAATACAGATTGTAAGTTTCAGTTATTTTAAATCTCTCTGAAAAAGTTCAGCGTAATCTCAGAACTTTTGTTTATCCAACGGAGGAGTTTCTATCTGCCACGAAGTTTGTGGTTGTCGTCTTTGAGCCTGTTCCCTTCGGTTGGATTCTGGTGTCTGATAATCAAACCACTAACAGCTGTGTGTGGTGGGCATGCTTAGTAATCTTTTTGAGCCATATACTGTAATGTGTATCAGGTATTTGAGGTGGTTTTCAAATAAATGTGCTCTCTTATAGTCCCGATTTTATTTTCATGGTTGTGATGGGGACATACTTGGTCAACTTTTGTTCTGAGGCTGTTTTTCATGGCTTGGGCCCTTTTGTTCCACTGTAAGGAAATCATAATGCCACAGCATACATACTTAAAGGTCCAATATTTTAGACTTTTCCGGTGTTTTATTAAGTGTTGATATCCATAAGAAGATATATTTGTGGTTGACCTCTTGACTCATTGGGGTTTGAATGGAAGCAAATCCGTGTAGCCATGATCCAAAATCTGCTGGGAGGCCATAGTTACTATTAAAAGAAAATTGCAGTTAATGTACTAACATAACAGTGTACTCATTATACAGAAAATTACCACTGGGAGAATTAAACTATTACTCCGTACATTATTGGATTATTATTACCTATGCAATAATCTAAATTCTGTTGTTCCAGTAAATTAAAATAAAGAGAATTTAACAATTGCATAAATTGATGAATACAGTGCATCGTGTTTTAGATATCAAATCTTATTTTGTAAAATAGCCTATAACACAATAAATGTTGTGGACTAGAAGTACAATATTTGTGTGGAGCTAAGAGTAGGCCTGCCTCAAATTGTGTACTTAGTTGCAGTCATGCACTTATTAGACACAATAGTCATCCTGTTGAGTTTTTTGGCCCTAATCCTTTTCCGTAGTTCACCTCCATTGTATGTGAATAACAGAAAGATTAAACGGCAAAATCTCGGGAAGTGACCAAATGTACCGATAGAGCCCATATGATATAAAGGCTTATTTCAGGTCATTACTCACCCCGGTACACTAGGCGGAGGTGTGCACATTCTCCATCTAATTGAGTATCCGCCAATAAACACAAAGAAGAAGGAGAACACGAAGAAGACACAGCGGCGCTATCAACTAGCTTGGCAGGCTACGTCGAGGAAATTCTCTGGTAAACCAGTTAATTTTGATAGTTTTGTGATTTGCACAGCACCTCTCTGTCGTGTCCGCCGTGTGTGTAGCTGTTGTGAGATGCAGATAAGTGGAAAAAGCGGAGCCGGTTCGTTGAAATGTTTGCTCCCTTGGTGTTAGCTTGCCCGATAACGCGAGGATTAGCCTGGAAACGTTAGCCGTCCATGCTAATGCTGTAGCCCCTCGCTGCAACGTCGTTAGCGACTATCAACAGTATTTCAAATTATGTAATTACTGAAACCGTCCGAGTTGTTAAACATCGTTAACTCTTCCCAGACTGAAAGTTAAGATGAAGGCTCGTCGGTTCCGGTGTTACTTTGTTCGGTATAAGTTGGGTTAGCTAGCCTGATGCTATAAACAGCCACCAGCTATATAGGGTTAGTTCATATTGATGTCATGGTAACACAGAATTAGTTCATAAGAGAGGGCACCTTTCTTCATATCATCTATAAAGGAGCTACATCCAAATGTTTTTGTCTGTGCAGGAAGTAAGTGCCATATAAACCAAAGACGAGGAGGCCAAATATAAAAAAAACACAGTGTAACAAAGTAAAATTCAGCAGCAGCACAAACTACAGCCTTCAGAATGACCATACAGTTTCATCTAAACCTAACAATATTACGTTCAGGAAGGGAGAGTTTGTTTGCAGGGTTGTTGCTTTAGCCAGGTGGTGCACCTGATGTAGCTGAGTGTGGTGCACCAGTGCCAGCGGTGCATGTGCTGACTTTAGTTTCCAGGCTTTCACTTAAATTCAGAGCTCAACTGAATCTTCACAGTGTGTTTTTACAGCTGTGAAATGTAGACAAAAGGCAACGTGATGAATAGTTTACTAACGTCTTCCTTCTGGCTGGTTTGAAATCATAATAGCTCACAGCATTTCACTTAATGCAGCTTTAAGTTGTCTGTTTGATTCACATCACAATAAATGAAATACCTATGTATTTGTCAGTCTGTTAAGACAAAATTTGAACCCTTGAAGACATAACTCTGGGACTTCAGGCTTTTTGAACTCATTTGTTGTTGTTTTTTTTGGAACATGAATGTGTCATGAGATTAACTGATTAATGATAAATATTATTAGGAACACACTTTACTTTTTTTCACGGCACTAACTGGAACAAGCGTTTCTTAAACCATTTGCTTCTTTAGACTCTCATGTTTACACTTTTGTGTGGATGGGGTCATGTGGCTTTGCTGTAATAATGATTACATTACAATGATGTCTCATATTTAATTACTGTTTTTACTTAAGATTGTTCTCTGCTTTTAGCAAAGTTACTTTTTCTGTGATAACTTTGTTATTGGTGACAAAGATATTAGCGCTCCTCAATCCTCATTCATTCATCTTGTTGTTCTGATGCTGAAGTTAACCAGAGGTGTCAGTGTGTTCACTACCTGCTTCTCTTCATCCTCTCCCAGAGTGGTCTTTCTTCATCACTCCGCCTCAGCTTCGTCCCCTACACAAGCACTGCAGGATTGTTAGAGTTTTGCAGCTCTCCCTGACCTGCCAACATGCCAGCTGCACTTACAGATTCCAGTCAAATAATCTGTGAAGTCTGGGCGAGCAATGTGGAGGAGGAAATGAGGAAGATTCGGCAGATTATTCAAAGCTACAATTACATCGCCATGGTAAGAAAAGGGATAATACTGCATTTTTTTAAGGCAAGGTTATTAGAAAGAACACGGTTAAAAAATATTGGTATTTGAAAATATTGATCCTTTGTTGTTGATCACTAACTGATGTAGATGAAGGATGTTTGGGCTGAGGGAGAACAACAGACTGACAACTCATCTTTCTTTATTGTTCACCAGGACACAGAATTCCCTGGAGTCGTCGTCCGACCAATTGGCGAGTTTCGCAGCACAGTGGACTACCAGTACCAGCTGCTGAGGTGTAACGTCGACCTCCTGAAGATCATCCAGCTGGGCCTCACGTTCATGAACGAGGATGGAGACTATCCCCCCGGCACGACGACGTGGCAGTTCAACTTCAAATTCAACCTCACGTAGGCGACTCTTTTCCTCCTCTTTTCTTTCTTCTGCTGCTTTCTATAATTCAAGAGGTCGTTTTCATCTTATACCAGACTGAAGTTGAAGAGAACTGTCTGTTTTAGTAAAAGTTGCTGGTGCTGATAAAGATAGTGAGTAAATGTTGAAATGATTAAATATCTGAATCACTGGTTTCTGTATTGGAAAGCCAATAATGTACAATTAGTTTGTTTATCTTCGGTTTTACACGATTATGGCTTTGTTGGCTGAAGTTGTGAGTTGTTTGGTTTTTTTTTTTCCCCCTCACAGAGAAGACATGTACTCACAGGACTCCATAGACCTGCTCCAGAACTCCGGCCTCCAGTTTAAAAAACACGAAGAAGAAGGAATCGACACGCTCTACTTCGCTGAGCTGCTCATGACGTCCGGTCTGGTGCTGTGTGAAAACGTCAAGTGGCTCTCCTTCCACAGGTCAGTTGTCTTCACTGCTACTGCCAGTTCATGGTGGTTTACATCAGTGTAGTCCATCTGCCCTGACCTGGATCCTCCTGCTCTGATGTGTATTTTCCAGTGGCTACGACTTTGGGTACCTGGTGAAGCTCCTGACAGACGCACGGCTCCCTGAGGAGGAACACGACTTCTTCCAGATCCTGAACTTGTTCTTCCCAGCAATCTACGATGTGAAGTACCTGATGAAGAGCTGCAAGAACTTAAAGGTACTGTGGCTTGGATTCAAATGTGCAGAGTAGTTCTGTTTAAACTGTATCTCAGGTGTTGTTTCAACTCAGCAGTTTGAGACTTCACTTGCACAAACAGTACATAGACACTGCACAGGAAGACATAATCCATCAAATGAGGGGTTTCGAGATGTCTGACTTCTGTGTGTCTGTGCAGGGAGGGCTACAGGAAGTGGCGGACCAGCTGGAGCTGAAGAGGATTGGGCGGCAGCATCAGGCTGGATCAGACTCTCTGCTCACCGGCATGGCTTTCTTCAGGATGAAAGAGGTACGAGCACAAACAACAGTCTGGTCTTCCATAAATTTCACTGTAGATTCCTCAGCATCATCAGAATCTCCTGAGATTTCAACCAGTTTCCTTTAAGTTTACCTTTTTGTTCAGTGCAGTCTGTTCTGTCTGCACCACCAGCGGACCATGTTTACTGTAGACTGTGCTGATCAGTGTCCTCTGAAAGAACATTACTTCCTTTTTTTAATGCAGAAAACAAAATGTTTAAACCAATTTACCACAATAATCTGGATATTTATTGGTGAAAATCTGCTTAAAAAAAGAGTCAATAACATCAATGGACTTTAACAGTGGTGACCAATGCTGAGCTAGTACACACTGCTAAAGATTTCAACCATAAGTCATCACAAGCCTTAATCAGTAATCAAGGAAATGAGGATGATCTTGTTTTACACAGAAATTTAATTTAAAATTCAACTATAAAAAAATATCAAAGTTATACAATCTGATAGCCTGCAATAATTAACATTTCAAACATTCTCAAATGTTATATACAAACAAGTAAGTATAAAGTTTACTTTACTGATGTGTTAGACATAGGTAGAGGGCAGGTCTTGAATATTTGTATGGAATTTATTCAGCTTCTCTGAGCTCATGAAAACTGTCATCAACCACAAACATCTGTTAAACACAAACCTTCACAGTACAAAATGAGACAAATAAAACAAAATGTCGTCTTTGCAAACAAATAGAAAACAGAGTTTCTGTTAAACCTAATAATGCTGGTCACACAGATGACCAATCAGCTTTTAGACCATCTGTTTCCCATGATGCACAGAGGTCCTACAATCAAGAGGTTGCAAGTGCCTGGCTCCAAAAATGTAAAGCCTGGCACAACAGTTCATCTGATCATTTTTTTTTCTCTTGTTCAGCTTTTCTTCGAGGACAACATTGACGACGCTAAGTATTGTGGGAGGTTGTACGGCCTGGGCTCCGGCTCCACCCAACCCCAGAACGGCATTTCCAGCTCAGGCCAGGAGGAAACGAACAACAAGCACTGACCGAGCGCTCGACCTCTCAAGTGGAATTCGCACTTGTTTTAAAACCCAACCAGCAGATTCCCCCTCTGAGCTCCCTCAGCACTCGACCCCTGAACCAGACTCAACTAAATGTTTCTTTAAATTTCCCTCCTGAGTGACTGTAAAATGGACTCAGGGTGACAGTGGATCCTTCACTGGCTCGCTCGTTTCTTTTTAGTCACTTTTACTGAGTGTGTGGCCATATATTCAGAACACTTTTTAAAAGTCTGTCTTCATTTACAGCATTAGTGACACCCTTCTGTACAGCATGGGACCAGCTCCTGTATCACACTGTGATTTCAGACCAAACTTTGACAGGAACAGTCAGATTCTTCAGTTCAGACTAAACTTCATCAGCGGGGACTCGTCTCTTGTTGCAGGGATTTTATTTTTTTAAGTTAATGCTGGAAGGGCCTGTAAATTAAAAATGTATAATTTTGATGAGAATAAAATGTTTTAGCTCTTTTTCCACTTTCAGAAACTTTTAACAGTGTATAACTGTGCTTGGTTATGCATGTGTTTCGATGGGAAAAAACTACTACTACTGGTCTGTATATTCACGCACCAAACCAAACTGTCCACCGTCAGGTTTACAGATGTTGTGGTTACTGTTGTTTTTACATTCGACATTGTTTTAAACAGTTGTATATTAAATTGTTTTGTATTTTGAATGTAAATGTTAATTATTTGATTTTTTTTTAAACCACACTGACACACAGCTGGTCCAACATTTGTTGGAATTTGTGGAGCAGTAGATCAGACCTGTGACTTGAAGTTCAGTTTCCTTCTTACCTGGACAGGTGTCTACAGTCTCAGAAGGGAAGCTTTAAAAATAAAAAGGCAACAATTAGCTGATTATTGACAAATGACAAAATTAATCAGCTATTTTGATAACAAATCCCAATTTAACAATCTCAGTCTTTGGCTCTGGGACATTGTGATGGACATTTTAGTGTAGATAATAAAAGAACTTTATCAAAATGTACATTTAACTTTAACAGATGATTATTAATAAGTAATTGTTTAGTTTATCAATAACACTGTCTCAGATCTCCAAGATCCCATTGATCCAGGTGACTTTTCAGAACCCAGTTATGTTAAAATTTCAATGTAACCAAACAGAAAACTGCAAATCTTCTCATGTGAGAAGCTGTAAGAGAAGAATAAAAACTTTTGTTTTACTCATTTGTTAGTACTAAAGGAAATGTTCACATTTTTTCTAAGTCTGTCCTAAAACAGAAAACATAAAAATGAATGTTGTGGGTATTAGACCAGACAGAAACTTCACCTGACTGTGTAATTAGGTTTCTGTCTTTACAATCTAACCTTCTGACAACCTACACCAAACATTTCCAGTTTTGAATAGGCCTGACTGTTCAAGGCCTGTTCTAGCTTTGGATATTTAATATTAAAGCTACATTTCATTTACTGGCTCTGACAGTAATATTTATCGTTACACACAAGATTATCAAGATTTTTTGGGGTGATAAAAACATGACCTGTTGAAACCCATTTACCAGTGTGGACTGATCCGTCAGATCAGGACATGGGAGCACAGTAAACGAGTTGTATTCCTGTCGCCCTACGAATCACTCAGCTGTTACCTGCTCCTCCTGCCAGTGAGAAGCCAAATCTGTTCCAGCTCCAGGACACACAACTCCGCCTCCTTCACGCACATCTGGATGTGGAATCAAACGGACTCAGGATGCTCCATCATCTTGTAATTAAAGATTTTTTTTTTATTCAACACACAGCTGTACAGAGGAAGTGCTTCTTTCAGTCTCGCAGTGAGAGACTCAGGTGAGGAATCGCTGGGCGGCTCTCAGGACTGACGGACCTGATGCGTATTTGCGAAGCAGGTCTTTGGCTTTTTGTTGCAGGGACTCGGAGACGGGCAGCGAAGACTTGGTGCAGTGCAGGAGAACCAGGCAGCATTCAACAACATCTGGACGAGGATACATCTGAGAGAAAACACAAAGATGTAACGGTGGATAAATGATGATGGAGGTGGTGATCACCGGGACAAACGATCAAATGTTTGTACAGATATTCATAATCTCCACAGGATGAACTCTACTGACTTTGTTGAGCCCCTGAGTTTTCCTCTACTGCCAACAGCACATTTCCATTTTTAGTTTTCAGTGACAACTATTGGGTTGATTACCATGATTTTTATTTTATTCTATTTTTTACAGATGTCTATGTCCTCTCAGTATGAACTGTAGTAACCTTAGTGATCCCTTTAACTTTTCATCATCATCATCATCATCATCATCATCATCATCATCATCAGGTCAGAGTTTGTCACCAAATATCTAATATGATTACAAAATAACTAATTTCTACTGTGTTTAGTGCTAATTAGTAAATACACCCCCCCCCCCGTGATCTCAAACTGTGTGTGATGTGTATGGAGTTGTACCTTGGTTGTGTCTGGCAGGTCAGCCAGCTGTTTCTGGTGCTCTGACATCCTGGTAGACAAAGAGAGGAGGGTCTCCTGGTCGTCCGGCCTGAGGGAGAGAACGCAGACACTGACATCAGCAATCAACAAACTGACATCAGACATCAGACCGCAGGAAACTGGGAGTCTATTATAAATCAGCTCAAACACATGAGATCTTCAACATTTCAAGAGATCATCTGATCATCTATGAGTGAGAATGGCTGATACTGATCATTTTTTGTGTTTTATTATGGCAGTTAAACCTGTTAAAGGGACCACAAATCTCCTCCTTATTCAGTCAACAACATGCTCCTACTTTGTTGAACAGAGCAGAACAAAAAACTCTCAAGGAGCAAATCCTTTACCTGACAAGAGAACCTGATTATTTCACTACTGCACATTTCTAACGAGACGCACACATTTTAAATTACACAACTGCCTACCCCCCGCCCCGGCTCTACATCTCCCACCACCTCTGAGGCCGAGAGAGGAGACTTTCTCCATGGCAGAGGCTGACATGACGTCACTGACGTGAGGCACAAATGAGCGATAGAAACCTGATCGGAAAATTTACATTTTTTTGGTGATCGGTTTTTAAGATGATCGGTGACGAAAAGCATCAATTACGATCTACTGACGACGTATTTTTAATGAAAATCGGGCCAATCAATTGTTCCCTGTTAGTGCTTTACTTTATATTAATGGACAGTTAACACTCACATAAATGTGCAGGTATCGTTTCACGGGTGGATCAAATTTGTAACTGTTTTATTTACTTGCATCATGTTTCATAAGATCAAATGTTTTGGATGTAAAATTTTAATCTACAAAGTATCTAGTTACAGCTGCCAGATAAATGTAGTGGAGTAAAATCTACAATATCTCCCTCTGACATGTTGGAGTAAAAGTATAGAGCAGCATAAATTGCAAATAATAAATATACATATTTACTTTCCACCACCACAGGTCCACCTCACGCAGCATCTGTACATGCTGCCATGTTGACTGTATGGTTCAGTTTCTGCTAATATCAGGTTAAGAGTGTGTGTAGCCCTGGTGTGACTGTAGCTTCAAACCCAAACTTCACAAGCAGGAAAAGAACAACAAATAAATCTATCATCAATCATCAATAACGGAGCCCTCACCGTCCCCCAGCGTCAGTGGACCCCCGTCTGTCTGACGACTCTCTGGTGGAGGACATCTGCGTGGACGCGTCGGCCGGTTTCTCCCCAGAGTCGAGCTGTCCTCCCTGGGCTCGGCTGTGCTGCAGCATCATGGCAGCCAGCCGCTCCTGGATCTCTCTGACTGACCTCTGAGTGGCCTGATAGGCAGCGTGAGACTCACACAGAAGCAGCGAAGCATCAAAGTCCAGTTTATCCACCTCACCAGCAGGTGAGCAGACGCCCGTCTCTGACAGTCCTCCGTTCACCACTTTGTCCTTCGCCTCGTCTCCAGCACAGGACTCAGCTGCTGAGGGGGGGGGTCCGTTCTGGATCTGCTGGTTGTTGGCTGAGCTGCTCCACCAGCGTTCATACAGACGGTGGTAGTGGACGAAGGCCTGCAGACTGTTGGCGGCGGCTGCGGCTTCTTCTTCCTCTGTGTGAGGAAGTGTTCTGGGATATTTCCTGGAACAAACAGTGATGTCACCTGATGAGACAGAGAGAGGGAGAGAAAACAGCTCAGACAATAAAAATAATACACTGGGGCTGCAACTGATGATAATAACATTATTGATCAACCTGCTGATTTTAATTTTGAGTCTTAAAAAAAGTGGACATCATAATGTCCCAGAGATAAGACAGAGAAAGAGATGGACAGAGACAGACAGACGTACCGTCAGGGAACAGCAGCCTGCAGAGCTCTGCAGAGACACAGAAGTGCCCGGTGTCTCTTGGCCAAGCTGCTGCCTGCCACAGTTCCTTCATCAGCTGTCCATCATCATCCAATAACCAGCTTAGTAGAGAGCGGGTCAGGTGGAGGGATGAATACAGCAGAACCTGAGGACGAAGAGAGAGACATGTGAGGAAAGACAGGAGGACAGTGAGACACAGGAAACAGCTGGAATCAGATGAATCTTCATCTGTGCTCTGACCACAGAGGGTGCTGTTGCCTGTTGAAAATCTACTGTATAAAATCAAGAGAAAGGTTCGAGGACTCTACCTGTCTGAGGGGGACGTTGGTGGTGGGGGCCGGACTCTCCACCGACTTCAGTTCCTGCAGAAGAGCTCCGGCGCTGCAATGACCCTCTGACTTCTGTGAGACACCAAACTGCTCCTCCCACACGTCTCTCACTCGGTCCTGGATGCTGATGTGACCCCCGCCCGGCGACGCCCACGGGTGAGTGGAGACACAGGACTGGGGTATGACTCCGGAGTCGGCCAGCATCACGGACAGCAGCTCGGTGACGCAGAGGTGCAGCCTGTGAACCTGCAGATGAAGAAATTCACTTTTCAACAGAGAAATTTCACAACATCTTTTTCAGACTTTTGACTTTCCTCAAAGTTAAACTGTAAAGGAATAAAATCAGCTGCTGTTCTTTTAATTCACTTTTTAAAGGCTTGAACTGCAGATGATTTCATTTTTAAGACTTTGGAACCACAGACCTCTTGTTTTATCTTGATATCACTGAAAAATAAAGTGAAACCCAACATCATCTGTGTTGCTGAATTCTTTTTCTGTGTTGTGTGATGTTTTTGACACTGACCAACAGACCCTCCTGTGAGCTCAGGACTTCCTGGGCTTCGACCCAGTTCTCAGCACCGGCCAGGTCTTTAGCGCACCTCAGCGCCAGCAACTGAGCCAGAGCAACTTCCCCAGAAATCCTCGCCAGGCTGGCCGCTGTCCTCAGAGAGGAGACGTCGTTCTTCCTGGCGATGACTTTGGCTGCGTCGAAACTTGCTCCAGCAGCCAAGTAACTGAGAGAAGAGGTGAAGCAAAGAAGAAAAGGCAGGTTTAGATAATGTCTGTAAAGACGTTTTAATTAAATTTAAAGCTCCATCCAGTCTAAAAGGTAGATGTCCATGTGTGCTTTTATTATAAAGCAGGTCTAGGTTCTATATTAATACTGTGAAAGTATCAAAGCCTCAGTCCACAGAGAAATGCACACAGCCTGTATTCAGAAACTGAGCCTTAAAACCAGCCGTCAGGACTTCTGGAACTTTGTGATGTCACAACAAAGCAGTCACCACCCTCAGCCATGCCCCAAGCCCCGCCCACCTGGACCCACCATCCATCCATGCAGGATTTGGTTTGCCTGAGTGTTTACCCGAAATCTGCTGTATTTTTACTGGATCGCTCAGAAAACAGTGAGTCAATCAGAAGAGAGGCTCAGATCCTCTCTTCTGATTGACTCATTGACCTGTTGTTACTAGAGCTCCAGAGAGAAGCCTGAGAGAGGGGATGTAAAACTAAACTGAGATGGTTTTTGGTTCTTAAAACCACAGATATATCTTCTGATGGAGATCAACACTTCTCACCATTTGGCAGCGGCAGACAAATGTCCGTCCTTCTCCAGCACAGCAGCCCAGCAGGTGTAGAGCTCCTTCAGGACGGGCTCGTCCGCTGGCAGCCTGGCTTTCACCAGAGCTATGGCCTCCCTGACAGAAAACACACACATATGAATATCACCTAAATAAATTTGAACATGTCACTGTGATGTCATACGTCCATTAAAAACTGAACCTGTAGAGCTTGTGGGACTGCAGCAGGTCGACGGCCTCGTACAGCTTGTTGATGGACAGCAGGTGAGATGCTGCCTTCAGGTACTGCTCCTGCAGACACAGCTGCTTGACAAAGGCCTCGACCGCCCGGCTCCACACCTGGAAGCCAGCTGCCGGAGCAAACAGCAAAACAGAGGGGTTTTTTTTCTCCGTTTCAAAATCAGAAGCAAAGACCAATGAGAGGTGATTGCAAAGTGACCGAACGAAAATAAATACTAAAAAATAAAAATGAGGGATCATGAAAATATATCATGAGCTTATGAAACACTACGTCAAAATGGTGATACAAAAAAAAAAGATTTACACAGTAACTTAGAATGATTAAGTCAAAAATATCTGTTAGAGAACAAATTTCTTCAGTCAATTAGACTTTGATAATTCAAATTAGTATTTAGTCAAAATTGTGAGTCTGGTTATGACTCTGGTAAGATCATAAATCATTTCAAACTATTTACTTTCACAAAGTCAAAATATTGATTATTTATTCAAAATGAGGAGAAACTCAGTGCAACCAGCCTGTTGCTGTTAGTTCAGAAAATACTTTTACTTTACTTTTTTAATTTTAAATTTAATTTTAAATTTAAGCTGTCAGAAATCAGCATCATGTCAGAGGTTCAGTGAATCTGTCTAAGCTCAGTGTTATCTTGTCATAAATCAGTATGAAGGTGGTCACCCATTGGAGCGATGGAGAGCAGGTGGTCGTTCAGCTCTCCCTTCTCTGTGGCGAGCTGCAGCGCCCCCTCCAGGTCTCCACTCCACAGCCGCAGGTACACAACAGAGTCGTAGTGACCCGCCTCCACGTGACCCTCCTCTGAAGAGCAACACACACACACACACACACACACACACAGGCTTAAACAAAGTGAACATTAGAGCTGTTGAATTTAGAGCTTTAGTCATCATCAGCAGGACATGAGATGATTTACATCTCAGGGTTAATGTGTGGTTGAGGCTGACTACAGGTGTCTGGTTTTAAGTACGTGTTAATTACACCAATGAAATCATAAAGTACAAAAAAATCACTCAAGGGCATAAACACAATTTGCAGTTGGCAAAAACAAGAGAACAGAACTTCAGTATCAACTGTAGTGTGCTAATCTTATATACCACACAACAAAACTGTTAATCCAGGCTGAGGGAAAAAAAAAAGCAAACAAAATACAACACACACCTTCGGCCTCAAACATGCGGTGCAGTGCCTGCCTGTCGGAGAAGAGGCCCAGGTGGATGTGCTCTCCCTGGCCTGGGACACAGCCTGCAGGGGGCGCTGCAAAACAAACACACACACTCTCACTGACACAATACATTTCCTTGCCCTTGACCTTAACCTTACCATCACTACTAAATGTCTAACGGGGCTTCAGAGAGAACACGACGATGCCACCACCGCTCTAAACCTAAACCTTTATCCTGAAACCAAGTCTTAAAAAGAACTTTAAAGAGGTCCTCACTTCACAACTAGAATTACCACCTCGCGGTTACATCCTGGTTTATCCAGAGTCAGATAAAATATTCCTCCTCCTCCGTGTCACTGTGCAGGCTACTGAACAGACTCAGTCTCACCGCTGTTGTGTCTGACGGAGGCCAGAGTGATGCAGTCCTGCAGCAGCTCCTCTTTGGGCCGGTGGTCCATGCACGTACTGAGGGGCAGCATGGAGCGAGGCTTCTTCTTCTTCAGCAGTGTGTCTGGAAACACTAACACAAACACATCCATATAGTTACATACACAAACGTGCACACACGATTTGAAAAATATATCCAGCTGTGAAGTTAAGTACATACTACACCTGCTTTGTCTTTGCTCTTGGCAGCAGCAGAGGATTTTCTTTGTGTCTCAAAAGTGGCTGAAACAAAAAGTGAGAATTAATCTGTGACCCCCAACAATCGCACCCTTTTTCAAATCTGTTGTCGTTTCCCGCTCTGTTACCTGGTGGAGGCACAGGACTCTTCGTTGAGCTGACCTCATCTTCCTCATCCTCACCAGACAGCTCCTGTCCTGTCACACTCTTCTCTCCTCCTGTAACCGGCTCCCCGTTCATCTCTGACGGTGTGGCCCCTCCGGCCCCCGGCGTCTTCTTGTTCTTCCTCTTCTGCTTGAGATTGGTCTTCTTTTCCCTCAGCTCCACCATCTTTTTCCCTGAGAGGTAAATCAAGTGAACGTTACAGTCGAATGTGTTTGTTTTTGTTTTTTTTGTGTTGGAGTTTCTGGTGTTTCAACAGTTTTCACCTTTAGGTGGCTTTGTAAACTCTTGTTTGGAGACTCTCCACTCCTGCACGGTGAAGTCCTTCCCCCCAGTCCAGATCACATCTGGATCGACGGGCGACCAGTCCACGCACAGCAGGTAACCGACGTGACCGCGGTAGTTAGAGACAGGTGCCTCCTGCAGGACATCCCACACCTGGACAGAACAGAAACATGCAGCAGTGTAACCCTGTGTCAGATTTACTCGCTTTAAGTGGGTGAATCAGAACAGAAGAAAAGAAGAAAACAAGGAATCACAATATATAAAGGAGATAAACACTGGTGGATGCACTCAACACATGGCATCCAGATTCCAGATGTTTTACAGTTTCTGGGCTCTTTCAGTTGGACTGCGATGCATCCGACATCCTCATGGTTTTTTCCCCCGCTGCCCGGTACTGACCTGGGCTGTGCCGTCATACGAAGCGGTGACCAGCTGGGCTTCATGGTGCGGACTCCAGGCCATGCTGGTGATTTTAGCTGTGTGACCACACAGCCTGCGGTACGGCTCCGTCAGCACCACGGGGCTGTCTGGAGGATCCTCTGCACAAACACATCACACTCATGTTAACACCTGCTGAGCCCTTCAAATGTTACACATCTAAAATATGATCTTCATCCCAGAGTAGCTGCTAAAAGTCACAGACATGCTCTAATTTATAAATTTGGGTGAACTAGCTACGTCTGTTTAGTGTGTGATTTATTACATTAATTGTGGTGAGATTGAGACATAGGGAAAGCAGCGTGAATTATGAGCAGATGGTGGAAAAACTGCTGATGAAGCAGCTTGTCCCAACTGACTGGTCTGTTCCTAAGTGTTAAAAACCTGCGAGTTGAAAGTTTTAGTGATGATCTGGACTCTTCTATAATAGTGGGAGTACACTGCATCTTTTTTGCATTAATTTTTGCACCTTTTCCTGCTGTGACCTCTTTCAGAGCACAAACACTGAGGATCCAAGACTTTTACAGGAGCACCAACCCACCTCCATGGCAGCTCACTCTTTCTCCCCTTCATCTGCATGTGTGTAACTGCGTGTGATGACAATGCTCCCTGCAGTTGTGTGTGTGTGTGTCCTCCATCTCAGCTGACAGTGTAAAAGGCATCAATTGCCTCACACACACTAAATTTGGTGTAAAAAGTGTATAAGAGAAGCCACCATCAGAGTAAAGAGAGTCCCATGGGTACTAACATGTTTTCAAGAAAGTTGGTTTGTTATGTTTAAGTTTAATTTTATTGCACTTTAGCTCCTAATATGTACAGAGAGGAAACCCAGCCAGCTTCCAATTCCTTGCATCAACTGAATAAAACAGTGTGTTTGAGGTCTCTGCCCACCTATGACAGAGCGGAGATCGTGCACGTAGACGATGGCGTTGCTGGAGCCTGAGGCCAGGAGGCCGTGCAGCTCGGGTGGAGAGCTGTGCTCATGATGCCACCGCAGCGTGTTGATGATCTTGTGGTGCTGCTGGATGCTGCACAGCAGCTTGAGACTGGGAGCCTGATACACGTCGATGCACCTGCAGCAGAGAGCACGTTCAGAGAGCCAGTCAGACACGCAGCAGCTAATCCATTTCTCTGTAGCCTAAAGACTCTGAGCTGTCGGGACTCCACAGGCTGATGGTCTGTTATGAGAAAAGGTCAGGCCCAACTGTTCACTCACCCGTCCTCATTGCCGATGGCAACCACTTTCCCGTCTGGCTTCCAGCTGAGGTCAGTGTGTGGAGACAGCTTGTGCTGTTGGGAAGCAGAGATCACCTTTATAACCTTTTCAAATCACCTCCATTTACATTCAAACACAACAAACTGTCAGGAGCTGCAGCTCTGACACTGATAACCTGAAGTCTGTCAACTTCTTATGTGAGTTTCCTGGGTTTGTTTTCCACCTTCAGTTGTGTTTGTCAGGTTGTGGCTCCTGAACTCCGTGCATGGATGTAAAAAGGGCCTGAGACCGATAAAAAAATGATTCATTCCCACTGAAAATATGATGAAAATCTCTTTTTCTGACATTAAAACTAATTGCATCCATTGGAAAAATTTACATAGACCAAGACTGGTCCCTTTTGTGCACATACAATCTAGGACTGGAAGAACTGCTTATTGTGGGAACTGTTGGGTTTCTCTCTGCGACACTGTATGTTCTTGACCTTACTCTGTACAGTGCCTTGAGATTAGGGTTGTGCGATCTGGCAAAAAGGTCATATGAAAATCTTTTTGGACAGAATGCAATCTGCATTTCTAAACTTAAATATCTAAATACAGCCCCTTGAACTGCTTCAGGATCCTGAACAGAACTGGAAGGATGGTTCAGGAATTGGCCAAACTGATACATGCATCAGTCATGGGGGAAAACATGTCTTCTTATTTTGCGGTTGTACCATGTTGGTGAATAAAGAACATGCACATGATCTACTCACTAAACCACCAACCAACATAGCAAAAGCACAAACTTAAAGCTCAGCCACACGACAGACTGCAGGTGGAATGGCCCAGAGGATTATATCGTCATCATCACGTCATCATCGCTCTCACCTTGATGTTGTTGGTGTCTCTGATCAGCTTGTCGATGTCCGACGCCTCTCCGCTCAGCTTTGACGGATCGTGCTGCAGGATGATACCTTCGCCGGCGCAGCTGTACAGGCTGTACGATGACTTTCCTCCTGCTGCACCTGAGCATCACGCACACACGAAATCATAGTTAGTTTCAGGATCATGGATCAACAGACAAATGGTCAAAGGTCAAGGTCACAGTGACCTCACCAAAGTTTTGGCCTTGTGAAAGCAGTATCTCCCTAACGCCTTGAGGGAATTTCTTCCAATTTGGTGCAAACATTCACTTTGATTCAAGGATGAACTGATTAGGTTTCGTTGGTCAAAGGTCAAGGTCAGTGTCACCTCACAAAACATTTTTTAGCCATTACTCAACAGTGTAATTATAATTAAAATTTCACACAAATGGTAAATATTCTATATGATTCTGGATAAACAGGGATGTGATCTGAAACTCCTGAGACGTTGTTGTCTGTTGAGAGTGTTGTTGCAGGGTCAGACGTGGGTCGACAAGATTTTTGAGATTTTCAGGTGGGCCACTGGTTGGAAAAGGTTGGGAACCACTGAATTTGTTGTAACGGGGTCCTAGTCTTAACTGGTCTGCTTCATCAGGTGCATTTAAAATGAAATGACAGTTGTCACCCGCATTTCTAAAAAGCAGGTGGTGTAAAACGTCTAATTTACTCTGCACTCGTGCACACTCAAGGGATTTTAATATAAAGAACATGATGCAGATTGTTGGCACGACAACAACTATGTTTACAATTTCAGAGTCGAGTGACTGATACACTAATCAAGATGTCATCTGTCGACAGCTGGTAGAAATCCACTTCCTGCGTGTTGTCTTCACAAGCGGCTGAAGTTGGGGGAGGTGAGCAGTAAGTGTTTCTTGAGCACATTCAATTACAGAGACAAGCTTTTTTTTTTTTTTTTTGCTGACTTGCTGCTTTAAGGTTCCCGCTGCCAGTGTTTCTGCTGGGTCAGAGCGTTCAGAGCAAAAAGCAGCAGTTGGTAAGAGTTCATTAGGAACTTACCAAATGACATCGGGGGCACTGGGGGTCCCCAAGCCAATGTGTACACTGTTTTTCGGTGATAGGAGCTCGATATCTGAGGAGGCCTGGGAGGAGATGGAGCAGAACAAATGACCAGTCAGGAAAAAAAGGACATGGACAGCTGGAAAAATGGAACATCGGGGACCTCGAGGGATTATGAGAAGGATCCACAAGGTCCCCCGCGAAAACCGGTTTTAATTCATGACTTTCACTGCAAGTTTCCACACTTAAAGTCCAACTGAAATTTCAACAGTCATCTCTTTTGGCAGTCGCGAGGGCAAGCACACAGCCGTCTTTCCACAGCTTTTTTCACATTGCTGCACTTCTTTTCAAGCTGACACCACCAACTGTCAAACAGTGGAAAAGTCTGAAACTGCAGGACAGAAAAGTGAACATGCCCACGTGCATTCTCATGCATGTGCACGACACAAACAAAATGTGTAGTCACTTATAAATACATTGCTCCACAGACCTAGTAGTGGTCAAAATCCACATGGTACCTTTAAGATTAGTTTATATTTTTATGTTACTGAAGGAAAGGGTGAAAAAAGCTGTCACGCTTTTGACAGGTGAGCCAACACAATGAAAACAAACTGTTGTCCTGGTAAGTGTAGTTTATAGCCAGGGATAAACTTTGTTATTAATGGTTCTGAAGAATAAAGACTACACCAGTACCCACACTGACTGTGGTGCAACAGCTACTTAACTATTTGGCTATCTGCAAATGTTGTTTGTTTGACAGCTGGTTTAGCAACACACAAAAGAGCAACACAAAATGTTTGTACATCAGTAGGACACCTTAGCTGGAAAGCCAAGGCTAGCTGAATTCTGGGCCATTGGGTTCAAAGCTTTAAGAGGTGGAGCTAAGGTGAATGTGTGTGGACTGATGTGATTGACACCATTTGGTGACATAACTTAGACAAATGCAAAACTTGAAACGATGGATCTTACTTGTTTGAGAAGACGTCATAGATTCCAACTTTACCATCATCTGTTCCAAAGGACAAGGACCCCTCTCTCTTCGGGTGCCACGCCAGCTGCAATGACAGAATTTTTTTTTTTTTAATGCATCTTAAGCTCAAGCGCTTTTGTGTTATCTCAGAGTTTGTAGAAGGAGTAATGGCTCGACGCCTGATATTGTTCAGCCATTGTCATTAACCTCAGACACGACTGAGGTTTCAGCATTACAATGAAACATTTCAGGAGAGTGTGTGGCCTTATCAGCAGCTCAGCTGAAGAATTTATTAAAAAGCCGACTTTTCGACAGCAGAGAAATGTCATTGTTTTCTTTTTCCTCTGAGAGTTTCTGCCTAGAATACATTTCAGAAAACTTCCAGAACCTCTCATGCAGACTAAATTAATTAGATCTAGTCTGTGAGTTGTCCTTATCAGGTCAACAGATACAGTCAAAGTCAATTTAAGTTAAAGGTCCCATATTGTATAAAAGGTAGATGTCTGTGTGTTTTTTGATTATAAAGCAGGTCTAGGTTCTATATTAATACAGCGAAAGTATCAAAGCCTCAGTCCACAGAGAAATGCACACAGCCTGTATTCAGAAACTGAGCCTTAAAACCAGCCGTCAGGACTTCTGTAACTTTGTGATGTCACAACAAAGCAGTCACCGCCCTCAGCCATTTCCCAAGCCCAGTAAGAAGCCTGAGAGAGGAGATGTAAAACTACACTAAGATGGTTTTTGGTTCTTAAAACCACAAATATATCTTCCGATGGAGATCAACACTTCAAATAAAACACCAGACAAGTGTAAAACATGGGACCTTTACTATTTTACTATGATAAACTTACATGAGGCATTTAGACGAAATCAAATTAAAAGTGAACATCTTACCGCTGTGACCTTGGATTTGATGCCCTGCCAGAATGACCTGGTGTCATACTGGTTCTGGGTGGTCAGCGTGTTCCAGACCCGGATCATGTTGTCACCGACGCCCAAAGCCAGACACCCTGCACCCACAGGGGAGAAGGTCAGGGTGTAGACGAAACCACCCAGGGTGGGCAGAGTCCAGCAGCAGTCCAGAGAGTCCAGGTCCCAGCATTTAATCTGGAAGATAAAGACTCAGGTCAGGGCTCTCAGCAAATACATAGTTCTGTCAGTAAATCTTTTGCTTTTGTGCTTTCCTGCAGAGTGTTAGATTAGAAGAATGACACCACTCTTGTCTGTATGCTAAATATCTAGCATGCTCCAGCCACTAGTTAGCCAAGTTTAGCACAAAGTTTTGCCTGTGACCGTCCATAAAACATTGAATTGGCATTTTTTAGGTTTTTGCACAGATTAAGGAGTTGAAATACAATGTGTAGATCAAAGCCAAGTTAGCTGATTCTCCTGTTTCCAGTCTTTGTGCTAAGCTAAACCATCTAGCTGCTGGCTGTAGCTTCATATTTAGTGGACAGATCTAACTGAGGAAGAAGGTGAACAAGCAAGTTTCCTAAAGTGTCAAACTATTTCTTTGAGCTTTTCATTCCTGGTAAATTCATGCAGAGCTGCATTGTTCTCATCTTTATCGTGATTGTTGCAAAACAACTGACTGAAGACTTTTTTGCCTGCTAGCAGCTGCAACAAAAGTGGAGCAAGAATTCTATATTTTGTAAGACCAGCAATGAAAAGAGTGGATTTATTGCTGGAGTTCCTGCACCTTTTATAAAACCAAAGACTTTCTGGCTTGAAATAAAGGTCAAATTTCTTATGTTACTCAAAGGTATACATTTGTAAAACAGCAGTGTAAGCAGGACTGAACTGCTGTGAATGTCAAGCAAGATCTGATGATTTGGTATTTCAGTCCTAAAAAAATATCTAACTGGCCCAGATGGAAGGTCATCAAGGTCCTGTCCAATAATACATTAATATATATATCTACACACACACACACACACACACACACACACACACACACACACACACACACACACACACACACACACACACAACAGACCTAAAAAGAGAGTTTTCCCAGTATGTGTCAGACCAGATTAAAAGCACATGTTATGACCCACCTCTCTGTCCATGGAGGTGCTGATGAGCAGCTCCCTGTCGTCCTGCAGGTGAACTGAACTCATGTTGAAGACGATCCTGCTGTGGTTCTGACCGTCTGCAGATGACCCCAGCAGAGTCCACCGCTGCTTCCCTGTCTTGGTCAAGTCCCACAACACCAACTCGCCACTGAGGACACACGGGCACAAATATAAGCCCAAGCAACTTCATAACTAATTTAAGCATTTGATATATAATGTCTCTTGCATGGTCCTGTTCTTCTGCACTGTTAGTTAGTTATCATTATAACACAAATTTGTGTGCACAACAAATGAAAAAGCAACTCAGAATTCGAACAAAATGCAGAGTAGATAGTCCACACGGTCTTTTTACATTTTGTTTTATTTTGTCCTGTATTCTATCCTGTTAATCTGCTATTCAGCCACGCCACTGTCAACACTGTTTTATTTGAAGTGTTAATCTCCATCAGAGGATATATTTGTGGTTTAAGAACGAAAAACCATCTCAGTGTAGTTTTACATCTCCTCTCTCAGGCTTCTCTGAGAAACTCAAGGAACAACAGGATAGTGAGCCAATCAGAAGAGAGGCTCTGAGCCGATGAGCCATAAGGGCAAAATCACATCCAGACTATACTGAAATAACTTTATTAAAACCAGGTAAAAACTTGTATTTGCTTAAGGAAATGATTCATTAGGGTTTTAAAAATACAAGCCACAGGCCAAATGTTTTTATCCAACACTGTTGAAAACCACTACAGAGCTCTGCTGCTATCATGTTTCATCAGGTTGCTTCTAATGTTCTGATTTAAAAACGCACGCATACCTGAAGCAGCTGGACACGAGTTGTGTCGGTCGTCCCTTCGGCCAGTGGACGCTGAGCCAGAGTCTCTCTTTGACCCCAGGGTCGACTGCAGAGCCTCTTTTCTTCAGATACGGCAGCTTCAGAGTCATCACGCCTGCGAGTGGAGGAAGACGAGAGGACACAGAGTTCCATCTTTCTTAAAGGACATCAGCAGTGTGATAAATGGCTGCTACTAACTGTACTGCAACTATAATCGATAGAAAATCTAATTTGGTTGAAACTTGGCTGAATCTCTCACCTTTGCCCTTCACTGTGCTCCAGATCCTCAATGTCTGGTCTTTGCTCCCAGAGGCCAGATAGCAGTCCTTCTCCTCCCCTGCAGACTCTCCATTAGTTACTATATGAACTAATGGATGAAAAAAGGTGTCCAGATATCATATAAACCAACATTTTCCATTGACACATTATTGTCTTTTTTATTTGCATTTTATCTCATCAAAATCTTGTCATTTGTGCAAAAGTAACACACAGTCGTGAAAAGGGGCTGGTGTTTCTATAAACTTAACGCTACCTTCACTGTCCTCCGGTCTGCTGTCGCCACAGAGTGGCGACCATGCCAACGAATGGATCTCATCGTCGTGTCCACGGAGACGCTGCATCACCTCACCTTTCTTACTCACGTCAATCAGTACGATCATCCCGTCTTTGTACCTTCGAGAGTGCAATGACAGCGTTGTCACAATCACTGATATTCACTGATATAATGGGGGCTCCAGTTTAATAGTATATTTTTAATTGTTATTGTATTTTTATATTTTATGGTTTTTTTTCCAATAAATATCGCATTTGGCGGAAAATATCACAATATTGGATATTATCAAATATCGGCCCAAGTCTATTACAGGTATTCATAAAATGCAACTTTTATATCAGCTGCAAAAACATCACCAAACAGGTCTCAAACAGTTCACCTGAAATGATCAACAAAACTGGAGGAAACAGCCAATAAATGACTGAAGCTGCATCAGAGCAGTCCCACCAGCAGATCTGCAAGGTTCTCATGATATTAATAATAATAATTAGTCTATTTTTTGGGCATTGAATACACACTGTGTAACTAACAGGGCATTATGTCTGGAATCTCATTTGAGCACATTTGAGTTGTTATCTTCGTTCAGTTATCATCTCTGTTCATATCAAACTATGCCGCACTGGAACTGGAAGCTGTCTCATTTTGATTCTTAGTTTCTGGCCTTTATTTAGTAGAAAAACATTTTAAAGCTTGTGAATCACCCAGCTGAACTGTGGTGGACTGTACAGATGTGCTCTCTGTTGTCTCCTTACCCGACAGCCACAGTGCTCCAGCTGTGAGGGGAGCAGGTGAGGCAGAAGATGGTCCTCGGCTCGGGAAAGAAGCTGGCAGTGTCTCCCGTGTGGAACCAGTGACAGACAACGATGCCCTTCTCATCCCCCGACACCACCAGGTTTTTATCCACCGGGGACCAGTGCACTGCTGAGATGGGGCTCTGTGTGTGGACAAAACAGCTGTAAGTGACGTGAAGTGTTTATTGACATAATATTGTCTGGATTCAGAGGAAGGTTTTGTATCTTATGATGCTCAAAATGCTTTTGATGTCTTCTTTTCAGAAAATCACTTAGAAGGACATGTTTTTTTTTTTTTTACAAGTTCTGGCATATATAGCCTTATAAACACAAGCTATTATCGGAGTCTAACATATTGTTGTCAGTATCGGCTGCAATTTAACTGAATGATGACATGATGATTTTCATTTGTTTGAGGAAACATCTTGTGGCCTCAAAGATGGAAGCTTCACCATCCTGTCAGTCTGTGCCATTCGTTTTCAAAATCAAACCACAGAAAAAAATATCACTTGGAGGTATAATTTGAAGCTAATAATGGAAAGAAAATAAGTAATGCCCTCTCTAACCCAACTCTAGAAATCTGTTGAGCCGTTTGCCCCCCTGCAGAGTGAAAAATGTCCTCTGCATCCTGTCGAGCTCGGATGGAAAACTTTCCCTCTGGACTGGGTGAGAAGTTCAATGTCTCCATGGCAGCACAGAAATGTGAAACCAATATGTGCGACAGTGTCTGAACAGAGAAAATACTGCTTCCGCTTCAGAGGTGGGAAAGCAGCCTCCCATTTACCTTCTGCTGCTGGTGCAAAGCAGACTGCAGCCTGCAGGGGGCAGGAAATGCACAGTTTTTAAACTGGCTATGAAACAGTGTACACTCACCTGATGAGCTGCATGTTCACGTATAAGAGTCTTGTTGTCTGAGTCCCAGAAGCGAATGCTGCCATCGCTGGAGGAGCTGACACAGATGTGACTCTGTCCTGCGTGCTGACAGAACGAAAAGCCCGAAACCAAGTCTTTATGGCCGACGAGCTCGCCTGAGAAACACAGAGGTTCGGATGTCAGTGTCACCACAATGAAAAGACAGGAATGAGGCCACAATGTACTGAAACTGAGGCAAAAGCCACTGACATCTCTGCAGAATCGGCTGCAGAGAGCAGACTTTTTAAGGCTTGCAATTAATGATTATTTCCATTATCAAGTCATCTCTTGAGCATTTTCAATTAGAGGGGCACTCCACTGATGTTATAAATGATAATGAAGATCTTTGGACGAGCCGAGCCTGTATAAATAGTTGCATAAAGCTTCTGGAAGAGCTTTCTACAGTTATCCAGAGTTTAAACTTTCAGTTTAAGTGGACATTTACTCGGGCGGATCTGATGAATGATAGAGACTCATGAAAGTGCAATAAACAAATCACAATTGAGACTCATTACTCAGACAAAAACAGCTTCCCCATCATCTTCATATTCTTTTAACCGAGCTATTCAGTTTAAAATGATTAAATAAATAAAAAAAGACAAACTCACTCACATTTTTTGTTGATAAATGGCTTAATGGATGAAGTGACTATCAAAATTGCACATATTAACATATATATTATATTGATATAAGAATATATTATTAGATTGCTCATCTCAGCTCTGATTTCAGATGGATTATACAGTATTAATGTAATGTAATGTATTCAAAAAGTATTACTAATGTAAATGTGACTTGAACAGATCTTTAAATCAAAGATTTATTTGGTCTTTCTGTGGCTGACGAAGAGGTTAATCAACTAATCGTTTCATTTCAGATACTCAGATTCAAGTCAGTAGCAGCTTCGTTTGGACAAAGATACGACTTCTACCCGCTTTTCATTTTTCTTTTGACCGCAGGGATTTAAAGACAGACACCGGAGAGAGCAGACTCACCCACCACCCTGCAAGAGGCTGCAGACACATCGATCAGGTAAACGATGTTTTTAGCCCCGACGCCCAGCAAGCCGCGGCTGCAGACGTCGCTGCAGCGCGAACAGTACCAGTTGGGAGAGGCGGGCAGCGACCTTTCGTGCATGGCGCCTCTGACTGCTTCAATTTGATTTTCTTCGCTCAAATAAAGTCTGAAAAACCAAAAGCAAACTTCTCACATGTTACCCGCACTGTCGTAGCTACAACATTGACTGCCGTACGGTCAGCGCTCTGTCGTAAATCTTGCCGGTGCCAAGTACGGCATCTTAGTTGGGTCAAACAATGCCGAGTTTGCGATCTCAACCCAAAAATACCCCAGTTTTACAATACAGTGTGGCCGTTAAATATAACTAACGACTTGTAACCAAACTTATTCTGTTACATAGACGCCTGAAGACGGCAAAACAAAGCAAACCTCGGCGTTAATTCTGTAAACATTGCGAACGTAAAGCGAACACGACGGTGTCGTAAAAATGCAAGATGGCGGCTGCAATGACAGGACGTGGTGAGAGAAATGCGGCCAACTTAAACACAAATTTGCCATTAAATGACACTAACAACATCCGCTGACGATATTTTAACGAATCCATTCTTGTTTTTAGGCATCGCTTTTATTAGGAATATATCTGGGGTGTTACACTCAAGGTAAGATATCAGTCGAGCATCGTAGGTATGGCTGACTTACCTCTGTCACTGCAGAAGGACAAATAACTGAAACCGGTTGCCTACGTTAGCTACTTTTATGCCAATTATGTTGCTCTGAAGTTATTTTTGCATGATGACAATATCGGTATTGTTGTTAACACACAGACATAATTAGAAACAGCAAGATGGGATTTGAATTACGAGTTAAAGGGACATTTACAACGTAAAGGGACGTTGTTTTAGCTTAGCACGATGGGTGAATCTGTTGACTAGTTCATCAAATCAGTCGTATAAATATACAGAATTTGTATGTGTACATCAACTTGCAATGGCCGTTAAGTGTGTTGTTGTTTTATCTATGTAATGCTAACCTATATCTTATTTACTGTGAAGAAATCTAACTCAGCTCGGCCCTTCTACTGGTTCACATTTTAACTGTCACCGCAGAGTTAGCTGGGCTTTGTTATGGTCTGGTGACAAGGCTCAGTTCACAGTGACTGCAGCATTACACATAGACATCTGAATGGCAGTTTTTAGTATACACAGAGAGACAGGAAGCAACATGTGCAGAGATATTGTGTATCCTGGAGTTTGGAGGACCAGCTCTGAATCTGTATTGCCGAGGAGAACATGTGTTCTTAATGCTGAATATTTTGGTAGACACAGACCTGCAGCACCTCTCAGAGGGCAGAACTTGGAATAGCTGTTAAGGTCACATTTGATTGTATCTGGTCTTATGATTTTCTCTTTGTTGTACAATGATTCAGTTGATAATTGGTGAGAATCTATGATGATTTGATGATCTGTTGATTCTACACCTCAGGTTTCCATGAGTGAGTGTCTGAGCTGGTGCAGCCCGCACATGCAGTCTGATACTCTTGTTTCCCTTTTCCTCTACTTCTCAGCAGACTACAGGTTCTGGGTGGCAGTCCACAGCAGCTCTCATGTCTCCACACCAGCACTACACTAGAATCAAAAACCTGGGAGAGGAGGAACAAGACGGTGTATCCACCTCAGCTTCCAGATGAGCCTCGCAGACCAGCAGTGAGTCTTTCTTCCTGTTGATAACATGAAGTGCAGAGGGAGGGGAGAGTTTGGCCCACTCAAATGTCACCTATAGGAACCTGAGTTGTTATAAGGACTTTTTTTGTCCTAGTGTAAACCTTCAGACTTTGTTGGGATTTCTAACCATAAAGTTATGGATGGATATGTATGTGTAGATATGTTATATATGAGCTCTCTGTATGTTTACACATTGTAAAAGTTGGTCCTTGACTCCACAAAACATCTGAACACTGGTATTTATTTTCCACAGGAGATCCACCACAGTAGGAGGCAGATTAAGTACAGCAAAGACAAGATGTGGTACCTTGCTAAAATGGTAAGACCTGCAGCAGAGATGATATCTGTATCTAAACCATGAACAGCATCAAATTGTAGCACCTTATCATTTCTGTCCACTTGAGTGAGTTATTTTTGCACCATTAACCTCTGAAGCTGCTGCTTTTATATCATGAACAGTCGGCTGAGAGGAAATTTAGAAACTTGGAGGAAAATAGCTGTGGTGAAGAAACTAACAAGGGTTCAGGATATTTAAATAGGTTGTCAACACATCTCAATGTAATGTGGTGGAAAGTCTGGTCATGAGCCAGGGTGCAAGTGATAGTCCTGGAACATTTTAAAATCATTTCTTTACATGGTGAGATTTTTTTGACATTATCTACTGTGCTTAATTGATAAGAATGTAGCATTTGCGTATCGTGATTGTCTGACATTCTGTGTATTTTGATCTGAATCCAGAAGATTTAATTTCAATAAACATTTTCCAATATCAAGATGACAGAAACTTGTTGGCCAGTGTTTGTTAGTTTCAGTCTGTTGTCATAGCTGTTATGTTTATAGAGCCGCTGTTGTCTGGGCTGACTACAGCGTGGTGCTGCAGATTACAAGCGGCTTCCTCAGGCAGTGCAACATCCCCTGCTGTCCTAACAGCTGCACAAGAAAGGCTCATTTTGTCGTTTGATCTCACTGTTTGTCCTCCGTCACAGATTCGTGGGATGAGCATTGATGAGGCCATTGCCCAGCTGGAGTTCAACGACAAGAAAGGGGCAAAGATCATGAAAGAGGTTTTAATAGCACTGAGTTGGAATTTATTCATGCATTATTTTTTATTTCATCCTCCATCCCGTCTACACTAGACGTTTATGGGTGAACATCACAGCTCTTTGTTTGTTTGTTTCAGGTTCTTCTTGAAGCTCAGGAGATGGCAGTCAAGAATCACAATGTAGAGTACAAGTCCAACCTGTATGTAGGTGAGTCTCTGTCGCACTGAGGCACTTTCCTGCAGCTGGATGGTTAAGTATTAACAAGTACAGCCTCCTTTATACAGCCCCTTTTCCACAGGTCAAAAAACCCACTAACATTGGGCTGTGTCAGCAACGAAAAAAGGCACAAACAGCATTCATTGCAACTGAAGGATCTTACACGGAGGCTTCAACACTTAGAGGAGCGCCAATGTTTTACCAGTTTGCACAGAGGCTTGCAGCTCACTGTTTTTCTCCAGTGTCTGTGTCTTCTGTAACTGCATGTGGTTTACATTTGCAGTTGTATGTGTGCGTCCTCTCTGGCAAACTTGGCTGGGAGTCTAAAAGGACTCAATCACCTTTTTTAGCAGGTTTATTTGTGTTTAAAAAAACAGCTTAAACTCACTAATGTCAGTGTAAAAAGGTTGTAAATGTCAGTCTTGTGGTCTCTAGTGAAGGTGGAAGCTAATGTGAGTTGTTGCTACAGGGCTCTGCTCAATGCACAATCTAACGAGTAAAGTCAAATGAAACAATTTTGCCTCCCACAACTACTCAGTAATCTTATAATAGTCATCACATGCTGTCAGCCATTGTGCCAGAAAAACGTATTTTTTAAAGCAGCAGTTTTTATTCAGAAGCTGTTCAGAGTGAGTCATTTATGTGGAGTTGCAGCTGTAATTACAGATAAGCCTAGAGTCACTTCCTTTTTTTTTTTTTTTTTGACCTGTCTCCATTCAAAGGCACCTCTACAGAGTAAATGAGTTGCACTGTCCCTTATCGCTCTCTTTCTGGTTTTCTCATCCACTCTTTCATTACACTGTCCTCCACCCCCCACCCCGTCCTGCAGCTGAGTCCTTCTCTGGCAAAGGGAGGTACCTGAAGCGGATCCGTTACCACGGCCGGGGGATGTTTGGCATCATGGACAAAGTTAACTGTCACTACTTCGTCAAGCTGGTGGAGGGCCCGCCACCCGAAACAGAGCAGAAGCCGACGGGCTTCGACAAGGCCAAGGAGTACGTCCAGAACCTCAAGAACCGAACCGTCATCCACAGCCTGTAGATCATGTGACTGGGTCCTACTTCACATGTACTTTTTACTATATGTCCCTGTGTGTATGTGTCATTTGAAATTTGTAAATAAAAATGATTGCATGGATAATGAGACGTTCTAGCATTTATCTTGGAGAAAACTCCATCCTCATATATAATAACATAGTTGGAAGGTTATAAAACGAAGTGAAATGTATGCAGGGACACAGCTTTAGTTCTTGGACCTTTAAGCTTTGGGCTGCATTTAACACAATTTTTTAAAATCAGGTAAATAGATCTTTCAGCTGTGCAGGTTCCTGAGGCTGCAGAGATATTGAAATAATGAAGGATTTACACATAAATAAGGCTGAACTGACAAAACACGTGGGATTTTTGTTGTATTTATCATTGGGAAATTCCACTGGTCAGCTACAGTATGTAAGTGTAAGTGTTTTGTGCGTAAAATGTGTTGATATTTCTAACAGCAATTAAAAAAGAAATGAAAAACATTCTTTTAATGAATATATATAAGCATAGGGATGAATTTATATGAAACTGATAGAGACTGCTCTCTCTCTCAACACGCTTGTCATTATCAGCTGTCGTCAGGTGTTTGTATAAACCAATCAGATTTCGCCACAGTCTCATCCAGCCAACCACGTTGTCGCTGTCACACTTTACTCCTCTCCTCTCCTCTGCTGTCAGCTGCTGTCAGCCTCTTTCAAATATGATGAAATCAGGATGGGGTCTAATCAGCACTCACATCTCTCACTTCTCCTCTCTTGTTTTGCACATGGCAGTAAAGCTTTATTTGAGTGAAGTCTCTCCTGATTGAAACAGTGGCTGGTGTAAAGACCGTTGCAGTTTGCCACCAGTTTGCCAGTGACACTCCATCTACAGCACCTCTCCCTCCACTGCAGCACACGGCCCCGCGGCCAAAACACCAAACAGGTGCAGGCGAGGCACAAAAATACCTGACTCCACCTTTAGGAAAACACTTCCATGCCACACGCCCCCACACAAAAATGGAGTCCCAGGTGTGTACCTGTCAGCCTGTCACTGCCTCAGTGTGATGGGTTTTGTAGTTGTGTTAGGGTGACAGCAGTCACCACAACTCCTCCCCTGAGTCCGAACCTGTCAGCCCCACTGTTCTTCATCCCGTCACTTCGACCGCAGCTCTGCCTGCAGACATTCTCCGAGAAGTCGTCACAAAAATGCAGGAAACAATGAGATGGAAGTGATTGGCTTCGCTGGGAGGCTTTAGTCTGAAGGAAAGAGGAAGTTTTGAAAAAATGTGATTGCAGAGACATCAGAAGTCTTCTTGCCCCCCTGACTATTACTAACAGAAGTACAGTTAGAGATACAACAGTAATTTTGTTGTTTAACTGCACCTCTCATTATTTTATGAATGTTTTCCTGTATCTGAGGATAGACATAATTTGCTTATTCATTTAATTTGGTTTTCTTTCAGCCTCTTCTTTTGTTGCGTTCGCATTTAAAACTCCTACAGGATGTAATTATGTTTCCTTACTGTGGTGTCTTTTATGTCTTCATCTATTTATCATTTGCATTTCTCAGCCTAATAATTATTATCTGTTATTCTCCCGATAAACTGAATTTAAAGGAAAACAAAACATCTTTAGGCGAACAAACCTTTTAAATTTGTATTTTCTAGATGTCAGAGTGTGTCAGTGTTGTTAGGGCCCAGAGCTTTGGTCTCTGCTGTTCCTAATTGGCCTTTAACATCCTATTCCTGATGTGAGTGATCCAACTTGTGCGTCTACCCGTCACTACCCCTCCACCCCCCCACCCCACCAAAGCCCTTGTCAGCTCCAAGCAGCTTTGAGTGTATTTTCAAATAAAATGCCATATGCTGGCCCCAATTTCAGCAGACAAGTGCCCTCAATCTCAGGTTGGAGTCTGGCGCGGTCCCACAGCACAAAGCAACACCAAGTTCTGGAAAAGAGCAAAAGGCTTCATCTTCCTCCTTTTTTTTCTCCCTTCATCTTCACCACCCAACTTTTTCCCTTTCCTTCTGCTTTCCACCTCCCTGAGCACAAACATGCTGAAACAATTTAGTAGAATATTTATTATTTTCAATCTACAGGTGCACAGTTGGTGCTGGGGTAAAAGAATAAGCTCTTGCCTGTTACTAGCAGGAGCTAGCAGGTTGCTGGTTTTATGCTCCCACAAACACAACTGGCCATTTTGCAGTGGGAAGTCGGTGAGGGATCATATCATTATCGTCATCATCTGCACAGCAGGTGGTTGAAGCAAATACTATTGCTGACCAGGTGATAAACTTAAAGGTCTCATCTTGTATAGAATGATATTTCCATGTATTTTGATTATAAAGCAGGTCCAGGTTCTATATTAATACTGTGAAAGTATCATAGCCTCAGTCCACAGAGAAATGTACACAGCGCCACCCACCTGGACCCACCAACCAACCTTGCAGGATTTGGTTTTTCTGAGTGTTTACCTAAAATCTGCTGTATTTTTATTCAATCATTCAGAAAACAGTCAGTCAATCAGGGGAGAGGCTCATAGTCTCTCCTCTGATTGGCTGACTGCCCTGTTGTAACTAGAGCTCCAGACAGAAGCCTGAGCGAGGAGATGTATAATTACACTGAGATGGGTTGTGGTTCTTAAAATCACAAATATATCTTCTGATGGAGATCAACACTTCAGATAAAACACTGGAGATGTGTAAAATATGGGACCTTTAAGGGCCAAACCAAATGTTCAGTTAGTTTTGGTCTCTCTCTTTTCAACAGTAGTGACAGGTTCAGCCCAGCTTGAAAGATTCTCCCTGGAGGACTCACTTTTGCAGGCCGGATCCTTTGGAGGATCCATCTTTTTTTTCTAATTTAAAAAATGGGACACGGTGTCATTGTGAGTTAAAAAATGACTTTTGAAGTCAATCTCTTTGGTTTGACAGTGAACTTGCTGCTGGGCAACTAATTAACCAAATGAATCCCTTTACACAGAAAACATTGCTTTAATTGTTACAATAGACTGTAGCTACAGTCCAAGTATGGAGTCTGTCTTGGGTTTTTCTGGAGGTGGAGTAAAAACCTTAGGTGAAAATCCATGGAATGATTGGTTAGTGTTCCTTTAAACACACTGAGACTAATTGCAAGATTGAATGGATTGATGAAGTCAATGAACTCAGCAATGATGCATTCAAGGGCACTGACAAAAAACAACAACAAAATACTGCACTGACTTTTGTTTTCCATCTCCCCGACTATAATCATGAAAAGACAGACAAAAACAAACACACACACGCACGCACACACACACACACACACACACACACACACACACAGACACACACGCACACTTGTGTGTGATGTCTCCACCAATTAGTCTGCATTGTACAGATGACTGCCTCTGCCCGGCGGCGATGGACACACAGTTACACGCTGAGATTGAAGTGAAAAATGTTTGGCAAAGCCTCGGCCAATAAACCTGAGAGGTTTGGGGTCCATCTGGGCTTTCTGTCAGATAAAAGCAAGATTCTGTGAGTCATGTTGGTGAAGGGGCAATACCACTGATTAATGGATGTTACGATACCGTGCCATTTGTGCGTGTCTTTGTGTGTGAGGGAGTCATCGGCCCGGTGAACAAATGTGTGTTTGTCTCACTCGGTTGTAGTCTTAAATTAAATTTTTCATTAAACTACAGTGAAGGAAAATTAGATCATTTTAATGGACCATACCAGGGTTTGTGCATGATTTAGCAGGTTTACATCATCATTTTGCCAACAGTGCCGCTGTATTTAAAAGGTCCTATATTTCACCCTTTTCAGTGTTTTATCTGAAGTGTTGATCTCCATCAGAAGATATATTTGTGGTTTTAAGAACCAAAAACCACCTCAGTGTAGTTTTACATCTCCTCTCTCAGGCTTCTCTCTGAAGCTCTAGTAACAACAGGTCTCCGACTGTTTTCAAAGAGATCAAATCAAAATATAGCTATGTACAGTCTGAGTGTTTATTATTGTAACCTTGACAACCAAGGTCCAGTATGCCTGCCGCCATTCAGGAGACAATATGGATCATATCAGTTTGGAGGACTGGTTGGTTTTTGCACCATCAGCTGTCCTATAAAAGCAAAAATGCAAAAGAAAATAAACAAAAATAAGAAATCATGAAAAGATTTCTTCTATAACCTCCACACACACACACACACACACACGCGTGCACACACACACGCACACACACGTGCAGACAGCCTACTGTAAGTACATGCAGAAATAACACACCGTTTTCTCAATGCAAATGTGTTTTGCCATGAGTCATTGGTGCAGTGAAACATTTATTTTCCTCCACTGTGGTTTCATGAGAATTAACATAAATAAATCATCAAAAATCAGACAGTAAGCTTCTGTCCACCTCTTTTGCACCCCCCCACCCTCCCCCTCCCAACACCACCACCCCTCTCTGCAGGGGTGTTCAGTGGTTACATGAAGTGAATTATGCATCGTCTCTTTCCAAGCATGAGCTCATCCACCAACTAGACAAGAGAAACATGCTATGAGTTCTGGGAATTAACTGCAACAAAGACTCAAATACTCTGGACTTTATTATTCATGACGGGTGAAACTGTGCATCGAAAATATTCTGTAGACAAGCGCATGCTACACTGCACAACGCGGGCCACCACACACACACACATACACACACCTGGATAAAACAATGGGATGTCATGATGCTTCCTTTCATTTGTTTTTAATGTCGCTTGTCGGTCATTGTGCTGGGCGGCCCAGAGGAGGCTCCGACTGAGGAACAAATAGAAATCAGAAGCCAGTTTGTGCGGGGAGTGCCTCAGGGTGTTATTCATTTCCTTTTAACTTTCCCATTTTATGTTTCTCTCTCTCTCTCTCTCTCTCCCTGTCTCTCTGTGGTGGCAGTGTGCAAAGGACGACAGCCACAAAATGGTGTTAGCTCCCAAATGAAAGCTTCGGCACAAACACCACAGAGCAGGCTGCCTGCTGGCCGGCGCTGGTTGCTTTGCCCTTGAGAAACAAATCCAGACACGAAACACTTTGTTAGCTCTCTGGACAGCCTCCAATAAAGCTACATTCACCTCCTTTTCCACCTGAAAAAGCTCACAGTCTTTATCTGTCTGAAAGGGACGCATCTGTTTTTAACAGAAACCAGAGGAAGGTAGAAGCAGAAATGAAAGTATGTGAGTCTGCTCTTGTTGCAGTTCAATCTTTTAGGTTTTATTGGTAAGAACAATAGCAGGGTTTATTTTAAAAAGACAACACACCATTTCAAATCTTTCGATCCTTTCAATCTTTCGAGTGTTACAAATGGCTTGAGAGGTGGTTGTCAGAGGTTCATAGCTTCCTTCATGAGATTGGTCACCTTGAATTCATTTTATCCACTGTCTGTCTGGATGTCTATCCATCCATCCATTGTCTCTTACCAGTGTTGGTCAATAATAGTGATATATAAACAATAGAACTATTTGTAAGTTTTGCTACATAGCCAACATTAGAATTAGCAGCTGTCTCCAGCCTTTTCTTTCAATTCAATTTCTATAACTTCTTTTCTTCTCCTGAAGTTAGCATGCTAACCAGCTAGCCCTGGCTCAGTTGGCCTTTCCGACACTAAGTTGTCATGAACGGGCTCTAAGTTTGGACAAAGAAACAGCAAAAGTAATTCATTAAAGTAACTCATTTATATAACTAAACCAAAACAGGACATTTACAGTCAGTAAAATCAGTAGTGTATGGGAATGCAGTGTGAGGACAGTGTTGAGTGTAAAAATGAACCAAACAAATGAACCAAACAAAGAAGGGACATTGCTGATGGGAGAGAGAGAGAGAGAGAGAGAGAGAGAGAGAGAGAGAGAGAGAGAGAGAGAGAGAGAGAGAGAGAGAGAGAGCAGCTTTTAAAAGGTTGCCCAGCCCACAGCCCAGGTGAACCACCTCTGGCTGACGACCACTCTGCCTGGCTGCTTCCTGAGAAGGAGGAGGAGGCAGCGCTGCTCAGAGGGTGTATTATAACCTCTTATCTCTAAACATGAAAATGGCTGAAAGTCTCAGCAAGGCTGGTAAGTAAATAGTTGTTTATGCAAATGTTGTTTATGTAGCAATTGCAAAACTTACAAATATCTCCTTTATGCTCTCAGCATTGTGCATATGACGATAACGGCCCTTGGTATTTTCTCAAAGGCAGTCACTGTGTTGGACATGCAAAAAGTGAAAGAAGGGACCTTAAGAAACTTACAAATATTGTTGGACAATGTTAGTACCCCTGTAATTGTACCTCCTCCTCTGTCAGTACTGAGATGTTTCAAGACCAGATGGGGCATGCAGTCTCTCCCTGAAACTACCCTGTTGGACTGAACCAGCTGTGATACCTCCTGGGAAGTGATCTGAACTACCCTGAGATGCTGAACCTACTTTCAATTTCAGCAGCTGTTCTACTCTGCATTTGCAAGCTCCTCGCTCTCCACTCCACTGATACAGCACCGTACTCTCATCATACTGTCAGACTCAATATGATTGGGTGCAAAAGCTGGTGGAAATTGATGCATCTTTCATCTTCTGTCTTCTCAAAACCTGGATCATACAATACCCACAATGCAACTTGACCAACACTTATGTGCATGATGTACATGTATCACTCACGTATCATGTTTACTTTTGAACTAATCGTTCTCTCAGGCCTGGGTCCCCTCCTTCAGAAACATTACCAATGAGAACACCACCAAGAAGATACAGATCAGTAGAACAGCAGATCTGCGTTCCAATCCTCCAGCCTCCCTGCTCTGCTTTGTGTTCATGCTTTGTTCAAGAGACACAAAGCCTGAGTGCTGTTCTGCAGCTCCCATGTGTGCTGAGTGGCACTGACTGCCACAAACTCTTTCAAATGAACCTCAGAGAAATGAGACAACCAAGTGCCTGGAGGTAATGTATGATTCTGTACTATATATAAAAAAAAAAAAATAAAAAAAAAAATGAATTGAGAGCAGATACACAAGATCCAGCAGCTGAACTAACAGGATTTAAACTTTGAAGAGATTAGTGATCAATATTCACTTACTGTATATATCTGTCTTTCCCTCTGGCTCTACTCACGATTCAGATGCTAATATTAATAGCACCTGGTGTTCAGATTGGAATGTGTTAGCATTATTGATGAGTGATAATTTCCATGTTATCAATAATTCCCATGTAGGTTTTCATGAGAGTAATTGCTTGGTGATGTGTGTCCTGCATTCTCAGTGACACTGGGTGTCACTGTTGCATCACATCTGAATCCTCCTGCTCCAAACTGCATGTCAGAGGCTTCAGCTGAGGACGGCACAGAACACTGAGGACGGCTTCCCTTAATGTGTCTGCAGACTTCTCCAACGGATCACATCCCACATGAAACCTCAAGCCCAGAGACACAGAAAACCAATCTGACACAATCCTGCTGGGTATGTGTGCGCTGCATGTCTTTCAATTCATCAAGATGAATTTCAATATTTCAATTCGTCACGCATGCTGCAGCTCTCAGCGCGGAGACGTGCAGTGCAGAGACGATGTGCAGCAGGCTGTGAAAAAAAAAGTACTGTTAAAGACTGTTACAGTAAAATTGACTTTCTGTAATTCTGATCCTTTGCTTGTGCATTTCAATATTTCATTACAGCTGTACAATAGTTAATCAAATGTCCAGGCATACAGCCCTGAATGACAAACGGTACTGCATTTGCACTGATGCCAAAACCTCAGAGTGATTCGTCACTCGCTCGAATCCATCTAAAGCTGAGTGAAAATGTAAAGCTGAGTCAAATTTTGCAGTGTCAAAGGTGCAAAGTCAAAAATATGAGACAAATAAAGAACTTTGCAGCACATGTCCCACCTCTGGGCCAGATGTTTCTATGCACAAACAGCAGCTGGTATATTCCAAATGGCTGGTGATGTGCGCAGAGGGTAAATTTCCAGAACAAGTTCTTGTGAAGAAAAAGGGTTGAAACAGTGCATAGGAGAAGCTGCCTTTGTTATATCTTCACACAAACTCCTTAAAACTTTCTGGAAAGTGGAGGAGGCATAGCCCCCAAAATTCTGAATTACACTCATTGTCATTCGGACTCATTTTAGCTGTTGAATAAAGGTGTAAAAACTGGGTATATTCTCAGACTTTGAACCTGATGAAGAGCAGCAAAGATCAAATTTGACAAAACTGGGATTTACTGTCATGAAATGTATGTGTCAGCTGACAGTTTTCTGATTGATCAAATGAAAATGCGACAGATTTCAGGTAAACGATCAGAGAAACCAAATCCTGCAAGGTTGGATGGTGGGTGCAGGTGGGCGGGGCTTCTGTGAAATTTTGTCATAATTGCTGTGTGAAGTCTTGAGTAATGGCTAAACATTTGTTTTGTTAGGTGACACTGACCTTTGACCGTTGACCACCAAAATCTAATCAGTTCATCCTTGAGTCTGAATGTTTGTGCCTAATTTGTTTCCGTCAAGGTGTTACTGAGATAACACCATGCATGGTCAAACCAAAAATCTCACTTTACATAATATGGGACCTTTAACAGTCTTTCTCCAACATTGTTTATCTCTAATACAGAGACAGAAAAAGCAGAGTGCCACTGGTGATACTGGTGGTCATCTCCAATGGATCAATGTAAACATAAACAGAAGAGTCATTTTTTAATCCAACTGGTTTTGCTGTTGTGGGGTAAAAATTCACAGCATCACCCAGGAACCCATTTGATGGTCAGCAGTAGAGCCCAGCAGGGATTACTGCCAGAGAACGATGACACAAAGGTAAGGAAGCCAAGCAGGGGCGTTGTAATCACATGATATGTGCATTACACCACTGGGCCAGGTTGGATTGAATTATCTTACTTGTATGATTTCAACTGATGTGTTGTTTTAGGGCAACACACTCATTAAAATGAGTTTTGCCACTGTCAATGTTTGGAATACAGTTAAAAGCAAAATATTACTCCAACAAGTAAGTGAAGATCAGCTGAAACAAGTAAGCTTTTAGCTGAATATAAAATCTGAATGCTGATGATGGCCGTCACAGCTGTGTGGTTGTTCAAATTAAAACAATATGCAGCCTCTCCAGCCAATCAGAGCTGAATATTCTCAGTGATCATAAATTAACGTAACTCTGCCCTGGTCCCAAACAGCTCTTTAAACGTGAAGCACACGGCTCCTCTGTGAGGCTCATTCTGTCCTGATCTGTACTCTGTGTTTACAGCGTTGTCAGTGTGGCAGTTGCACCTTCTCTGTCACCTGAATTAAGGACCAAAGTCAGAAGAGCCCACGTTTGTTTCTCACCGTCGCCGCGGGGAAAGTCACCTGATGCCCGGCGGCGCTGGAGCACAGAGGCTCTCCACTCATAAAACGGCCCATAAACACAGAAACAATCAAGGGAGGACCAGGCGTGTGTGTCTGATTGTATACTGGGTGTACAGGTCTACTGAATGTGTGTGTGTGTGTGTGTGTGTGTGTGTGTGTGTGTGTGTGTGTGTGTGTGTGTGTGTGTGTGTGTGTGTGTGTGTGTGTGTGAAGGCCAGGTGGAACATAACTGCCCACCCCCCTGCATGAAATTCACTAAAGCTTAACGTTAACTCTGTGCTGAGCCAAACCTTCTTTATTAACAAGGAACATTGCACCTCTATCCAGTTAATGAAATATTGATTTGGAAATTGTATTGTAAGACGATGGAAAGCTTTTAAAGCGCTTAGTGCCTGTGCTCAGAGCCAACTTCATCAGTTATTATTTTTTAATGGTATTATTTGAAAATGCTCCTAAAGCAGAGAGCAGTTTTCTCCAGGCTTGTCGTACACTGTGTCCATGATTAGCGTCATATTTCTGTACCCAGGGAACTCAGGGCCACAAATGCCTGCATATTTTTTTTTAATGAAAGACGTTGGCATCAAACTGAGTTTCATAATGACAACGACAGTGGGACATTGCTGATTTAATGATGTGTTTGTTCCTATTCCAGTCAAGCTGTTAAAAAAGAATTAAAAAAAAAGAAAAAAAAAAAAAAGGGAACAAGTCACATTTCCGAATGTAGTTCACAATCAGCGACTCAGTATAATGGGATTGTGTGTCTCTGGTGTCCGAGCTGGGCCAACCTCATGAATCAAAAATGACAAAAATTTGAATGTGTCTGCACTGTAGAATCCATCTGTACAGTACAGATAAGAAACTAATCCAAACCAAATGGAAACCACTTGGTGCTTGAATTTGGTTATTTTGGTATCTGTGTGGAGCAGCAGAGTTGGTGAACCTCATGACTCTAACTGTGAGATAAAACTAACCACTAAATAAAACCCAAAAAAAGTATTTACTGTATGTGTGCATATGAATAAGAAACTACCCCAAAACTAACACATACTTGCTCAATACTGTACGAGTCATTTCCAGTGTTTATCATTTATTTACACTATTTTATACATATTTTTTATTGCACTAACATCATCTCTCATGCAGTTAATTTTTAATATCTATTTTATAGTTATTTATGTTTGCAGTTATTTGCACTCGTAATGTCATTCTGCCATGTTTCTGTCATTCCCATTTTAACATTACAGTCTTTGTTTTGCACCATTGTCGATTTTTTTTGCATTGTTGTTGATTCTTCACGTCATTAGGTGCATGAACTATTAACTTGCTTAAAGCTCAATTTGAAACTTCAAAATGAATAATGAAAATACATGAATTTTCAAAAAAATGTTGCAAAAAAATGTATACGCTCACATGAGGTGGTTTTTCAGAGCAATATTTCACTAAACGGAAAAAGTTTTCGCATTCAAGTGTTGGCATTCAAGTCTGCCCCAGGGAGGCTGGAAGTCAGGTTTAGTTGAAACAGAATCGAGACAGGAGAAAATGCAGCTTTATTTGCCAACATAACTCAATACAGACATGTTGCAACTGTGTTTGGTTGACTTTTCTTTAAAATTGCTAGTACTTTGCGCAAATGTACAATGGAAACCCAGCTAATATCATTGTTTTTCATTTTGTTTTTTCATGATTTGTACAGTTTGTCTTGCACTAGTTGTGTGTTCTTCTTTTGTGTATTTAGTGTGTTTTTTAATGTCTATTCTATGTGCCCTTTAAATTGCCCCATGGGGACAAACAACGTTTCTGAACTGAAATGAATTGTTTTCACCTCGACTGTATTTGAATGGCTGCTCAGACATAGATAGATTTCAGAGCCTTGGCACACAGACAACCAGCGTCACCACTAGACGAAACTGGAAACTAGAGGTAACTGGGTGAACTGACCCATGTGTCCTGTAAAGTTCACCTACAATACTTCACTGTGAAAAAAAACATATCAAATACACCTGTAAGCAAATGATGTTGTATCACACACAAACATTACAAAATTGGCACTAAACAGCAAAATACCCACCTTGATGAGCACCTGCGAGCAAGGATTAAGTATTTATGTTTTAATCCACCAGGATAAAGTATTGGGTAGATTAAAACAGCCTTGTGGCCTGGATTGATGTGAGAACTGAGGATGAACCCTCCCTGCTTCTGGGCTACTCTGAACCATCAAACTCTGTGCAAGGCAATCAATTTGTACAACATGACAAAATTTATAGTTCGCTTTTATGTAAATCTATCTTTGACTACATCTCAGTGGTATGAATCCTTTGAAAAGAATAAAAAACATATTTTTTCACTCTTGGTTTCATTCCATCAGATACACTGATTATCTTTTGAGAGTTGTGGGGGAGTGGCGTGAATCTCAGAGAGGTTGCCAGTCCATCAGAGGGTGGGTGTAAAAGCCTGGGTGAAGAATGTACAGGTGTTTTTGTTGATGTAGCGCTTTGTGATTACCTCCTGTTTAATTCTGCTGATGTCTGCAGGGATGCTCAAAAGAAAAAGAAAAAAAAAAAAGAAACACAATAATGATCAGCAAGAGCAGCATCGGTCACCACAATGTCCGAGATGTGGAGACCACTGGAAATAATTAGATCTGATATGTACGCCTTATTATGTGTTGAATTAGTTGCATGCTGGGAAAATCCAAAGTCATCCAGGGTGTGCAAAAGTTCTTTAGCTCTGTCATCTTTGGGATTATCACCCACTAAAACAACACAGTTAAAGTCAATACACACAGCAGACAGTAGTTTAGCAAAGTCAAAAGTTTGCACTGTATTTTGGGAACCTGAAGACAGTTACTAATATTACTCCACAGGAGGAACTCAGCTGAAGGGCAGCATATTCAAAAGAGACAAACTTTCCATATCCCAACGTCACTGATAAAATGGAAGTTTGGAGGAGCTGACCTGGATAAGGGCTTTTCATTAATTAACAGCGACTTGCCAGCCAACAAAAGCATTGTCTGACACAGTCTGAGGCTGTCGCACAACTGGAGTCAGATTAGATAAAGTAGCCGTGCGCTCTGAGTACACCTTTGTACTGAGAGGCAGCTGCCTGGGGTGGGCCGTATCATCAGCAGTGGGTCCAGAGGGAGACATAAACTGAAAGGGAGTGGGGGGGGTGGGGTTAGGACCCTGTCGGTCCAAGATGTCCCCGTAATGCTGACTGTGGGGAGACTGTCCTTGCTTTGTTTGGATAGGCGGGAACTTTTTGGGGCCACATTCTAACATCTCATCAATCCCTTTTATCTGCATTCTTAGCCAGTGTGAGCTATCTCTGAGAGCCGAGGAGGGGAGGGGAGCAGAGGGCCACAAATGATACATGGCGTTGTCCTTGTTGTGCTGGGTAGAAAACAATGAAGTTGTTTCCCCAGATTTTGCTGACCCTTTCCAAACACAATCAGTGGGGTGCTGGAGGCCATAGGTTAAGTTGGCAGAAAGCCCGTGGACCCCTCGGTTTTAATGAACATCATTCATTCTGTAACAGTCTCGTTGGAGGTTGAAACTGGAGCTCAGTTTAAACATCTTAAGTTTTCTTCTTAAGGCTTGATTTCTGCTTAGCTGAGGGAGTTACATAAAGGTTTTGCACAGAATCTCTCAAAAGGTTTCCTTCGTTAAAAAAAAAAGTTAAGTAATTTGCAGCAGTAAAAGTGGATTTTACAGTGGAGATTGTTTGGGAAGCCAGCAACTGTGCGCTGCTAACTCATCCTCCTGTTGTTTTGATGGGAACTTCCCATTGTTCATCAGACAGTCAGAGTGTTTAAATGCGGTGAGTGACCCAGCACACCACAGATCTGTTGACATGACATTCCTCGACTATAACTGACCGGAAAGATCCAAAGCATAAAACTATAGAGCAACCAGTGCAGAAGCACTACTGTGGAAAGTAGAGTGATCAGACTCTAGACTGTTGGACAAATCATTAACTGACTGCCAGTCAAGTCTGTAATATAGAATCAATTCCCTTATTGTTAAGGGAGTCCAATGGGCACTAATTTTCCTGGGTTATCACCATAAACTTGTTCATGTTAAGGTTAAGATAGACCCTAAGCCAGGTATTTAATCCTCACATGTGGCTCGATTAGCTTCTTTTTCCAGTGTTTGGTGCAGTTCTGCAAGGACTTGAAATGATCAGAAAGTTAAAGGTCCCATATTGTATTAAATGAGATTTCTATGACTTTTTAGATTATAAAGCAGATCTAGGTTCTGTATTAAAACTGTGAAAGTATCAAAGCCTCAGTCCACAGAGAAATGCACACAGCCTGTATTCAGAAACTGAGCCTTAAAACCAGCCGTCAGGACTTCTGTAACTTTGTGATGTCACAACAGAGCAGTCACTGCCCTCAGCCATGCCCCAAGCCCGCCCCCCGCCCAGACCCACGGACGATCCTTACAAGATAGAAAACATGTTTTTAGTACTTAAAACCACAAACATATCTTCCTATGGATATAGAACAGTATACACAACACATTAAAAACAAAATAAGATATGGAACCTTTAGACAGTATTGACATCAGACTAGCTGTTATATAGGCTACAACTGTTTAGGTGAGTGACATGGACATAATATGGGGTTTTCATCATTTCACCCATTAGGAAATAAAGGAGCTGTTTACATGACCATAGCAGCTATCCAGAGGCTACTGGGCAGCTTTCCATTCATTGGCCATGCTTTAGTGACTCTGGGCAGCAGTGTGTGGATTAGTGGGAGGTCATCATGGATTATTACACACAGTCCATCAGAGCTGTCTCCATTCAGCTGGCCTGTAACGCATGTTCAGACTAATCAGCACCATGGACAGCACCTCTCACACTTCACTGTGCTCAACGGCTGCTTCACATGATTGAAATGCACAATGATGCTCACACTCCAGTACAATCAGCTCAGCCTTTGTTTTCACTCCAAGCCCCGGCAGACCACACCACCACCACCATTTATTTACCATTCCACTACAAGCTTGACAGTGACCCGAAACATACCAAAGACTCGTTCAAAACAACAGCCAGGGGCGCACCGCTAGCTTACCTGGTTAAATGCATTCCATTTATTAAGGTTGAGTCCTTACCACAGTGGCCCAGGTTTAAAGGTCCCATATAGTATAAAAGTAGATGTCCATGTGTTTTTTGATTATAAAGCAGATTGAGGTTCTATATTAAGGATCTAGGTTCTATATCTATGTCATATTCGCAAATCTAGATGACATCGTTTACCCACAGACACTGAGACCCTGATTAAATTTTGCTCAGTTTTGAGTGTTATCTGATTGTTTTCTTACTTTTAGACTACTCAAATAGTCTAAATTTAAATTTCCATATAATCAGCAGGACAATTAGACATTAGGAGCATCCCTAGTATAGAGAACATGTGCACATGAGCACATACAGATGTCAGTGTGAATTTAGGGGCCTATTGAAGTCTATCCAGTTTAACAGGATTTTGTGTTTTGGCATAAATTAAAGTTTTTAGATTAATTCATTTCCTTTAATTCATTTCATTTTGGTATAAAAATCAACTTGCACAGACTTGAGACACTTTGAAGGGGTGTTCCATCATGTTTACTCTCCTTTTATTATACTTTCTTATCAAGGTTATACTAAAGTGCAGCTGGAGGACTGATGATGAATATGAGGACACTCGGAGAAAGCAGGAACCTTTCTAATGGAAGAAATGATCAAATTCACATGAACCTTTTTACAATTTCTGGATTTGTTTTTCCATCAACACAGATGATGAATGCAGGGCTTTTCAGCAGCCAGCGACTGATACCCAGTATTAGAACCAAAGGAACTGAATACTTATATTATAGCTGGTGAAGAAATCACAAAAATCACCTGCTAACTCCCACAACTTTTTCCATCTCTGCAGTCTGTGTGTGTGTGTGTGTGTGTGTGTGTGTGTGTGTGTGTGTGTGTGTGTGTGTGTGTGTGTGTGTGTGTGTGTGTGTGTGTGTGCATGGACTCCTCTGCAGGGCCACCACCAATCCACTGGATCTACACAAGGGCCCGATGCAGGACCAGATGTTGTTGTTGTGTTGCTACTGCAGAGTCACTTACATTTTCATTAATCATTATCCCAACACCTCTCCTATTAAACAATGAAGCATATGGGCTACCTTGTCTGCCACTGTGCCCACAGCAAATGCGGCACACAGCCTGCAGTTCATCAAGGTCCCACATGATGAAACAGCCCGAGCTGCTGATCTCCCTCTAATTTAATGATAACTATCACCTGTTCTCCGAGCGCGGCGCCACACTCTAGATGGTTTGTGAGTAATTGGTCTGTGCCTTTTGCTTGATTAATTTGATTGCTACATTTTTCACTGTCCCCTCTCTGGTGATTGCTCTGGCACTACAGGTGCTGGGTTTCATTAATTACATCCTTAATTGGTTTGGAAATGTTGCACGCAAGTTTGTTTTGGGGGAAGGTTGTGGTTTGTTGCGAATGGCAAAACATCTCAGCTTGTTTCTCCCACTTAAAAAGATAAATGAACCTCATCTTTTTCAGCAGATTGTGGTGAAGATACCAGGAGGCATTGAAGCTCAAGGACAGCAAACTGCTGGGACTGTTGGAGGTAAGATTGAGAAGTCTGGAAACTAATATGCATCCTCGCCCTCTTACATGTTCTCTGTGATCTGTTTGATTATCTAAAGACTGAGATAACAGAAAGTTGACATGTAAAGACCTCAGGAATTTACCTGTTGACTGCTGATGTATTGGATGGTGATCAGCTGTGACCAGCTCAACTTATGATGACACATCATGTCCAATCAGCACTTCAACATGTCCTCCAGAGATAAAGGAAATAAGATACACAACTGTGTGCCTAAGTTGATCATTTGATATCAAACATATAGTTTGTTATTTCAAATGTTTCTTCTGGCTGATCACAAGCCTTTCCTTCTACACCTGGTTCTAAGAAGTGTGACTCTTATTTCTGTTAGATTTGCTTGCAGACTTGCCAAAAACACAGTGAGAGCTGAAGTCATGGGGAAAGAAATGCGTGGGACAGCTACAGCACACATAGTGACAGATGGAGACGGCCAAAGGCGTCCATAAGCTGGTTTTCAGTAGGCTTGCCAACTACGCTCATGTTACATTAGATTCAAGATTTACATTACATTACTGCAAGAAGGGAATCAGAAGAAGTTTCATAACACTAATGCTAGCTCAGCTACACTTAATGCTCACATCACCATTGTCTTGAGCATCACAGTGGTCCTTTAAGTGTCTACTGAAGCAATAACAGTGCTATAGGTGCTCCAAAAGTTAAGATATGAGAGTTGGCCACATAACATCATGTTTTTAAATGATTAAAATTTAATGTGAAATTATTAAATTAAAATAAAAGTCCATGTTTGTCTTTCGGATTTTATATCCCCACAACTTATACAACTGGAAGGGCATCAATGTCAAACAACATACACCAGACTTCAAAAATTCAAATTTATAGTAAATGATCTGGATCTGCCCCCAATTTGAACGGATTCTTCTCTTGCCCATCCCCCATTCCTCCACCAAGTTTGGCGCAAATCGGTACAATACTTATTGTGTAGTCCTGCTGACAAACCAACCAACTAACCCACCAAACAACCAACAAACAAACAAACAGACACGAATAAAAACATGGAAGTAATAAAATACCTTTAATTTATAGTGTACAAATCCATGATATCCAGTGTGTCCTTGAATGCACCATGGAAAGTTTCAAAACAGTCCTTGTTCAAAACTGCATCACCTACATTAAAGCTTCACATCTCTGCATAACTTTCTAAAATGAATCAAAACCAGTGGCGGGGTGAAGAAAGACCATTGGTATCATCCTTTATTCATTTCCTTGACTTAGCAGTGACTTGTCCTACTTTGATTGTGAAAATACACATTAGGTAGTGCACAACTCTTAGTGAAATCAAATTTTAAAGTCCTCCTTTTTTGATTGCATTAACTCGTTGGAGAGGGATTAAATTTTCTAACAAGTGTGACAGTGTAATTGAAATTGTGTGTGAAAGGGGAAAAAAAACCCTCACTGAGCCTGTTCTGCTCCCTAACAATTATTGCTTCAAAGAGAGTCATTGATGGTGAAATGATCAGAGGATGCTTGTTTTTGCTTTATCTCCTGCTTGTTGTAGCAGTGGTGAAACAAAGGTGCGTCGTGTCCATTTAGCAAGAACATCGATCAAAACCTAGTATACGGCTGGACTGCGTTGCGGGCTATTTGCATTCTGCCTAGTGTCAGCGGTTTTCAGACCTTTATCTATGTGCTTCTCTGCTCCTCTCTGTGCTCACATATACAGAGTTTTAATGCATCTGAATTCTCAATAAAAGTGTTCTCATTTACAGGTTTTCATTTACAAGTGAATGAAGGGGTCTGAAAGGTTAGTTAATGTAGTGACAAAGGCTCTAAATTGGCCAAATCATTTTGACCACCAACAACCAATGGGGACCAACACTTGACCAGCTGACCATCAGTCAGTTACTTAATTGTGGTTCAGCCAAACAGGTGAAGAGTGGTACACAGGCCTGCAGTGGATGCTGTCCTTCTGCACTTACATGGAAGTTCTGGTATTGCTTGCTTCACTGTGTTGTGATTGGTGGATCTGAAGGCAGGTTGTGAGATGATTAAATATATGAAATATGTTTCTGCAATTCAAAATTGTTTACTTCTTACACTGCTGTAGCTCTGCTTTCTTTTGAAAAAAAAAATGGTTTCAAAATCAACAAATTTAAGAATCTAACAATTGAAAATCATCCATTTGTTCAACATTTTACAACACAGACATTATGCAACACGTTGCACGCTGTTGCACTGAGTCAAACACTAAAAAGGCTGGGACAGAGGTTCTCCCTCAGGAGGTCATTATCAGTAATTCCCATACAGCTTTATCACAGAATGACAGCACCAACTCAACAGCTGGTTTATTGTGAAGTAAGAGCATGTTTCACATGCGATAAATCCACTTGAAATAAGTACATGTGATTTTCACTGTGAAATGCAAAATGTGAAAATAACAATTTTCACATTTTAAAAATATGTATATTTTAGCCGGATATGTGGTTTTGGGACGTTTCCTTTGTCCTGTCAGCTTTTTCAATATTCTTTCTGTTGGGGTATAATTAGCTTGTTTAGGATCGTAATGGGTAAGAAGTAGGTTTCTTTTTTGGAAAATGTACATAGCACTTTCATGCAAGATGCTAAACTAACCACTGGGAGAAATGTGGGGTTCAGTGTTTTGCCAAACCCTACAATTAATGGGCAATCTGCTCTACCTGCTGATTTGGGTGGCATGATCCTTTAAGTATTTTTTTTTCTGTTACAGGTTCTTCTCTGGTAAAAGCTATTGGAATTGGAGAATCAGAAGTTCTGCCTTTACACCAAATGACATACTGAACATGCCACCCCGCTGAATTTGACCCTGCACCATTTATCACATCATCTCTCTCTGCAGTTTGCTCTAATGAAGCAGAAATCATCAGACAGGGGATGGTCACTCAGCTGTGTTGTAGCGGGTAACCTGAGTGGCAGACGCAATCGATGATCCAGACCCTCGCAGTTGATTGTAAAAGCAGCAATGACGTGTAAATTTGGGCGTCTGGGAGACTCAGATTGAGATAGATTTTTCTGACACCCTGTCGGTGATCAGCATGGAAGACATACAGTGCAAACCGGCTCATAAACACAGAGCTTTGGTTATATTGGTTCTATGGGGGCCTGTTTACTCTGAGGTGTTTTTTATGTCAAAGCTTGAGAGTGATAAAGGTTTATATGTGGTTTGATTACCCAGCAGTATTTTGCTCTGTCATTATTTAGGCAGGCATGTGGAGCATGTCAACAAGGGAGGTGAGGTCAACCAAATCCATTTCCAGATATCTACAGTACCTCTGTTTGCTCTTGTGCTTCCCTCTCTGCTTACTAAATATCTTCCTCTTTCGTTCTGGTCCCCGTAATTTTCTCTCATCTCATTAGACTTTTTTTTTGTCACAAAATTTATTGATCTCCAAATGCCTCCAGTTTGAACTCACAAAAACACAAAAACTAGGAACATTTACATGTTTGAGTCACTTATTTGACAAATTGATAATGATGCTCTCACAACACTACCAGCTTCACACAGAACCACCTGCTCCTGTAAGGGGACGGTTAAGGTACATGTAGATGAAACCTGAAACAAATTTGCAAATTTTCATTTCTTTTAAATAAATTTAACCACTGGACTCAAACCAAATCCTGCAAGGCTGGTTTTAAAGCTCAGTTTCTGAATACAGGCTGTGTGCATTTCTCTGTGGACTGAGTCTTTGATACTTTCACAGTATTAATATAGAACCTAGACCTGCTTTATAATCAAAAACACATGGACATCTACCTTTAGACTGGATGGACCTTTAAGATGAAGACATGTTTTATCATTTGGGTATGGTTAGATGTGTGTGTGTGTGTGTGTGTGTGTGTGTGTGTGTGTGTGTGTGTGTGTGTGTGTGTGTGTGTGTGTTTGTGAGTCAGCTTAGACTGTCTTAAAAGAACTTCTGTTATTGTTGTCCAGTTTTCTGTGTGACTCTACATCCATGCAGCTTAGTCATCAGCCTTGAAATGGGAATTTTTTGCTGTTAAAGTTAAAACATTTTTCTGGTGTGTTTCCATTGATGTGGTACATCAGTGAACCTCTAAAATTCCCACTGAACACATATTTACTTGAAGAGCGCCTGATCAGACATTAACATAACATCACTTTGCTCTCATCAAGTGATGAAAACAGGAAGAAGAATTTGAAAGTGTGTTGTTTTAAGTGTGCATTACAACATATGAAATATGCTGCAGTGGCTGTTGCAACGCGGATGCAGGAGTGTTTTATTCATTTATTTATTTTTTAAATTTATCTTAGGAAAGCTCCCACCGGGTGTGGAAAACCCCAAGCCTGGATCGATGCAGCCTTTCCCCATAGTCTAAATTGGATGGCCGGGGATTGATTCATCTGAGAGCTGGATGGGAGCTCTGTGCGGTTAAAGAAACCTGCACTCTGCATCTGCACCACACACAGAGTACAAACACATACAGGTGTGCACATACACACTCGACCTGCGCTGCATCTTAAATTCCCTTAATAATGTAATGTGCTCTGTGTCTAGACACCTGGATCCTCTACAGGCTGATCTCGATAATGGATGTGTGGCTCTGCAACACTTGACCCTGAGTGTAAGTCTGTGTGTATGTGCAAATGGTCATTTCACTGTCAACTCGCCAATTCTCTGGAGAGGGGAGTGGAAGCAATTTGTTCTCACACACAATCACTACACAGATGCAGCCATTGTTACAATCCAACAATTAACCGACTTTAACCACTTTGCTGCTGCTGCAGTGCTGCTGTGTCTGCACAAGCTGTTCTCAGGAGTTTTTTTGCTTTTCAGCCAGTGGGAGAAATATTACAGGGTAGTTCAGCAGTTTCACATTTTCTTATCCCACTAATGTCCACAGTGGAATTTCATAATTTTCTTGACAGCTCTTAAAGTAGTAGCTGAGCGAAGCACAAATTAAAACACATTTAGTTGCTTTTTTTTGATTTTCCATGAAAACACATCTAGAACAAAAGGTTAGGAATCAAATCAGATCTTCAATAATTTTTGATACACACATATTCAACATGGACTCAAAAATTAAGTGGTCCAGTATTTACAGCAACGTTAGCAATGTTTCAAAAACAAGTCTGATCCATGGATGCCCCACCTCACTACTTACAGGACTGAAAAGTTCTGATGCTTTTGGTGCCGGATACCAGAGGACAGCCTCAGAGGTCTTGTGTAATCCATGTTTCAAGATGTCAGAGTTGTTCTGTAGGGGGGGCGACCTGATAGCTGAATGGTCAGCGTTCATACCATGTGGGTGAGCAGGCAGGTCCCTCGTTTGTCTTCTGGCCGGGCAGACTCAGCACGTCAGCCCCCTACTCTCTGTCCCATTTCCTGTCACTCTCCACTGTCCTATAAATGAAGACTAAAAAAAAAAAAAGAGCTGTTCTCGGGTGGCACGAGGACGACCTGCACTATATTAGGCAGGTCGTCTTAATGTGGTGGCTGATCTGTTTATATTGTATTGTCATGTGAGGCTGTTTGCTGTTGTGAGGTTCAGCTGATTCATACTGTTTGACCTCTATAACATAAATATCAGATAATTTTCATTTCCTATTTCCACCAGGATAATATAAACCGGTTCTGTCCCAGTGCTACTTCTGCTTTGGCTTTACACTTAATAAAAATATGGGCATCTTCATTAAATAACAAGCTTGCCTACTGTAGCAGAATAATAAATATGATATCAAATGTAATAAAACTAACCAGCAAAGAGGGAGCCAGGGGCCCTTTCAACAAGTTAATCCAGCCATGCTTATGATACTGTATTCACAATTCATATTTAAGTATTTTAAATGTGCATTATTGCCTGATGCAGATGGAGACGGCGCACTAGTCCTCCGAGTGTGCAGACACATGTACAGGCTCATGCTGTATTCATCTTATGTGTGCATACATTAGTGTTACAATCGTGGTTAGTCCTGGTGGCTTAGTGCATAATACATTCCTGACATATCAGAGAGAAAAATATGTGACTGGGCTCCATTTATCTTGCTGTTGTGCATGGTATTTTTCCATCTTTTGATGTGTCTGAAAGGGAAAAAAAAAAAAGTTAAATGCTACACACTTTTCTTTGAATATCAATTGGAGCAATTAGTGTCCTTGAAGCTCAAAGAAGAGAAAAAAGAAATGTCAAAAAGTAAAGGCCTGGTAATCTCTAGCTGTTAACAGCTCAGAATAATGTTTTCCCCCTGATTCTGTGGAAATACCTGATACATATTTTTTTATATTTTTTTGCCTTTGGATATATTTAGCAGCCATTACCTGCTTTCAGTGGAGAGGGACTTTCTGTTGTAGCAGGCAAAGTCATTATGTTCACTCCTTTCTCTGTGTTTACTGTTGCGTGTAGCGGTTAAGACGGCTGTTTGTGGGTCTGCCACTCAAGTACGTAGATAGTCCTCTGAGATAGTCCTCTAAGGGCGTTCTGGGGAGCTGGTTTTTATTTCTATCTGCTTCTGTCTCTCAAATCCACCAGCAAGCAACAATCAGATCAGCTTTTAGACTGCAGAAACCAGCGTGCATCAGGACAGTGACAGCCAACCAGAGCCGCGACGCTGCTGCTGCTGCTGAGCATCCATTGATTTGTGTGGATTTTGTCTGTCCTTCTGTAAAGCTGCTCCTGTCACACACAGGCTAAGCAGCGATGGCACCTCCAGTCTCCGCCTCGCTGCAGCAGGAGCCGCAGAGGAGCCCGCCGGACTCCAGCCTGTCACAAGCTGTTTAGGAGGCGGCAGGCGGCGCCAGCCTTTAATCAGCTTCAGGGTCTCCATTGCGTGGCTCTCGGCCACTGACACACTGATACAGACAATCCAATCACCCACAATGCCTGTCAAAAGACGAAGGGCTGGTGCTACTGCTGACATTTCTGGTTCTCTTTCTCAGATGCTCTTGGGAATGAACCCGTGGAGTCAATCACAGAGTCAGTGGGAGTTAACAGTAAAGGAAAACTGATTGGTTTTAACAGGGGAGCATCTACTTGTCTATCTCTTTACAATATACCCAGTCGTATCTAATTGTTTTGGTTCAAACAATAATTCAGCTGTAACTGTGCAAGTGCTTTACATTATTTATTCAGATTTTTTTTGCCTTCTAAGACCGTAACCTATTACAAAGGACTTTGTGTCACTATTGATTCAGATATTTCATCTAAAGGCTTTCCGAGTTTTACCATGCAATCAAATGAAAAACATTTGTATTTATAGTAATTAAAATAAACTACAATGAAGACAAACATATCACATAATTACACCTCGCAAAGCAGGGGCACAAGGCCTGATCCAGATGTCTCAAAGAGGAAGTAAGAGGAAGAGGAAGTAAGAGTAGATGTGCGTCAAGCCCCAGTTTTGATTACTTTTTACTTTTTGTGGGAAAACCATGTCAAACTAAATATTAATCATAGCAGAGTATTTTTACATAGTTCGAAACATGTCTGGAGAGGAACATGCATATCAAACCAAAAGTGAAAATGCTCTGTAACATTTTCCACTGGTCTGCGAACACCGGGCTTTTGTTGGCAGTGGAAAAGGGCTCCAGCTCTGATCGGCAGTGATGTAAAGGCAACACCCAGGTGAACATGCTCATTTTCACCTCTTCTCTGTTCTGTGATGTCTTTCAGATCTCACACTGTAAATACACACATCACCTGCCCAGCACAGTGCTGTTAAACCAGAAACACAGCAGCTACACCTTCCGCTGAGAGTGAGCTGCAGCCCCGACATAACACAGAGGCTCCAACACAGAGATGAGATGTGACGGATCCATTTGACCAGTTTGTACAGTAGCTAGCAGCTCACTGTGTGTGTGTGTGTGTGTGTGTGTGTGTGTGTGTGTGATGACGTTGCTCCCTGCAGTTGTCTGTGTCTCCTCTCCCAACAGAGAGGAAAACTCTGCTGGCGGTGAGTAAAAGTCTGTTGCCTTTTTTAGCAGGTTTCCAACATTTAAAAAACCTGCTTATACCCACAGATTTTGGTGTAAAAGGGTATCATAGAAAAGTAGAAGGGCATGTTAATCTTTGTAAAACCTGCTTACCTGTCTTGATTTACTCAGTTTGAGATTGTTGACAATCTCAGTACTGAGATATTTCAAGGCTGAAACTGAGTGGCTGAGTCACCAACAATCCAGTATCATGTCTGTGGTCTTTCACACATTAATGTGATAATAGTTAATTCATCCATCTGTTAGGAGCTAAAAACCCTGTTGATCATGACATTATTTTTTCCCATTTGACTGTACACAAGGATCAAGGCCATGACTGCTTTAACAAAATAACTTAAGCAGCAACTTCGGAGTCCAGCAGCCTGTAGGCAAAACACCAAATCAATGAAACAGCAGCTTCAGGGTGGAACCAAATGTCTGGATTTCGCTGGACTTGCTGACTTAATTGGCAGATTCCTGAAGAGTCTGTGAGAACTGATGTCCACATCCATGATACATCAAGTCCACGAGGCTTAAGCAGACTTCCTGTGGACTTCCAGAGAGTTCACCGACATGCAGACTTCACTTGGAAAATACAGACTGTGAACATCTGGTAGAGTACGGGGCATTCATGAGAGCACCATTCCCAGGCAAGAAGTGGATCTCAGAATACACTGGTGCACTGAAACAGAGACCTTTGGAACCATCTGGACGGTAAAAACTGAGACTTTTGGAAATGACGTGGATCACTCCCTGATTGGGTCTTGTGCAGCTAAATTCTGCATGGTAACGCTACAACTTTTTTGCTGTTCTTCGTCTTCAGTATTTTCTGCAATTACTCAGCTGCAGAGTGGACAATTTTCATCCTCTTTACACCTGCTCGCACATGTACAGAGTAAGTCAATGGTCATGCATGTGTGTGTTTGTATGGACGGACGTTGTTTCTGATATGGAGCTAAAACGGTCGTCTGGACGGAGATTGTTTTTGTTTCAAAATGAGAATATATTAGTGAGGACGTAGCAATCCAGCCCTGTCGAGAGCCTGTGCAGGACACACAGTTTAGTTATGATTTGATTCTGGCTGAGAACCATGGTCTCACTTGCTCCTTCCTCATGTTTTCTGTGTATCTGTTTGTCAGCTATTGAATGAAGCTTAAAACAATAAAACATGTATTTGTGTCATTGTACAATGACACAAATACAATGGAAATCCATTGTGCTGATTAAACCCAATTCTTTAGCAGACATGCTTCAAGATAGCAGCAAACCTGTAACATAGCAACATATTGTCTTGTGGTTGTACTCTGAGCTACAGCTAGTTTTAATTGATGACTTTGAAATTGAGTAATTTACATTTTTTAACACTAGAACATAAAGTGCATCGTCCCAAAGTTGTGCCAGGGCTGCACAGCACTGCAGGAGCACTGATACATTCAGCTGGCACAGTTGACTGGGCCTCATATTATCTAATGATTTAATTTATTGTTATTGTTCGTACTATTTTGCTGCTGATGCTGCAATTCTCTTTTCCTACGTTATGTATAGTTCCATGACTCTAAAACACCATGTCTAAAGGCCGAGAACAACATTCAAACAGCACTAGATTATCAAGATAAAATTTCACAGCTGGTAGGACGATCACATTACATTTCAACAGAGATTTTTATCGTTCACATTTCTTTCACCATCCCTTTGGAATGCCACAGAAATCCAGTCTCAGTTAACTCCTCTCCGTCTCAAGGTTACGGTGGTGTTCAGGCCTGTTGTTTCATAAATCAGGGGATAATGTAATTGGCTGAGATCGAGTCAGGGAGGCGATTAATTCGCCCGACTCCTTCAGCAGCACTTAAGGTGGCGTTACTAACACTCCAAATGTGTTATTTCAATCAGAGGACTCGCTGCTCCCGCTGAAAACTGGGTGAAATAATGGAATGATGCGACAGAGCTACTTGTTTCTTCCTCCCCCTCCCCCCCTTTTCTTCAGTCTATCCTTTTCTTACATTAGCTCTTTCCCTCCATCTCCATCCACTCACTTTATCCCCTTCATCTCCTTATCTTTCTCACACTCAGGAGTCGGCTTTAAACGGCCTCTCTGAAGCCTGCAAAGTGCCATAACCTACTCCACCTTAATGCCTGATTATAATGCTATGTTACATGTGAAGAAGAGAGCGGAACTACTTTGCACCACCACCTTTCATCTCCCCCTCAGCTTGGCTGCCTGAAAAATAAGCATGCAGTAAAAGGTTTCTTCCAAATGTGCATTGTCCTTTGAAACTGTATTTTTTTCCACTGCAGCTCATGCTTCATGTAAGACACGGAGCTACATTTCTTCTTTGGGCATTTGCACACATGAGCAAATTGGAGGTGATCTGGGCCCCCCCACCACCCAGAATTTCTTATCGCCGCTGTCTAAATGAGAATAATTAAATCCTGTAAATGGCCTGTTCTGTATTTTTTTGTTGTCAGTTGTCAGTTTTGTTATTTGCCAACTAAAAATCATTTCAACCACTTCAACCACCTTGTTTCAGTGGCCACGACTGTGGGAAATAAACTGGAATTACCCTTTAAGTCTGAAACAAACAATGGTACCCTTTGAAAAATCACACTGACACATCGGATAAAGTCACTGGCATTAGTTTACAATGAAATCAATATAATATCCAAATTTAATTAATTGCACAGCCTGATATAAACATAGTTAGAGGTAGTTAGTATAAAATAAATAAAATCCTCACAATCCCTCTCTGCTGTCTCTCTCAATCCTTCTGTCTGGTATTTGCTCTCCCTCTCTTCTCTCTCTCTCTGTGCAAATTGTTGCTCCCCATGGCTCTCGGTTTGAATTAAGCAATTTAGCTGATTGCAATTACACACTGTCAAGGGCTCTTATATCACGTTGATTGAATTACAATTTTAATTCGATACCACCCCTTAACAAATTTCCTTCCATTTTATACAATATGGCAGGAGTCAGTAGCAATTTTCCTTACCCAACTTTCATATTAGTTATTTTTTCCTCCTGTAAACCACTGTGTTTTTTTTCCTCCTGCAGGAAATTGAGTCCACAAGAAAAGTGCTTCTTTTCAGTTTAGCCACGGCTGATCACAATAAAGCTTACCATTATCCATCATGAAAGGGCAGCATGACCCTGCGGGATACAGTATTATCTGAGTGACATTTGCACCCTCATGCTCCCAGTTTGCTTCCAGTTTCCAGCTCTCACTCATAATTATCTTTATCGTCATTTATTTAGACCGAAACTCAGAGGAAAGGGAATTAAATGTAGTCCCTGCTGTGTGCTTTCTGCTGCTTACAGTGGGGACCAACACATCTTGACAGTCAAATCTGCCTTTCAGACACTTCATTATGTAAATCTGATGGCAATTTTACATGTCAGCCTCATGTCTGAACAAGCAACTGAGACACTTTTCCATAAAAGACACAAAGGCAGTGATACATAGATTAGAACAGGGAACATAAACCCAATACTTTAAAGGTCTATACAGTCTAAATTTAGATGTCCATGTGTTTTTTGATTATAAAGCAGGTCTAGGTTCTATATTAATGCTGTGAAGGTATCAAAGCCTCAGTCCACAGAGAAATGCACACAGCCTGTATTCAGAAACTGAGCCTTAAAATGAGCCGTTAGGTCTTCTGGAATTTTGTGATGTCACAACAGAGCAGTCACTGCCCTCAGCCATGTGCTGTTGTTGTGAAGCGGAGAAAAATGTCAAGAAAAGTAACGGTGCTGCTTAAAAAGTGAATCAGTGTCCATCCAGCTCTTTCTTTTGTCAAGACTGATCCACACGACCACATGCAACACCACACTGGAGTGTCTGTTGTGACAGTGCTTTTCCAGTTTTCTGCATCAGTTCAGATGCAGAAAACTGTAAACACACTTTTCCCTCGATAGTGCCACTGTTGACACCCCAGGAGAGAGAGAGAGAGAGAGAGAGAGAGAGAGAGAGAGAGAGAGAGAGAGAGAGAGAGAGAGAGAGAGAGAGAGAGAGAGATCCACACACACACACACACAGGGGGTTGAAAGCACAGCACCATATCACAATATACAGACCAAATCACTGCGACAGGGGGTCGTATCAGCCACTGCTCCCTGCGGCGCACTAAATATCGTGAGAGCATCGCAGCTATTTTAATAACCGTCCTGTCATGTTTGAACAGAGTCTGCACAGAAAATTTTCCACGTGCTATGTTTGAAGGCTCGAAGGCCTTTTACTGTAAGAGATGAATGTAGCCGCTCAGACTTCATGCACTGTGCCTCCAGATTTGAATGACAAATGTGAATAAATGTGAAAAAAACATTTTCTTCCAGATATACAACATAAATGGTAAAAAAAGTAGTTCAGCTTTTCACAACCCACGCAAACCAGTGTAGCTGGCTCGGCCTGACACACCATTTTGCCATGATTTTTGGTGGAATATAAATCTATTACATTAATACGTGGGTTCCAGCAGCGCAGTCCAGTCCAGTCTGGCTACACTGATCCCATGTCTGCAAGCGGATAAATGTTTGTATGCAGAATGAAGGAGAATCCCAGTGGTCCCACCACTTCCCTCTTGTGCCTTTGAAAAAAAAAAAAAAAAAAAAAAAAAGGTCTAAGAACAGAATGTATTTCCAGTCCAGGTTCGGTGACACTGATCTTTTTCCTGACCGTCCCCTGAACTCAAACCTGAATTTCATATGAGCTCATATATATTCAGCTGAATCTCATCACCCCCCTGATGCTCTGGAGACCCCCCCCCCCCTTCCTCTCCCTCAGCATAAGCACTGGTCTGACCGCTGAAATAACAAGACTGTGAGTCTAATCCTAGCTGGTGGCTCTTACAGTGTTCATTAGACCACACAGTATGAGGGTGTTGGACCGACTGAGCAACACACACATTTTGCTTCTTACTGCTGTTTTGGTAAAGATTCGTGCTGACGGTTATTAAACGCTGTGTATCCTGTGGTGAGCATGAATGTGCTCAACAAACTGCTTCATTGATTTTCTAAATTGGTGCCAGAGGAAATGGAGAGGGCTCATTCTCTTCAAAGCGTGCTGATGAGACTTGCTAGGGAGAAGGTCAGGGTCATCCTCTGGGGACCATGAATGCTGCTGAATGTTGAAAATCTCATTGATTAAGTGGGGACCTCACCATGATTATGTCATGATAGTAGTGGTCTAAAAACACAATAATTTAGACTGAAACGATAACTCAGGCCGGGAATTTTACACCATCCCAGGACTCCCTCACATTAACCACCAGACCACTAACTTTGTTGGCTAACCTAACAGGTATCTGACTAAGTATAAATTTGGCCACTATGTTCTGTATGTATGTGGGAGGAAAGTTATCCAGATTACAAAATACAAACATTTGTGACTGACCAACAAATATAAAAAAAAAAACAAACAAAAAAAAGTGTTTAACAGATATAGGCTGTAATTATATCATGTCAATAAGTGAACAGAACTCTCTGGTTACAACTCCTCTCTTTTTCCAACCAGATAATCATTAATATTGATGACCATTATCAGAGGCAAACTCAGTGTAGGAAGACTGGGCTGACAGCAGCAGCAACAGTGTGGACACTCAGTTCAGGGAGCGTCGTCATACACAGGTGAGGTGATGCAAGAGGTCTGACAACTCATTCCTGTTTGTTGTATTATGACAAGTCCAAGTCAAAGACTGTTCAGGCTTGAGACAGGCTGAAAGGACCCTCAGGCCACTGGGAAATGACCCGGTGCTCCCGACAGGCTGGCCACCCCTGAATTTAGATAACTCTTAATCTTGCAGTCGTCTTATGTCCCATCAAGACCAGCACAGTGACAGGTCTACCTGGTTCACTTCTGTTGTAAGTTCTAATGTTTGCAGTTACACCGATGTGAGGATTTTGTCCATGTACCTATAAGTAATTGCTGTATACTGTGACGTACTTAATGCATTGTACAAAGACTTAAAAGTATATTCTGCCTTTCTACAGTTCCCTGTTTCTGCAGCCCCTCTTGTTAAGGGGAGGAGTGGGAATCCATGAGGATATCATTTGAAAATCAATCACTTGTTCCTCTGGAAGTGAGATGAGGTGTTGGGATCTCGGAGGAGGCAGCGTGACCTCTGGGTCTCCTCCTCTCACTCCTTTTATTAACGATCCTCTCCCTTCATTAACAGTCAGGTAAATATGTTATTATGGCCCAAGGCAGCTGCTCACTTCCACCTGACCATGGAGCCTTGGTTGCCTGTGGCAACAATGACTTCTGCATATGAAATGGGATCAGTCCATGGAAATACTGTTTTTGTAATATTTTAATATTTTTTTCTTCACAGTTTGGAGTTATGAAGATTTTGATTCTCTTTCTATTCCACTGTTCTGTCCTCTCCGTTTTCTTTCACCAAGTCCAACTTTTTCTCCTTCGCTTTTTTATGTCGCTTGACTTCTCTTCCTCCCTCACCTCTGGCCTTTCTCTCTTGCTGCTCTCTTCTGTCTTTCCATCTCTTTGTTTTGCTCTTCACTTCCTGCCTTGTTTGCTCCACGAGGACCAGGCTGACTCCATGGTGGCTCCCTGTAAGTGTTTCTCTTTGTCAGTGATGAATATAAAACAAGTGTAAAGAGGTCTGTAATGAAATTCACTAGGGCTCCCAAATTTGAGGAAATGTCGGTAGAAGGCTAGAGTGCATTCTGGCCAAAATCTGAGACATGATGAAGCCACATTTGTCAGTAAAATTGCATTTTTATTGTTCATTTAAAATGCACAGACCTTTGGTTGGTTGACATTCGCAGTCAAAAGTAGATCTTTGGCTTTGCAATCCAGGTCAGACCAGAAGTGGAACTGATGTGGGCGTTTTTTCTGAGACCATGGTGATTGCCATCTCCACTTTTCCTCTAGGATTCTATGTATTTTTTTCCAAATTACTGTAATAGTTACTACATATACAGGCTTTAATTGTGATATGATGAATAGTCACAAACAAATGAGTATCCTGCAGTGCAGAACCTGACTGTGGATGTGTTGCTCAGATGGAGGCTCCAGTCTCCAGCCTCACATAATTGGCTCGCCCTTCCTGACTGTCACACAACAATCAACGACCTTAATGCTGCTTGATGACACGCTAATCCGGATGACGGCGCTAAGCTGCTATACAGGCATTATCAGCTCGCCGTAAAGCCGCCAGGCTTTTCCCGTCTTCCAGCAAGAAGGCAAGAGAGTCATGAATTTGATTCAGTGCGGAGTTCTGACCTCTGCTCTCCTGCCTGTGAGTCACAGACAGGAGGAGAGGCCGAGGGGGAGACGGGGGAGAGAAAGTGCTCTGCAGTCCCTGCTTCACTTACACCACTCTGGTGAGCAGGACAGTTCACTATTAACCCCCACAACCACATTCACCATAGCCACTAACACACAGTCAGTTTGATGACAGTAAATATAGATTTGCTTAACAACACTTACCTGCAGTTAATTAACAGAGACAAAAAAATCCAGTATATTAAAATGAAAGGTAATTTTACATTTTTTATTATTTATTTATTTATTTTATTTGTTTCTTTAGAAAAGAAAGATGGGTTTTAAAGCAGTAGTTATACTTTATGTGCTCTCATTTTGCAACAACTGATCTGAGGACAGTACAAACTATTTCATGCTAATGTATCATAAACAAACAGTTGCTTAAATGTTAGCATCCAATGATGTTTGGCCTTTCAGAATCATTAGGCGGTTGAATTTGTCCCTGTGTTCACCAGCTGGTCTCCAACTGTGTCTGTTTGGTTTGGTGCAGGCAGTGGACAACAGCTGTGACCAATGAAACCAAGCTGATGAAAGCAGCATTTGTTTTAACTGTTGTAAAGTTCTATCTCCAATCAACAAGTTTATATATTCAGAGCATTCATTCTCACATGAGGTCGCCTTTGTCCAAACTGTTCTGTCAGTCCTGACCCGCCTGTTATTTCTCATTAAATGTTTATAATTGCATGTCTCCTGTGTACTTGTACTTCTATCTTTGTGAGGACCAGTTGAAGTCACCTTATGAAGTGAGGACATATTGGGACAGTGAGGACAGATTGGCTGGTGCTCAAAACTTCAAAGGGCTGTTTGAAGGTTAAAACCTGGGTTTGATTTAGATCCAGGTTAGAGCTGTAGGTTAGAGTTGGGTAAGGGACAGGGAATTCACGATGTTAATGAGACAGACACGAGAGAGACAAAATATACACGTGTGTGTGTGTGTGTTTGCCTACCTGCCTGGTGACATATATGTGGACCAGTGTATATGTGTGTGTGTGTGTGTGTGTGTGTGTGTGTGTGTGTGTGTGTTGTGTTCAGTTACTGGCACTAAGCAGGTGCACAGGTCTCCTTGGTTTGAACTTGACACTTGCCTCATGAATCAATCTCCACTCCAGGGTTATCTAGCAACTGTGTGTGTGTGTGTGTGTGTGTGTGTGTGTAAGAGGTGGGTTAAGACTAGCCAGGAAGGTATTAACTTCTGATTGATTCATTTGGCTCTAATCCACCTCCCAGTGAAAGGTGCAGCTCGCCTTCCCCCTTTTCGAAACATTATTTACTCGATATTTTCACACCCGTCAGCACTGGACATAAAAGGTCCTTAAAAGTTCTCCTGCAGTTTCAGTTCCTCTTGCCATTATTTATATCCCACAATGCATCTTACATAACAATCCCTCTAGCCTGCGTAGTTACTATTCCTGTTGTTCTTGTTAGATTCCCTAAAAACCTAATTACTGTTTATTTGGATTACTCTTCTGTAATGAGCTACCACATTTACCAACTTCAGTATTCTGATAAACTGTTTCTTGTTTTGTTGTATTTTTAAAAAGTCCTGTATTTTACACTTTCCTGTACTATGTTTTATTTTGAAGTGTTGATCTCCATCAGAAGATATATTTGTAGTTTTAAGAACCAAAAACCTTTTCAGTGTACTGTCACATCTCCTCTCTCAGGCTTCTCTCATGGAGCTCTAGTAACAGCCAATCAGAGGAGAGACTTTGAGCCTCTGTTCTGATTGGCTGACTGTTTTCTGAGTGACCCAGTAAAATTATAGCAGATTTCAGGTAAACACTCAGAGAAACTGAATCCTGCAAGGATCCAGTCCAGGTGGGCGGGGCTTGGGGCATGGCTAAGAGTGGTGACTGCTTTGTTGTGACATCACAAAGTCCCAGAAGTCCTGACGGCTGGTTTTAAGGCTCAGTCTCTGAATACAGGTTGTGTGCATTTCTCTGTGGACTGAGGCTTTGATACTTTCACAGTATTAATATAGAACCTAGACTTTATAAGCAAAAACACATGGAAATCTACCTTTATACTATACCTTTAACCTAAATTCTACATGAATATGTAAGAAGTGACTGAACGGGTTAAAAGAGACCATATCACACATTGGCCACACTTCATCAAAACTTAATTTTCTGAGCATTTCCTCTCTGCAGGTTTCCAACCGCTGCAGTGAACCACAGTCTGAGAAACTGAAAGGAGCTGAACTGATGAAGCGGAAATATGCAGGTTGTATATTTCCCCTCATCTTGACTTGCTCTTACTGGGAGCAATTAGTAAGCAGAAGGGAGGGAGATGGAGAGGGAAAGAACTGCTATTATAATTAATTATCTTGTGTTCACGTGTTCGTGCAGAAGTGTTTGTGAATGACTGCGTGTTGCATATCCATTAGATTTTAATTTGTGCATCTGCCTTTATGAGTCTTCTTTTGTCGTGTATGCATGGAAAGAGGTGTGCGTCTGCATTCACAGAGGCAGCTGCCCCACTCCTCAGTTTCAGTTGAGAAAGAAGTTGATGCTTTCATTGTCTCTCTTTTAGGCAAAACACGTTTATCTTTGTAACCCGTTTCATACAAAACAAGCCACCATTTAGATGAGTTTTCTTTATTTATTCAATCTCCACGTTTCAGAAAATGCTGTATCAAGCAGAAGATATTTCTACTATGACAAAAAAGACTCTTGTTATTGTCAGTGTAACATCTTCAGATTGATTCTTTTGTCCAGCCAGCAGTCCAAACCCAAATATATTTGATTTCTGTGTTGTTTTTTTATCTGAACAAGTTTGCCACAGTGACAGCAAAATCATATTGTGTGTGTGTGTACGTACGTATTATCTGGAAAGGTTCTGATCATAACTGAATTGCATTAAATTGTGCAGCTCTGATCATCAGGAGAAAAACTGATGAGTAAAAAGAGGCTGGAGGGAGGAAGATGGCGTGGCATGATTCATTAGACTGACTAGTGTTGTCGAGGAGAGAGAGAGAGAGAGAGAGAGAGAGAGAGAGAGAGAGAGAGAGAGAGAGAGAGAGAGAGAGAGAGAGAGAGAGAGAGAGACCAGTGGAAGGTTGTGACACCGACGCCTTCTTTCAATACATCCCATTTCATTTGTGAAAACTGATAGGAAGCCACAGTAAACAGAATGAACTTTCCATTAAAAAATAATGATAATAACTTGGGGAGATTGTTACGGACGCACTGAAAGTTTTTTTCTGAAAAAAAAAAAAAAAAAAAAATGTCTCTTGGGAGTTGTTTTCAAAGATGAAAAAAAAAATAGTTTTTTCCTTCAAAATTTTTTTTCTTCCTTCCCAGAAAGAAAAACTCACTTCTTATGGGTTGTTTATCAAGATGGAAAAAAAAAAAACTATAATAACAATCAAAACAAAAGAAAAAAGAAATCATCTGCCTCTCAAGGTGTGTTTTCACAGATGAGAAAAACAAAAACTTGTGATGCTGGCAAAAAAAAAAAAAAAAAAAAAAAAAAAAAAAAAAAAAACCAAAAAAAAAAAAAAAAGAACTTGGTATGAACAGTTTAAAGTTAATCATAAAATACATCTGTAGCATCACAAAGCCACAATAAAGTCATTTTGATTTTCTGATTAAATATGCAGCCTGTGCTGCTCTTGTTATCAGACATTAATGTTTCAGTTTTATTAGCTAGGCTAACAGTGTGGCTCGAGGGATGGCAGTGTTAGTCCACCACATTGGTCACAGACTGAAATATCTTAACTACTGGATGGATTACAATGTGCAGACATTTATTGGCCCCCACAGGATGAACTGTGGTGATCTCCTGATGCTTTATCTAATGTCATCATCAGATGAATCACTTTAATTTGGCCACTACTTTGGATTAAGGTCCCATAAAGTCTAAAGGTAGATGTCCATGTGTTTGTGATTATAAAGCAGGTCTAGGTTCTATATTAATACTGTGAAAGTATCAAAGCCTCAGTCCACAGAGAAATGCACACAGCCTGTATTCAGAAACTGAGCCTTAAAAGCAGCCGTCAGGACTGTTGGAACTTTGTGATGTCACAACAAAGCAGTCACTACTCTCAGCCACAACCCAAGCCCCGCCCACCTGGACCCACCATCCAACCTTGCAGGATTGGGTTTGTTAACCTGAAATCTGTTATATCTTTATTCAGTCTCAGAAAAGAGTCAATGCAAGTGGCCTGTTGTCTAGTGATAATTAAATACTTGCGTGCTGTCAAGCTACATAGCAAATATTGCACCTGCTTAACATCATCATATTAGCATTGTCAATGTGAGCATATTAACATGCTGACACAAGCACTGTGCCTACATACAGGCTCACAAAGCCACGAGTGTGCTTTATTTTCTTTAATTTGAAACTCAGCAGATTTGAAAAAAAAAACTCTTTTCACTCAGAAATTCTTTAGTTGAATTCCTCTGCCAAAAAGTACATTGTTTTACCTTTACTGGGCTAAGAATTGGCTCTGTTTTTAATGTCACAGTACTTCAGACAAAATCAATAATCTAATCTAAAAGTTAGAACATCACTCTATTGAAAATCTGTGAGCATGAAATCAGCCCTCAGCACTTGAACAGCAAAATACAAAGCGGTTTTACAGTATATTAGGTGATTGTGGTTCATGGGCCATTAAAATCATTTACATATACTGAATGCTATTGATTAATCATTAACTATAGAATTATTGCAGCTTTATTCTCTCCTCTACCGGAGATGCACAACAGCTTTCAGACCTGTTTTTGTCTCTTTACAGTCAGAAAGTGGTTTGCCAGAGGACCATTTGCCATATATCAGCTCACTTAATGCCCCCATTCCATAAATCCTCTTGTGATTAACCATAATTTGAATGAAATGGGATTTTTTCTCTTTTTTTTTCAGAAGAAAGTTAGTAATTATTCATTAACCTCCTGATAAGTGCTCTGAACGCGCATCATTAACATTTTCCCAGTTATTTTCCTGCAGCTTGACTGGCAGTATTATATAAAACATACCCCGCTCGCTGCTCTCCACCATGCGAGGCAATTAATGAACAATATTTCTCCCTCTCATGAAGTAGGTCGCGGCTAATTGCATTTGACGATGAAGAGTGGGAATGTACCGTGGTGGAAATTTCATGCAAAGCCTGTCACAACAGCTGTATTAATAAACATGAGGACAAAATGCCCGTGGAGTTTGACTTTCGATGTCTTTTACGCCACAGATTGCTCAATTATTCGACTTGACAGATTAAGAATGCAGATAAACTTTTCCTCAATGTACAGTGATGCATAGGCCTGATTGTAGAGACAAGTGAGGCTGGGGATGACGTTAAGTTTTCCTCTGTTTGAAGACAAATAACAGCCTGTTTAACAGGACATGTTGCAGAAAGGAATGATTAGTCCACATCAGCTCTGTGTTCTTGGATTACATGTTAATACGCTGTGGTGGCAAACAGGGTTTTAGCTCACAGGCAGCAAAAATGTTGATGCAAATGTCATTATGGTCAAATTCATTAAACCATGTAATTAGGTTATAAAAATTAGTTTTGTCTGAAGCTAAAGACACGTTACAAAGTCTTTGTTCATAATTGATCAACCAATTCTCCCTCACTTCCCAGGGGCTGTGTGTCTTATAGAGGTATTTTCTTCTTCTATTTTCCTTTACTTATCAAGTAAATATTTTAAAGCTCCATACAGTCTAAAGGTAGATGTCCATGTGTTTGTGATTATAAAGCAGGTCTAGGTTCTACATTAATACTGTGAAAGCATCAAAGCCTCAGTCCACAGAGAAATGCACACAGCCTGTATTCAGAAACTGAGCCTTAAAACCAGCCGTCAGGACTTCTGGAACTTTGTGATGTCACAACAAAACATACACCACCCTCATCCATATACCAGGTCTGGCCCATCTGGACCCAGCATCCAGTCTTGCAGGATTTGGTTTCTCTGAGTGTTTTCCTGAAATCTGCTATATTTTTATTCAATTATTCAGGCTACACTGTGATAATTGTTGGTTCTTAAAAAAAAATAATACAAATATATCTTCAAATAAAACACAGGAAAAGTGTAAAATATGGGACCTTCAATAAATTGTTCTTACTGCAAGTGTACAGGAAAGTGTGTGGGAGTAATTCAGCTCTCAAAATTATCCTTATAAAGTAAAACCAGTGAATCAGGACCAGAAGTATTGACCCAGAGTTTTATTTTCCAGATTCTTTACTTGACAATTTCATGAGCTTGTGTACACTGTCCAAGGTAAGTATCAGTGTATTTAATAGCCTCCATCCTCCATCTGTAAAGCACAGGTCATTCTGTTTCCATAACCATATCCATATGTCAGTTAACCAGTGGGGGTGTTTGTGCACATACAGTAATGTACAAGATAACAGCAACAAAACGTGGTGTAGCAAATCCGTATCTTAGCAATCTGTTTTCCAAGCTAATTACAGGTGCATGATCTATGCAGACCTCATCTTATCAGTCTAATTCAGTTTTTTTAATTGTGGTGTTTAATTAACTCCAGAAAGAAAGAAGACATGTTTTTGTTGACATATGAACTTCTATCACTGAGCCAGTGAAAGTAGTCTCATGTCTCTTAAGGCAGCCCTGGATCCTGATCCTTTCTGGGTGTAACAAACTGTCTCTTTCACTCTGTGTTGTCTTCCATGAATTTGCTGTTGCGTGACGGTTGAACACCAGTTTAATTCACAATAATAAAACAATTACTGTTGATGTTTTAGATCAGTGAAAAGGTTTTCCATAAACCTGCACAGCTGTGGAGTTTGTGTGCTTTTCCAGGTCAGACCCAACTGAGCAATGTTTCATGAGAGGTGAGCGAGCAAATCAAAGTGGACCTTGATAATGCCTCTCTCTATACAGCCTGTCTTTGATGTCTTCCAGTGTCTGCCTTTTTGAGAGCCCTGAGCAGCAAAGGGCTGTGGAAACGCTGTGTTTGTACCATTATTTTGATCTCCAGGTCAAAGACCAAATAATGGAGCCAAGAAGCCACCTGCTGCTCGCCATTGCTTTCCTCCATCATGTTGGACAATGACAGTGGGGCAGTCAGAGGCCAACAACAAGACGTTTATCGAGAATATGCCAGTAAATGGGCTGAGACATAGATGGTGACAGACAGACACACCGCACAACATCGGCATGACACCGATCAACAACATCTTCTGTCCGACAACAGTTTATACTGTAAGATATTCAATTTACACGGATATAAAACAAAGAAAAAACAGCAGATTTTCCTGCATCAAGTTTGTAAATGTGATTTTTACCACACTGCAGTGCTAAACTGTGTTATATTCATTAATTAAAATAAAGCTTAGGTCAAAATCAAGTTTCTCAGCACTTTGTATCTACAGATTTTTAAAATCTGCATCAGGTTTGCTGTTGATGAATTCACCTGCCAAATGTCAAAAAGCTAATAGTGGATTTTAGAGGTAAAAACAAACCAACCTTTTTTTTTTTTGTTCATCACTTTGCAACCGCAACTTAACGTACAATTTCTTCATATGACCCTGAACCTGAGGTTGGGAATCACAACCATATAACCACTGCTGTTCATGTCAGAATGCACCACACAGATACATATAGCCACTGAAATGGTTTAAAGATAAGTCCTGTTAGAGGCTACGTTGTTTATGACTTTGTTATCTTTGCAGCTTCACTGCTGTATTATGTTTACATACTGCTCATCTTAAGTAGTAAATATGTTTAGAGAGAAATGCAATGCTACCCAAATAAGTGACAGTAGCCTAAAGGCTATCTCACTAGCATTTATCCTTTAATAGCTGTTCTGGCAGTGCAATAGCAGCTGGTAGCAACAAAAGCATCGAACCCGAACCCCCCCATCCCACTGCCTCTGATGTCGTCCTGCCCGTTTTGGTTGGCTATGTGGTACAGAAACCTTCCTGATTTAGAGCAGCGTATGAACAGTGACCTTCTTTGTCCTAGGCAGCCTGTTATGATTTGCCCCAACCACTTGAAAGTCATTCAGAGAAAAATATTTATCAGTGGCCATAAATCTACAGTCCTTTGTCAGCTGATTGCTGGGTTCTTCATTTCCTCTTCTGTACCTAAAGCCAGTCTGACTGAGCTATAGAGAGTACTGATTTCCATACTTCATACTGAATTTCAAGGGTACACACTCCTCTGTGCATTCAAAGAATTTAATGTCCTTTGGGCTTATGGAACCTCTTCAAAGCTCATGAGCTTCAAAGAAAAAAAAAGACAAGACAACAAAAGAAAGAGGATTTAAAAATAAAAGAAATGTGTATGTTAAAAGAGTTGGAGGTTTGAAAACCGCTGTGGTCATCTGCCTGGCTGCTGGTCACCACCCCTCCCTCACTGCTGAAGGTGTCATTTGAGCTTCTCTGGCTTTTGAGCAGTTCTCACACTCCCTTCTTCACTCACTTTGTGTGTGTGTCTCTCTCTCTCTCTCTCTCTCTCTCTCTCTCTCTCTCTCTCTCTCTCTCTCTCTCTCTCTCTCTCTCTCTCTCTCTCTCTCTCTCTCTCTCTCTCTCTCTCTCTCTCTCTCTCACTCTGTCTCAGTGCCTTTTTGTCAGTGTGTTTTGAATATCTCAGCCTTTTCTACCAGGAATTACTTTCATACACAGTTTATACAGCTACTTTGGGTGAAAGGTGGAGCAATAGCATACCTTCAAACATATATGCAGGCACACAAATGTGGAGAATTTAAGCTACACAGTCAGCACAACATGTTCAGTCTGGAAACATGTACTGCTAAAGGCAACAAGTCTTGACTGCAGTTTCAAGCATTGCAGCAAGGGGCACTATCCAGATAGCAAAACAGACTCGGGCCATGTGCTTGTTTTCTTCTGGCACAGTTTACGCCTGGTTCCACGGCACAAATCTGGCCCACATACAGCATGATCATCTGTCCACTTCCACATCTAGACCAATTCCAGCTGTCAGTCAATACCGGAGGATAACAGCTAGACTCTGCTTGGATGTGAGAGCATATGGACCAGACTCAGGCAGAGGACCCATGCATGGACAACAGGCTGAGCTGCACTTCAGTTTACATCTAATGCCAATGCTCTGCCCACTGCATGAACTTGTGTGCCCTGCTGTGAAGAGGTGGAAAGTAAGGGTGTGGAGATCGGCGTTGGCAAGTTCATGTCTGGTCACAAATCTGTGATTAACGCTCCTGTTTTTATTTACTGTAACCATAATCCTTTCCTAACCGTGACTAAGTGTTACCAAGGTGCCTAACTGTACCTTGACTTTTCCTAACATCAACCATACTGTAGTTGTCATGCACAGATATTGTAGAATGTTTTTTTTTTTTTTTTTTTAAAGTGTTTTCATTGGACATAAAAAGTTTTCATGTTGTTCTTGCAAGAAAGGAACACGAGCCCAATGTGGTCCGAGTTCTTCTTATATCACCTCCAATCCCTTGAAACAGCTCCTATTTCCCGCCAACCCTCTCTGTGTCGCTCCCTTTTTCAGCCTCTTTGTTGTCCGTTGATCCTCATCAGATCACTTGTTCGCTCGATGTACATTCATTTCAAACCCATCTGCTAATCAGACAGACCAGACGAGGCCACGAGCTCCCTGCTGATCTCGCCAGAAAAGCCTTATAACTCCATCTCTACTGCATTTCATGTTCAAGTCTAATGAGGACGAACTCAAGAAGCCTTCACAGTTGCGAGCAAGCGATAAAATTATGAATCCAAAATGTACTGTTTACTTTCTAATCAACACCACCAGATTTCATGTTTTTCCACAAATTTTCTTGCCGTTTTACAAAACATGCATTTCCTTCAAATCAGTGTTAACTATGGGACGCAAGAGGAGACTGTCCTGTAAAAGAACCCAAGCCCATGGGTCGTCTGTGCAGCAGGTTATTATGACCCATTGTACATTTTGTTTGTATCGAGGGCTGAGAAAAATGACCTGTATGGTTGTTCAGGTTGGAGGACTGCTTGATATCTTAGGACACTATAATTCTCTTTAAACTAAGTAAATTCCCACCACAGCTATTCAGTGACAAAAACCCTGTTTTCAGCAAAGCAATAGTCATTTATAAAAGTTGTCAGCAGTTTTGCCAGATTAGATTAAAAATGGAAGGAATGTCAGAAATATTCTGTTGACAATCACAGCTCGTTCGATCTACTCAGCATCCATGTATTGTACTAATGAACGTGCTGACGAATTACCCATTAAATGCATCAATATGATACATGATTAACTGGAGACAAACTGTGAGGCTTTTAGTTCAACATATCAATCAACATATTGATCAGTGTGTTTTAATAAAGAACAGCTTTGTCGAGCAGCTGTAAGCCAGTCGTACAAATGCAGCTTTGTGCAGTGATTTTTAGTACAGTGTGCGACCAGGCAGGCTGCACACTCTGTGTGTGCGCTTAAGTTCACCGCGGTGGGTCTCACCTTTTCCTTGTGATGTTGAGTGCTCATCCAGACCGAGTGCAGGACTCAGTGTTGCTCTGATGGCCCCCTGCTGCTCCTCACTTCTCTGCACTGACCTCAAACACAGAACACATCAGCGCCTGCAGCCACTCTCAGACACCCCCCCTCTCTCCGCACTGCGATGTCCTCACCACACAGACCGGTGTAAATGTGAAGCAATTTATTTAGGCCTATGGCAGTTTTGAAAAAGGGTACAAGGATAATTTGTGGAGAGACAGTCTGTCAGCTGAAGCTCAATCCATCAACAAATTCTCAGTTCATCTTCAGTGACACTGGCAGCTCAACACACACGAGTGTATATGCCAATAAATCATTCTGTAGAATTTCTAGAAACAGTCACATTTAATTCAGCAACTACTGACAACACAAATTCACAACATAAGGACAATACGTTGAGGTTACAGACAAAGAAATATCATTTTGATTGCATCACCAATCCTCCTTGTTAGGACTTCAGTGTTCAAGGTTAAGGTTTTCTGTTGTATTCTATTATATTGGCTTTGTTTCTTACACAGTAAAATGATTTCTTAAACTAAATGCTTCTTATTCATAGTCCATGTACAATCCTTTATTTGTGTCCATGATCCATCTGAGCCATTATCTCTATAAAGCTAATGCTGCATGTTCCATCACTGTCAGTTCTATCAGGTGTTACAGCAGATTTCACTCCATCCTTTTTAACCCCCAACAAACACACTTCTTATCATTCATCCACATTTATTATTAAACATAACATTTTGTACTCCTACACAAAATTATCTTTAAAAATTTAACTTCAGTAGGAATGAAAGATCCTCTCTCTCTACATCCATACCAATGAACATCTTACATATTATTTTATTCAGCTTCTGTGGCGTTACGGGAAAAAAAAAAAAAAAAAAGCACACACACACACACACACACACACACACACACACACACACACACACACACACCACAACATCTCCACCTGTAGAAGTTGATATCTAACATGTTTTGGTACAGAATTAGTGTGCTGTATTGTAGTATCCCATTACTCTGGTGAGAGGTTTCGCCTCCCAGTCACGTTCCCATTTTGATTTAACTTTCTCCAAACCACTACAGGGGAAGATAGATGAGTCTGTAAAGTTTAGATACTGTGCCTCTGTCACAATCTCTTTCAATGCATTACCGGTATCTTTATCCAAGGCCAGTACAGTACATTGAAATGAGTTTCTAAGAGATTTCTGCTGAAAATACTGCAGGAAAAAACAAACATCAATAAGGTCAAAATTAGCTTTAAGCTCTTAATTCTCCCGTTTTACACATTCTGACATTATGGTTTTTCCATTCCTTATTGGTAAGAGTCTTCCTTCCAGCAGTGAACAACAGGTTCTCCCAATATCCACCTACTAATCCATGAATTGCAAATTTATTTCAGATTATCTTTGATGTTCCACGTGAAAAAAAAAAAATAGTTTCATTCTTAATATTTGTGTTAACCTTGGTAGAATAACACAAGGAAGTTGTTGCTCTCATTGATAATTTTCTGCTCCAGTCTTATACGACTGCCAACCTCATACTCTTTGTGATAGGCCTGTGACCCATCAATAAAGTTAACCACACTGTTATTATTGTAAGATGACAACAAGGATCAGCTAATGTTGAGGAAGTTCTTATTTTAAATGCACAGTATGTAACTTGTGCTGCTAGGGGTCTGTCACTCAGAGCAAAAACAAAACACAGCATTGGGTGATGTCATGAAATAGCGTGGGATCATGCGAGTTGTCGTCTTTACCACTACTGCAATAAGCATCTCCAAGTTTGGATTCCTTCAGTGTCAGTCGTTTGCGGGGGGGGGGGGGGGGGGGGGTTTAAATCGGCATCTGAATTATCCTCAGAAACCTCCTCTCCATAACAAATGGGCAAGCAGATTAAAACTTGTAGAAACAAACAAACAAACAAACAAACAAACAATGAATAAAGCAGTTTTCACTTTAATTAAATTCATGATTTCGACTACGCTCTTCGGCGGACACATTGTGTCTCATGGGAGCTGAGGTTTGCCTGGCTGCTTTCTCTGATAATTTAAGATCCAGACGTCCGATGACTCAAATCCTTCATCTGCTAAAAAATATATAGTTGTAAATGACCAAGGCGTAAACAAAATATATGTAACCTTAAAATGTGGCTTAAAGCTGGATACAAGTCATTGTTGAGCTTGTGGCAACACATGAGCATAGGGGTTATGACATCATTGACAGGTGAAATGAAATGGGCCACTACCAATATTAAAAATATGTATTTTTTTAGGTTTGAGTATAGTTGGAAACATTTTTGATAATGTAAACACACTACTCTAAAAAAACCCTAAAAATCATAGGTTTAGTTGTAGGGGCACTATTTCAGGAGACACTCCTGTGGGTCGTATCAGAGGGTGGAAAAGTCTGAGATGTCCCACTGTGGCCACTGCTGAGAGGATAAATCCCTCTGACCTTCAACTTCTATGCCCCAGTGGTTTTAAAGAAGTAAGTATAGCACAGTTGCTTCCCCCAATCTTTTATCCACCGAGCAATTTAGATTTCTGGTGTGTAGTGAGTGTTCCAGGCGGCTCACAGTGCTGCCAGCAAGGTTAGAGACTGTTTTACATATTGTCCAGTGAAACGAAAACAGCAACAAGATGACAAGAAGACGTACACAACCTCTACTTTACTGTAACTGACACTCAAAAACAAAGAAGGAAAACACACACTCTCACACTATCTTCCTAATCCCACTCCACACTTCCAGCTCCTGTTCCCAGAGTTCCTTGCTGTTCTCTTCCTCGCTGTCTGAAGTGCCGAGCAGATGAGGGAGGATCAGCAGAGAGCAGAGCGGAGGCCAACACTGGGGTTTCTCACAGATCACAGATCCCTCATTCCTCCTGACAGCCTGGCAGTGTGAGAGGCAGCACAAACAGCCTGCCCACTGGCCTCATATATTACATTCATCAGCAGCGCGCACACACACACACACACACACACACACACACACACACACACACACACACCCACCCACCCACCCTTTCCCCTCTTCAACTTTTTATTTACCCAGGGAATGTGAACTCCTTTCAGCAACACTGTCTTCACATCCTCACATTTCCACCACCAGCACAATCGCAGCTGCCAGCCAGTGCAGTTTCACTTGAGGAGTTGGCATTTAACTGCCTTGCCCTAGGGCTCATTAATAGTAGTGGAGAAAGTTACTAATTCATGCTATTTACCCACATTTTCGCAGGCACATCAGGAATTTAACAGATAGGAACTTCTGAACCACTGGTTCTGAAAGAAGAGCACGGGAACTCCCCAGAGGTCCATCAGTAACTGGGAACGAGTCCAAATAGGCCCAAAATAAAGTCCACACAGGAAGTCTGTTGTTTTCTTATTCAGCTCCAAACCAGTTCTGAAATGTCTTTAAAAAATAAAAAAAAAAAAATTTAAAAAACAAGATCAAAAAGCCAACTGTCCTGCTCATGACAATCTTTCCCTTCTGCACTAGATGTGTTTCAGATACATTTTTCATTCTTCAACTTCGTGTCCTTCTGGCACAATAGATACACTTCAATCTCCTTCAATGCAGCTCTTCACAGCAGTCACCTAATGACTTGCACTTGATTTATGCTTAACCTGCTAAGAACCACAGCGTCCTTTCAGCAACACGTCCTCCACCTTCAACAATCGTACAGGGTGTTTGTCCTTTTTCTTGGATATGAACTAAAGGAGAACAACGGGGGCAGCTGAACTGGAACAGAGTTTGGTTAGGTTTAAGAAGAGATTGCAGTTTGGGTTAAAATAAGTACTTCTTTAAAGTTAGAGGACCATCTTTGTAGTTACAACAACATGCAAATGTTGGGGAACAAACTGGTACAGAGAGAAGTTCAGTATAAGATCAAAAATCTTAATCAAGAAGAGGGTTTGATGCTCAAAAAGGCAGTCAGTAAGGCAAACCATCCAAAAAGTGTTTAGGCAAAAACAAAGTCAAAAACATGAGCGGGGCTCTAGAAAACCAGGGACACAAAATGTCAGAAAATGCCAGTAAGATTGACTCTAGGAACAAAGACGAACTGGCATAGGGAGCCGGGAGCATGCAGACTAAATATACATGGAGGCAGGGATAATGGGACACAGGTGAAACACGTCAGGGCTGGGCAGATGATTACAGAAGTGGGAAACGCAGGGCAGGAAGTGGGGAGCAGCACAAAATAAAACCGGAAGTAAACCAACAAAAATATGAAACCAGGAAAACATAACCTAATACGCAGGACAAGACATCAGATTAAAAAATAAAAGATCAAAGAAACAACATTTGCACAGATGATCTATGGGTAAACAAAGAGAACCCCACAGGGCACTGTTCACTGTGATTTATTAGTTAAGGTAGAAGCATTCAGCAAATTAGAGACTCATGAAACGCACATATTACTCCTGATCACTGCAGAAGTTCAGTCAGCTGAAAGGAACAGACTTTATGTATTTCAACAGTTATGGACGGCATTAATGATTAGAATCACTCATTAAAATCAGCTGCTCCATTCAATCTACTGCAGTGCAGGCAGATTTTTCAGGTCACAAAACAGCGAGAAATGTCACCAGAAAAATGACAGCATTAATGATTAAAGGTCCCATACTGTAGAAAATGAGATGTCCATGTGTTTTTTGATTATAAAGCAGGTCTAGGTTCTATATTAACTCTGTGAAAGAATTAAGGTCTCGGTCCACAGAGAAATGCACACAGCCTGTATTCAGAAACTGAGCCTTAAAACCAGCCGTCAGGACTTCAGGAACTTTGTGATGTCACAACAAAACAGTTACTGCTCTCAGTCATGCCCCAAGCCCCGCCCACCTGGACCCACCATCCAGCATTGTAGGATTTGGTTCCTCTGAGTATTTACCTGAAATCTGTTATATTTTTATTTGATCAATCAGGAAACAATTAGCCAATCAGAAGAGAGGCCTGAGCCTCTCTGGTACTGGTACTGATGTTGCAAGGTCTCCAGAGAGAAGCCCGAGAAAGGTGGTTTTTAGTTCTTAATACCACAAATATATCTTCTTATGGAGATCAACACTTCAGATAAAGTAGGAGGAAAGGTAAGCTGTACTTTTAGTTAGCTTAACTTCAGATCTTGACCATACGGGTGGAAGAAGAGAAGAAAGTGTTGGTGGCAGTTCTGCTGAACTGTCAGGATACATCAACATTACATTATCATAGACCCAGTCTCGCATAAAGCACCTGAAAAAGGGGTCAGCTGTCTAATGTGAATGTAGCTGATGTGAAAAATGTCTGCAACAGAGCGCACTTAGCTGCCAGGTTTCATCAATGTGCTAAAAATAAATGTGGTCATGTGACTCCACTGGGGAACTTTGGGGTCGCTATGACACTGCACATGAGCATGATAGCAGACACGTAGTACATATACATCTAAATGACGGTACGCATGACTGAAGGTTGTGGGAAAACTGCCTGCATTTTCAGAGAAGGCACACACACACATGCACACACACACACACACACACACACACACACACACACACACCTGTCAGGTGGCTTCTCAGCCTCAGTTTCATCTGTCTCTGTGCTGGAGGGGCTCAGGAAACCCACTGTGCTGCTGTTCACTGTGTCTAAATTGAATAAAGCAATGACCTTGTGCAGAGGCATTGTGGGAAATAAGGACAACACCACTGCCAGACGGAAACCTTGTGCCTCCAAAGTGAAGATCAGTCCAAAGGATGGTCAGGCCATCCTTTCACTCCTGCATTTGTCATTTACGTTTAAGCAAAAACAAATTTGTGGGGAGGTTTTTTTTGGTGGTGGTGTTTTTGTATGTTTCTTCAGATTCTCAAAAGCTTTCATGAATGTGAAGAAATGTTATGTTAAGCCTGAAATGAAGATAGAACAAAGGGAACAGAGCAACAGTCTACAGGCTGTCAACTGCACATGGTGCTGATAATGATGCACTGTTTAGGATAATTGTTTAAAATTATGTTCATTCAGTTTTGTGCAGTATAAAGAATGGATGAGCTGTTTGTGCTCTGTCATTTGCATTATCAGACTATAATGAATAATGCATTTCATCACTGCATTTGTTCGATTCAAAATAACAGTGATTGATCCTGCAGGCTGTTGCATCATCTGCGTCATCGTCTGTCTGCAGACAAGTTTGGTTTTTGTTCTAAACTTGGAGGAGATACATACCAAACGTTTCTAATGAGCTGCAGCATTTGGACCAGTGGTCTTATTGTCACAACCAGGCTAGGAGTCAGGACGCAGATGCAGGATAGTGTTCTCAAAAAGGTCTTTATTTCTTAATCAGACTCGAACTAACAAAAAACACTCCTGAAAACTGGAGGAACTAAACTAAGAGACCTATAACAAAATCACTCGACAAGGAGGAACAAGAACAAAACCAAAAGGTACAGGATTCCGACTTGTTTCAAAACTGTGGAAGGCTAGAATGATTGCATACAGACACTGACATAGACGACACACTGGCACAAGACAAGGGGAGACACAGACTCTTAAACACATGGTAACAAAGGACAGGTGGAAACACTTAGACAATCAAACCAAGACACACGAGGGAGGGCAAGTGACCTGAAACGAGAGGAGAGTTACTCTTTCAAAATAAAACAGGAAATGACAAGACAAGACATGGAGACAGGACAAAAAACCCAACGTGACCTCACCGTGGTGTGACACTTATGCATAGTGTAAAAATTTAGCCATGTCTGCCCATACAGAAATGTAATAAATAACATATGTTCCTATATCAAGAGTGATGTTGCCATATATGTCACCTGTAAGGGGATATATTTTTATCATACATACACATCTTGTGGATATGTGAAAATAGAAGTTTACAACATATACGAAATACCCACAGTAAAATTTGTATTTATACCTATATTAAACATATATCCAGATGATACATTTTTATATGGTGTAACATGTTGCAACCATGTACATTAATAATATATATATATCAAATTTAGATATACATTAATATTTCTATATATGTATTATATGTACACATATGTGTTTTTTATATTATATAAAACAACATACATATACAAATTCTACATGCTTATATACTGTATATTCTCATTAAATTAAAAAATGTGTGTGTGTGTGTGTGTATATATATATATATATACATACACACACACACACACACACACACACACACACACACACACACACACACACACACACACACATATATACACATATATATATTTATATAAAACATGTCTACAATATAAGCATACATACATATGTTAATAAAGTCATGTTTTAATTGCTTTTTGTTTGTTTATTTGAAGTTGGAAATTGACGTCCATTGGTGCATCCCTACTATCACTGCTTTTGAATTTAAAACATAAATACTTGGAGGTCAAAATTTCCAGATTTGTTGTTCCAGAGGGTGGTGTGAGTCGAAAAGTAGATATTGGTCTGTATGTGTGGGTTTATACCCCAATGTGGAGGCTCCTGTCCTTTTTCATATGGACGTCACAATCTAAGAAGGGCAGACTATTGTCCTTGACATCCTCTCTGGTGAACTTGATGTTTTTTGTCCACTGAGTTAATGTGTTCGGTAAAAGCTTGCACCTCTTTGGTTTTGATTTTAACCCATGTGTCGTCCACATATCTGAACCAACTCTCCACCAACACAGTCACTGTAACGACTGTCGTTGGCACATGGAGCACAAAGGGAACCAATGACATCATCAGCCTTGTGAAAGCCCCTCCCTGAGGTTAAAAATACCTGGGTCTCCACACCAGGTAGTTGGACCAGTCCCAGCCTGGTCAGGTGCGAGAAAGAACTGATGAAGCCTCTTGGATGAGAGGTGAAACGTCTTCCTAGACAAATAACCAAGTCCAGTTGCTTTCGATTTAAAATTCCTTTGAGATATACTATGGATTTGTTACATAAGGTTTCATTTGTAAGTACAAAGAACCCCCAAAATTATATTATCTTTTTAATAATATTTTTTATTATAATATTATTTTCATGTATATAATTATATTTTCTATTTGAATGCATCTTTTGGTAATTATTATTTTTCATTAACTTAATTATCTAACCCATTGTAATGCCAGAACAAAGACCAGTGGGTTGTGGGATTTCAGGCGAGATATTGTGTTCAACGTGTGGATAAACAAACTCCACAGTTCTCCTCACCCTACACCCCCACTTCATTTCACTGCCTGGAGGACAAACAGAAAAAAACACATCACTGTTGAAGTTTCAAGGTTTTCATATAATGAGGAGATAAAAAACTGTTACTCAGTGTTTCTCCCACAGGATTATTCCAACGAGATCAGATAACATAAACTAACCATTTCAACAAAAGTGAAACTTTACCAGCGTTTGGCTTCTGGCTGTCCTGAATTTTTCAACCATCCTTAAAAAGTTAATTAGGACTCATGTCTGAGAGATTTGGGATATAATGTCAATCTGAGGACAGTTAGATGCCAGTTGAGACTAATAAATGGTTTATGGTCCTAAAATCAGAACTTACTGAAATATATATTTAATTTCACCATTTATTACTCTTTATTTTGAACACTGAGAGCAAAACTAGGCAAAGATTATTAAAATGAATAATCTCTTACATTTGAAAGTGCTGAAGTCAGCCCCAACCAAAGTCAATAACTCTTTACTGTTTACAATTAACAATTATTGCAGAAATGCTTTAAAAACCCACGAGGGAACCATAGCAGTATTATGTATATACGCCTGTTCAGCCATTTAATAAAACCCATGTGGTTTCAGATTTCCAGTGCGCAGAATAACTCATTAAATCTAATCTTTGAAATAAAAAAACACGACAGGGAGAACTGAATTAACAGCCCTTAGTGGGAAACCATTAATATTCATTTACATACATTAACGCTCACTTTTCACATTTTATATCAACAAAGGGAAGAAAAAAAGAGACTGATTCAGAGGTCTCCTTTTTTAAGTACTGTTGGATTTACTCTGAAATGAAGTCTTTGCACAGACCGAACTGGTGCATAAATCTATCAAACCTTCTTCAGATGCATTTCAGGGACTGATGGATTCTGGGAAGGCCAAACAGAGGCAGCTCTCTTTGCTGAAAACTCTGATCATATACTTTTAAAAGGTTTTGCCCGGCACCTTTTGAAAGAAACATAACTACTGTGTTCATTTTATGTAATGTGATGGTCACTGACAAGGATTTGTCTAATGCTGTAATGTAGTAATCTGTTGTTACCACGCACACAGTAAGTTGTATGGTGGTGGTTTAGTGGACAGTTTGTATATGAAACACATGACTTTGACACTGCAGATGCCTTTGTTACCCATAGACTGTGAATAAAGATGGACGTCGCCTAAGTGTTGTCACCCATAGGTCTCTGAAGAGCGTTTTAGAAGCCGAGTGAGCTGCTCTGCCGTCACCAACTTCTCAGTGTCTGACTCCGCCTAACTCCCAGGTAATCCAAAAAGAGGCAAAGAGGTGGGGCGTGTGTGGCGCCGAGACCTCGGTGCATGTCTGTTCAATAACTGTGGGTAGCATCCACTCCTGTTGGCATTGTTAGCACTGCCGGCGATTCGCTTTAAGGCTAGCCTAAGGCTCATTCATTTAGACTGTCAGCTGGGATTGGCTCCAGCCCCCACCTGACCCTAAAAGAATAATAAATGAGTGAATACTTCTTCTTCTGATACTTAGTAATAGGTGAGTTTTTAAAGGAAAATGTCTATTCACGTTACCCAGTCTCTCAAGTCAACTTTTTGGCAAAGAATCACATCACATCGCCAGTATTTCAGCTTGATAAGGCACATTTAACCGCTGGTCTTCTGCCCCGCAGCATAAGCGCCCGTTTTGCCAAGACATAAAGCCACTGAAGTCATCACTTTAAATATGACATTACGATTATGATGACAAGACCAAGATTTGATTTTTTATGGGCCGTCCACCTAGCTTAAGTAAATTAGTTTGAACTGTGAGTCTTGGAGGTGTTTGATACTTCACCCTCTGCATATGTCTCTCATTACAGGCCCACAGTCAAACTGTCGACTCGACAGGCTCGGCCGTGAACTTTAAAGCAACTCATATATGCACCTCAAAAAAAAAAGAAAAGAAGAAAGAAATCCATTTCAACCAAGAGAGAGGGAGAGAAAGGAAGACAGAGTGTTGAGGAGAGAGATAGAGACAGCGAAAGAGTCTCAGTGTGTCAAACCTAAATACTATTATACTTGTTATAATTCATTATTATTTCAGTGACAGGGGTCTTGGTCTGAAGGTGACTTCATTACATTACAGGTTATTGCCTCATATATCAAACTTGGTTGGCCACAATTTTTAGGCAGCAGAAATGTCTGGCTGACTGTGAAATTGACTGCTCTCCATCACAGAGTAATTAGATTAGCGTGCTGGTTATGTATAAAACAAGAGCAGACAGCACTAGCTGCTCTCCTGAGGCTGCCGGCAGGGACGAGGACAGCCAGGTGGGGATGAGGGCAGGCACTTGTACTGTAGCATGCTGGAAGACATACTGTATGTGTGTGTGTGTGTGTAGGTCGGTCAAACATGGGGACCAATGTGAGATTTAATTTAATTTAACTGTGGGTAAAGGGGATGTCTCAGAGGTCGACAACGTTTGTTTTAGCAGCAATAATATTCTCGATGAGCTGAGTATGTTAAAAAGAGCTAACTAGTGAGTGCCACAGGGATGATGTATTTTTGTAGGCAAACCCAGATGTTAGCATCACCCTGGGCCCCTATGTGACAAACAACAGTTTCTGATCCTGACAGGTTTTGTTCAGCAGGATAATCTTCTCTAATGACACCACTTTATGATGTTTGAAGCATAAATACAATCAGAAGTGAAAAGCGACTGTTAGGCTATAAACCAACTACAAGCAAACAACTCAGTATATTCAATTCAGCTCAAGACTCAGAGATTTGCATCCAGGCTGAAATGCCAGCAGTTCCACATCCTAGAAGAGAACCTGCCGGAGCTTAGTTAAAGGCTGGTTAAGGCTAAAATGAAACTAAATAAAATGTGCAGAATCAACCTACACAAACATCTGTGTATCAGATTTTGTATCACTGCAGAGGACATGGGGACATCGACATTTACAAACTGGTCGATGGTGCCGCAGCATCTTGGGACTTTAAGCAGCAGACACATACTATAGTTATAAGCCACCATGAGTGTAAGTAAAAGCACAAGGCTGTAAAGGTGGACTGGTGAGTAGATGTTCGGACTGATGACGTTTAACATCCCCGACAACCTCTATAGTCTCATTTAGACACGGGCTTTTCTTCACAGGTGGAAAGCTTTAAAAAAAATCAGGACTGGTGGATTTACTAACGGATTTTATGTCAGAAAATATAACATTATGTCTTGAGCCTGTGTTCACCACAAACCTTATTTCAGCCATCTAGCAAAAAGCCATTCAGACAACCCAGAGACTTTTGGACAAGGGAACAGGAAGTGCTAAAATGCAACAAATTTCTGGGTTTTAAGACTCATTCCTGCAGCTCTCTATAGAATCCAACAGGGTTACGGCAGACTTCTAACAATGCATTCAGGCTAATGCTAAGCCACATATAGTGCCAGCGTGATTGCATATAAAGTCATGCACATACACAAAGATATGCAAACAAATCAAGACTTGCAGAGTCGGTGCAACCTGAGTGGAACATGCGTGTGCAGCAAAGAATGACTTCATGAAAGTAGAGAAACACAGACAAACACAGGCTGTATATGATGCTGCTAGCACTAACATTTTCACTGTTTGAGAAAGACCGACTGTAAAACACTATGAATAAGAAAAGCTAAAACATTGTCTGTCTTCAGTGATCTTCAGTCCTAGAAACTGACCCAAACTGACCCTCTGCTGTCGACAGAAACAAGCAGCAGTGTCTCTGATGTCATCCAGAGATTTCTGGAGGAATGTCTGCAGCTTTGGTTTTGCTGCTGCATGAGCCTGAACGGGTTAGTGTGCCTCAAACACACTAGTTTGTATGCAGTGATGCCTGAACACGTCCAAAGGCAAAAGTGTTTAAAAAGTGGCCACACTGGAGACTGCCATCATAGAGAGTGGCTCAATAACAGTCTCTCCTCAGAGACATTCATGATGTTGCACTTGGTTCCAGAGTTCACGCTGGACTTTTTGTTTTTGTTTTGTTTTGTTTTGATGGCCGACATGGCCGTTCAAATTCCAGCACTCTGGCCATATACAACAACTACCAGACAAATGTTATGATGTATTTTATTAAAAGCTGTCAGCACAACTAAACTCCTCACAACTCTTTGCAAGCCGGCCGAGGGACGTCTGCTTTGATGTGTTGGAGTCGTGCTAATATGCAGAGTGGAGCCTAATCACATCACTCAGTGAATCTCTCATTGTCATAAGTTTAGCATAGCTTATGCATAGCTTATGCTTAGCATAAGTTTATATTTAAGTGACCTTGCCAACATATTTTATATTTCACACATTATTAGGGTATTTAATATGATATTTGTGAATTTATTTATTTGGCATATTTTCCACATGACTTTTTAGCTGTTGATATTCTGCAGCATATGTGGAAAATGATGCAAGTAGAGTGTGAGCTTGAGATAAAAGTCAAAGCCTTGCATAGTTTCTCACCTCCATACACCTGATAAACAGTGTGTGAACTGGGCATTCCTTTCAAATGATTGGTTATGGAAGGTTAAGGTGTGTTGTTATAAGCACACAGACACCTCAGATATCTAGTGACCATTACAGAACAATACAAGTACTTCTGAACAGGCTTGTACATTCAGTTGTTGTTGTCACTGTTGATGAATAAATAATGGCTGAATCACGCCACTAGTTTCCTGACACCAAGTATTGACAAAGTCCTCAGAGTTCAAATTGACACCACTCAAAGTCACTAGCAAACGTGCCCAGTGCAGTTTTAAGAAACAGGCCTACAACTGCTAATGCTAAAAAAAAAAAACCTGCACTTTTTCATCCTATTTACCTTCAGTTATCTTTTATTTTTTAAATCCTTTCATGTCTTAATTAAGCCTCCTTACTAATCAGTGGTATTTTGCATTATTTGACATTGCATTTGCAGATATGATCATTTTTATACGTACAAAGTTTAAATTGCTTTTGCACAGAAACTTTACTCATCCATATTTCCCCTGTGGAGAGCTATGCTGTAGGTTCCCCTGCAGTGTGTGTGTGTGTGTGTATAGCATTCATTTGTGAATATGTGCTCTTGTGTGTCTATGTGAGAGAGAATGCATGAGGATTAGGGTAAATGTATGCATTGATGTGTGCGCTCACAGCGTTTGTTTTTCACAAGAAACTCACATTAGCAGCCACACGAGCCGTAACTACCTCATGCATTGTGCTGAGATTCCTGCATAATTCAGGCTCACTGCCTTTGTTCAGCGCCAACCATAAAAACAAGATTGTTAACCAGCTACGTTTCTGCTCTCTGCTGATGGAGACATCTTATTTGTAGTGTTTACATGATGTAGATGTCTGTGTTTGGTCATTAATTTTTCAGCAGAGTGTCTAAGCTCTCCGGTACAGCCTTGATCCTCCGAGCCCCGTCGAACTGCCTGTCTTACAGCAAGAGGGTAGTGAAGTCCTCAGCCTCCCTGCAATACTGAAACAGCATCTTCAAAGATGAGAGGTGTATGTGTTGGTATGTCTTAAGGCATGTTTGTGTATGCTGTTTAAAATAAATCCATATGTGTAACAGGTTGTGTTTACAGTGCATTGTATGAATGTGTATGTGGCTGTGAAGATAAGATGAAACTTGTTAATTCTTGCTGGAAAATTGTTTCGTCGCCAGAGAGAAAAAATCTTTAATTTATGGAAAAATTTCAACACTTGCTCACAGGCAAATGCAACAAAGATCCTTCACACACATTGCAATCAATAACATTACTGATAATGCAACTAGTAACATAAGTGATGGAAGACGTGTAACTGCTAACATTAATAATGGATTGTTATGTCTCAGTAAGCCATGTGAGAGAGCCAGCCTCCACAAAACCAGCATCCTGGAGCTGGAATCTCCCAATAGAACGAGGAAATCATTATTATTATTAGTGCTATAATGTTAAAATGTCTGCAGGCCTATAATGGCAAGGTGGATGTTGTAAGATCAAAATGCAACACAATTATTGACAATAATCGGTACTAAAGGTTGTTACTGTTGTAACCATGACAACAAAGATTGTCTTATGTTGAGGAAGCACTTATTTTAACCCAAATCACCAATTTTTCCTAAACCTAACCAAACCATTGTAATGAGACCCTTTCATTTTGTGTTTGGTGTCAAACGCAGAATACAGGCACAAGAGGCTGAGACAGTTCTAAGAGTTTTTTTTATCAAACTCAGAGAAGGAAGTTGGTGGGCTGATCTGGCGTGGTTATTTTCAGGCGGGCTGGTTGGACAGGTGAGTTCTGGTGTGGCGGAGTGGGTCAGGAATATCCAGGTGACTGGCAGAGCAGCAGTGTATAGGCAAGGCAGAGCGGTGTTAGGAGTTCCAGGCAGATGACCTGGACAGGCGAGATCTGGTTTCCTGGCGATTTGAGCAGGCTGGACGTGGCGACAGGAATGGAACCAGGAAGCAGTTGGCATGGAGAGTCTGGAGCACAGGGGACATGAGATTAGACAAAGAAAAGCACAATGAGAAAAAATGGAGGAGCAGCGACCCCTGTGAGTAGCAAGATGATCTGGTGATGACTGGAGATGAGAGCCGGGTAGATATACTGCACAGGGCGGAGTCTTGATTGGATGATGAACGGTGAGTACATGTTCTCTCTCACACACACACACAGACATGGACCAAACAAGGACAAACAAAAACAAGACGGAGAGGGAAACACAGGAAACAAAGGCAGACGAGCAGAACACCTGCCTAACCATAGTTATTATAGTAACCGTGGTGATGAAGGTAGCAACGCTGCTCTTGGTAAGTCTGCATGTTTATCACTGTAACCTTTACTTCCAAGGTCCGGTACGCCTGCTGCCGCAGGGGAGCTATTTCAGGAGACACTGCTATGGGTCGTATCAGAGGGCTGAGGAAAATGACCTGAATGGATGTTCAGGTTGGAGGACTGATTGGATATGTCATGTGTCATACGTGTAGCCTTTGTGTGTCTGCGTCTTTCTGTGTTTCACCTCTAGAGGTCAAAAGGCAGTTTGTGGAGAGGGAGCATTTTCTGGATGAAAAGACAGCAGTGTTGTGAGGAAACTTCTTGACGAGAAAACCGATGGAACTGTTCATCTCTCCTGATTCATTGGCCAATACATCAAAATTGGGTTGGGAAGCCTCACTGCTGATAGGGTCACACTGCCCTTTTTATGATATTGGACCCCTCTCTCTCTGTCTCTCTTCAGCACACACACACACACACACACAAATACAAAAGCCGAAGGCACTTAAAAATTCTATTATGAAACTACACAACTTTTTCCACATTAAAGTTCATTGCTGAATACCTAAAATACAATGGATGCCATCATTTTATTTGTACCATTTACTCAGCCAGAGAGAGAAAACATTAAACTGTTGGGTCCACACATTCATTGTGGTTTATGTAGTGTTTTGTTGCTTACCACTAATTGCATTCCAGACAGTTGAACCATTAACAAGACTTGATTTACTACTGATGTGAGCTAAGTCCAACTACTTACATCCAAACAACCCCAAAGGTTTCATAAGTGTTTCTAATCTGCCACCCATGTCACAACTAAAGCCACTGGGTTACGGTAGAAAGGTCATCCCCATGTATGAAACATTATTTGCTGACATTTGGTGCATCACAGCTCCGCCCTTTGTATACCCAACCGTCCACCCAGACCTCCCGAAGGGGTTTTACATGGATATAACAAGGTTGTGCTTCTTCCTTCTTTGCAGCTGAGAGAAGACAGTCATTGTTTGTACAACCACAAGAACTCCCAAGAAAAACAAAAAAGCAAAAAAAGTGAATAATGTTGTTTTTGTGGTTAGAGGAGTTTCAAGTGACGAGCTGTAGTTACAGTATATACCTGTGAGGTATGAATAAAAGCATTCAGACTTCACTTTAACAATTAAAACCTAGATCTGGGGATTCTCAAAGGTTCATAAATTTTGAACACATCTTAGACTTTGGCCAGAACAACCTGAGAATTCAGGAGCAAGTCTGTATGTGACTCTGTAGCTGTGAACAAATTGGTGTGAAGAAAGGGTCTCTACTGCATTTGCAGGTTTCTGTTGAAATTTATTCAGTGTGCTTGTTTCCTGAGCAACTCTCTGGACACTGGACCTGCAGTAAAGGCAGTTGGTAGGTGATAGTTGCTTACGCTGTGAGCTTTCCTTTACTTTTCCTCTTTTGTTTTTCTTGTTCTCTCCCTTTCTGCTGCTTTCCCTTTCCTTCCTTTGCCTCTCCTGTCCTGTTAACTCCCCTTTTTTCCCTCTCATTCATTCGTGATCATTCCCATCCTTTTTGATTGCTTTTACTCTATTTCTGTCCTTTGATTTCCTTTCACTTTCTAACCTCTTTCTTTTCTAACTATTCCCATTTAATTTCTCTTCCCTTCACTTACCTTCCACTTTACTTTCTTGAAGGTCCCATAAAGTATAAAGCTAGATGTCCACGTGTTTTTGATTATAAAGCAGTATCAAAGCCTCAGTCCACAGAGAAATGCACACAGCCTGTATTCAGAAACTGAGCCTGAAAACCAGCCGTCAGGGCTTCTGGAATTTTATGATGTCACAACAAAGCAGTCACAGCCCTCCGCCATGCCCCAAGCCCCGCCCACCCGGACCCACCATCCAACCTTGCAGGATCTGGTTTTTCTGAGTGTTTACTTAAAAACTGCTATATTTTTATGTGATCACTCGTAAAACAGTCAGCAAATCAGAGGAGAGACTCAGAGTCCCTCTTCTGATTGGCTCACTGACGTGTTGTTACTCGAGCTCCAGAGAGAAGCCTGAGAGAGGAGATGTAAAAGTACACTGAGATGGTTTTTGGTTCTTCAAACCACAAATATATCTCCTGATGGAGATCAACACTTCAGATAAAGAAGAAGAGTAGAAGAGTAAAATATGGGACCTTTAAAGAAAGTGACTGAGGAAAGAAGGGATGGAGGGAAGGACATGCAGGTTTTAGCATAGAGAAAGAACAACAGCTGGTCTGCGTCAGGAGGTAAAGGTGAGTGAGGGGTGAGTCAAGGCACCACAGCGGCTGCAGAGCATGATGGGAAGGTGATGTACTGCCGTTTCTCTTTATTTTTTCCCCCTCCTGTACAGGGAGGATTTCACATTTCACCTACTGCCTCAAACCTGCGTTCAAGGAAAAGGAGAAGGACGACAGGAATAACCTTGAAGAAACTTTAAATGAGAGGATGTCTTTTGCTCAGTTTGCAGAATTCTGTATTTGATGTGTATGTGATGTATTTGCAACTGATTAATACTTAATCAAAGACGTTAAACTGAAATGATCTGAAAATCACATAATGCTAAAACTCTGCTGACTATGACTTCTGGCTGTGAACACGGACAAGCAAATGCTCTGAAGGTGTGACATTTTACTCTTTACTCTCACAGCGAAGAGAATGGGAAGAAAAAAGAAAAAGAGCAGTGCGTAAAAGGAGAAAAGGAAGTAAATGTAAATGAAATATTTTATTTTGGTCTTGTTTTTCTTTGCTCTTGACATTTATACTCCCATCTATCCCTTTTTCGTCTCATCAGATTGCAGTCAATCTGATATATTTTAAAGGTCTTTGGTCACTTCAGTCCACTTACTCTCTGTCTCAGCATCAAAATTTGTGAGACAACGAAGATTTTAGCAAGATTCAAGTCGAGGCCGGCGAGGCCTCATGTGGGTCTGACAGCCTTGTAACTTAATGATCTATAAAAACAAGTGACTTTCTGAATCTGGATCAGCCAGAACGTATTCAAGTATATAAATCTAATGGGAACATTTCATATTCACATACAGTCACTTTAAATAATAGTTCATGATAGTTTCATGAACTATTGAATCAAATTATCTTTGTAAAATGTATTTTTACTTGACCTTTAATCAATACATGAGATCATTTTGTTTTAACACGGGTACAGCTATGTTAGTAGCACCTAGGAGAGGAACATTAAAAAAGATTTGAAAAAAAAAACAAAACAGAAAAACTTTCCTGTCAATAAATAAATAAATAAATGAATAACTTGCCTGACAGGGCCTCCATACAAATAAATAAATAAACGAATAAATAAACATACAGAAAATCAATCAAAAAGTTTTTGTACTGTAAAAAGTCCTCGGAGAAGAGCATAACACAACTTACCTTGATAAAACAGTTTGTATACCAAACACTGCTCTCGGCAGACAACACACGCCAGAAATTTACAACTCACTATCTGCAATAAATAACACACACAATGTGTGTAATATCCTTTATTTTGTTAAATTTAAATATCTAAATGTACATATTAAATTATTATCTGTTATTTATGGGGATTTTTTTAAGTATTGTCCACTTTGCTGCTTTAACACTATCTTATCTTATCTTAAAACTCTCTGCAGTAATACAGAACTCGATAGAACTTTTTAATCAGTCTGGATAGTTTCTATATTCTTTAACCTTTTTGTAGCCATTTTCAAGGATCACACATTGACATGTCACAGTAGGAAGATCACAGGCGTAAGCAATAAAATCTGTTACAACTGAATGTCGTTTAGCTGCTTCACTTTCAGGGTCCTGGTATCGTACAAGCAGGCTCTCACTTAAAGTGAGCCATCATCAATGTTATTAGTAACATCTGTGCTTTTCCTACTATGAAAAGTCATAATGTTAGTTGTGAAAAAACAACAACAACAACAAAAAGAAAACACCTAAAGTGGTTACCTATCAGCAAACATACAAGTGGATTAGCTCTTTAGCACTAGTGCTAGCTCGGCTACCAACATGACTTTTGTGTTGTATGATGAAAGTCTCTCTAATAAGTTTAGAGTCAAAGATGAAGAAAAAAATAAAACAAAACAATCAAATCATCTGAAAGGTAAATGCACTGTACATGATACACGTCATACAGTAGGGAGCTGGTCTGAGTAATGCAGTGTCTCTGTGTACTTGCAGTATAATTTATATTTATCCAGAATGAAAAACCACTGTCCCCAGACGTCAATCTGCTCTCAGAAGGATTTCTACCTGCTCACTGGCATTTCTAACATTATTATCCAGCAATGACAATGAATTACAACAATTATCCATAGCCCTAGAAAACCACGTTATTAATGGCAAATGCTTAGAGGAGCAAAAAACAGAGCTGGAAAAAAGAGTTTTCCTCCTGTATTCATGAGCACTGCTTTATCTGAAAGTAACACACAGATAAAGGCCCTAACATTAAAATCATGTGAAAGAAAAACAGTTTCTATATATACCCATATCCCCATAAGAGAGCAAAATAACAAAGTGAGCAAAAAACTCCATTTGAATAAAGTATAAAACAGGACCTTGTGTGCTGCAGTTTTAGAGGTGAGTGGGAGGAGGTGAGACACAGCTTTCAGTCAGTAATCAAAAGATCACACTTTCAATGACATCCAATGTTTCCATCACCTCTTAGTTTGACAATCTTTTTCAATTTCCTCATGGAATTTGGTTGGCAAAGCTTTCTGTTAAATGTAGACATCTCCAAAATTTCATCTGTGCAGTAAAACTTGGTGTCAGACCTCCATGCACAAGCTCCATCCAGCCATTAATTCCCCATTGCTTACATTGGATTAGCAGTAACCACAATGTAGACACATTTGATTATAGGCAAAGGTCTTGCATTCAAGACATTATGTTAACAAGAATGGCACTGTGTAGAGCACAGACCAGATTATCTTATTTTACCAGGTCCAGATTATTATCAGAATCTGCACCAAATGGCACCAACTGATAGATCTCAACAGCATATATCACATACATCAAAATCCAAACATTATTTCCTGAGAAATAGACACAAATGTTGAAAACTCTCGTAACGTTAAGGAAAGTGATTAAAAACTCCAGGATACACCAAAATGTAACGGGTACATCTGTGGTCTTTTCCCCACCCCAAATCAGTTCAGTACTTTTTGTGTTATCCTGCTACTTAACAAACAGACAAACTGACAAATAAACAAGGCATGGATGAAACATCCTTGTCGGATGTCATGATGTCCCACGCAAATCGGTTCTGTACTTTGTGCGTAATCCCCCTGACAAATATAACACTAACAGACACGAGTGAAAAAATAACCTCCTTGGTGGAGGTTCCACCATCTGGGAACCACGGGGGATAATAGTGTGATTGCTTTGTGTGCAGAGATGGCAGTGCCAGACGACATTCCTTGGAGGAACGCAGTAGCCGAGAAGGAACATCAGGTTGAATGATTGAGTTCAAGTAGATGATGCAGACAGAGAAGTTACTCTGAAGTCAGCAGTAGTGACTTGAATTTGATTCAGGTGGACGTGGGAAGGCTGTGTTGGTCGATGAGTTGCGGAGTGACAAGCTCCCTTTTGAGCTGATCAAATGCCACGTGAGCTGCCGCACTTTGGACCATCTGTAAGGCTTTCACCTTGCATGAAGGGAGGCCTGCCACATAAACAGTATCAAGTATCAACAGTAAACAATAATTATATAGATTACATTATTATATAGCATGATACTGGTTTCTTATTGCTGAAGTGATGTACTCCAAAACATTGGTGAAATGAATCAATGAGTAGGAGGTCAAAGTGAAGAGAAAATCAATAGTCATTGTCTCATTTAAAGGTAAGTGCTGGAGTACAGAGTCAAAATAAAACTGTTCAAATCCATATGGACGACACTGTATGGTACAGTATGGCTCCATATACATCAGAGAGGTGATGTTTCGTTTAGTTAGTTTCGAAACCATGGTTCAGTTCACCAAACTAACAAGATATAGAACTTTTAACCTTTGAACAAAATGACAGCAGGGCAGAGCTTCCATGTAGAACAATTTACACAGATCAATTTTGAGTTCATTGTCTTGCTCAAGGACACTGCTCTTACAAACCTGAGCCGCAGCCATTTCATAAACCCACCATCAAAAAATTGCCACCTGTCACTTGAAACTCTTCAGTACTGGCAAGATTTGACAAGTCTTGCTTTGTCTTTGTCGTCTTGGAAACAAGAGGAAAGTCTGGTCTGATCTGTGCAGATGCAGTTGGTGAAGGTTAAACTCAGGTCAGGTCACATTTGAATTTTTTTGGGTAAATTGCCACAATACTCTCTTTTTCTCACGTTGAGTGCCTGCTATCCCATAATGTCTTGAGAAGCACTTCACTCCACACAAACGGAATAGGACATCTTCTACACCTCATTCACACCTGCAGATTCAAAGCGACTCTCTCTTGTCTTTTGTCTGAAGCAGGTGTTGAAAATCATCTCTTTTACATACTCCTCTCTGATTGGTTGGTTATCGAAGTAGTTCATTTCCCAAGAGACATTCTGTTGTTTTTCTTAATGTGCATCTGTTGGTCTTGGTCACATTCCTCCATCTCTCGGTGGTGTGCATGTTTTTTCTGGTTCAGCTCACACTAAGTGGGATCCTGTGGGGTCTGCAGTGTGTGAGTCCCCATGTGTGAACAGGGCATTAGAGCAGATTCAAAGATGCACAGACTGTGAAAAAGAAAAACTGTGAATGATGCATCAAAAAAACAGAGGGGGAAGGATATTCTGTCTGTCAGCAGGTTTACACTCCTCTCCTGGTGATTGAAATCCACTTTGACATATTGTCCCCACAGACCCCAACCCTTTCCCACCATCAAGCTCTGTTTTGAGTTAAAGTACAGTTAAACTACCGCATTTCCTCAAATAGTGACAAATAGGGACGTCACTCAAGCTTCAGCGCAGTAGCAGACCTTGGTGGAAGTACTAAGTACTGCAACTATTCAGTAAGTGCAAGGAGATCAGGTAAAGAAGTGCAAGGACAGTGCATAGTAAGTGCTAGTTAGGCATGTTCGGGTGTTAGAGGTGTTGGGAGAGAAGTTACTTGATGAGTCCTCAAGAGATTCAGAACCCACATTCAGTAGCTTGGTAGCCACGGTAGCCGGTGTAGGACGATGAGTTGCAGAGTGACATGTTCCCTTTTGGCTGCCGCTTTCTGGACCATCTGCAAAGGTGCATGAAGGGAGGCCCACCAGAAGAGCACTGCAGAAGTCAAGGCAAGAGATAACCATGTCTTTATATCTATAATTGATCATATTTTGGTTAATAGCCTTGTTTGGTCTGCTCCTGTTTGCCCTGTTAAAGTTACTGCATTATACGTTAATGCAGAGGTACCACTTCCTGTAACTTTGTCAAACTGAAAGTGCTGCAGCATTTCACTGGACAGGAATCCACCATTTCCTCACAGGGCGTTTGTCGTGAGCCATTTGCAGGAACACCATATGTAACAATAGCATTAAAGGACAACCAAGCAAAGTGGATCAGAATGAATGAATCAAATACTTCAGATGAGTAATCCAGAACAACAAGGTGTTGAAAATAGCATGATCATATTATCAAATTAAAGCAGTAGAAATGTGTATTATGTATAACTGGCATGATCTTTATAAGACAGGAACCAGGAGATTATCCACCCTTGTTTTTGGGAGCCAGCCTTTATTGGAGACCTTGCTTTTGACTGACTCACAGTTTTTATTTGAGGCAATACAGTTTGATATGATTCTGTATTTTTCTCTCTTTTACATCACTGGGGAAAAGGTGGCACACATGCAGTGCTTCCTTCCATCCTTTCCTCTGTCCTTTTCACGGAGATAGCTCACCCACCATTAAGTGATAAAAGCACAGAGAGGGATGTAGGAGGGAAGGGAGAGAAAGAGGGAACACCAAAGGGATGTAGACACGGAGGATGGAAGAATGTGAGGCAGGCAGTTATCAGGGGCATGAGGAGGATGTAACCAAGATAAAAATCTGTTTGAGCTGAAGTGGGGGTGGGAGGAAGCTAACAATTTTCTGCATGAATCGGCTTGGCTCATCATCGCTGTCAGGGGAAATGTGTCAGTAACATTGTGCGAGTGCGTGTGTGTGTGATATGATAAACATTTGCTGCTGCTGCTGCTTCCAGGTTTTCTCCAACAGCAACCCCCACACCCCCCCACCCTTCACCTCTCCAAACCCCAGGCTTCCGGCGGCTTCTCCGTCTGAATCTCACGGTGTAAAGTGGACTCACACACGCACGCACACCATGTGTAAGTGATTACATCAGCTTTCTCCCCCAGCGCTGGGCCTCTCCAGAAAGGAGGAGGAGATTTGATTAATTTGGCAGCTTCTTTTGAGGATATCGTCCAGGTTTGGCTGGCAGAGGGAAAAGGGCTGTGGGAGTGTGTTTACGCCTCTATTTGGTTTGTTTAACCACAGAAATGATAGCAGGTATTGGGATTTTTCCTGGACACCTGTGGTGAGTTATTGTCTATGAATAAATATGGCCGCTGTAGAAGGAGAAGAAATAATTGGATCACCTAAACTTTTGGGTGTTTGTCAGTGCAGTCCTCAAGAGCATTAAGTTTGGGCTCATACTTTTATGTCAATGTGTTTTAGAGGGCCTGTAGCTCAGCTGAAGCACTGCTGTTAACTGGACACAGCTACAGAGATACCACTGAGTTGATATGAACTGTGATTAGTCTACCTTGTGCTGAGTGTGTTTTTTTGTAATTTGTTTATCACCAGCAACATTATTAAATGGGTCAGAGCTAAGGGTGCGACCAAACCCTTTGTACACCTACTGTGCCTTCATAAAACCTTCCTTTTTTATTTCAAAGGTCCCAGATTTTAGAAATTGAGATGTCCATGTGTTTTGATTATAAAGGTCTAGGCTCTGTATTGATACTGTGAAAGTCTCAGTCCACCTTCACAAAGTGACTGATCAGAATGTGAACAGTTACTTTCAGTGTATAATCAATTACAGATACCTGCATCTTAACTTTACACCTGAACTGATGCTGGAATAAGGACGCCTCAAGTTGACATTTGTGCTGAAGTATGGTTGAGTTTGCAAAAGTTACCAAGCTCACAGAGACCTGTGTAAACTGAAAAGTGCTGAATCACCAAACAAATGACAACTGTTTCAAAAACATTTCCTCCATTGCATTTGTCCAAACCACACAGTTCTTTCTAGATCATTCAGAAACATTTTTCTATCACTTCAGCCAACATCTCCTGCCTGCTCTCCCATCCTCACATACAGTTTTTACACCACCACTTATACAGATTCAGGCAAGACCAGCAGTGCTGCGACTGGATGTATTTGAGAATAAATAAGCATTTGCAGATTTGTTTTAAACGGGGAAAAAAACATCCTCTCAGCTGAATGTCTGACACCACTGTGGCCCCTGAGCGTGCAGAAAAGCTATTTAAATTACATGAGAACTGCATCAGCCCAGACATTCACATACACAATCACAAGCTCACACACGCAAGACTATATAAACTCAGACATGCACTGTCTTGACAAAGAGAAAACCACCATGGGGGATTTAGCCCACAAAACTCCAGACTCAGAGACATAAACACTGTCTTTTAGGCTCAGGCATTAAGTCCAGGCAGCGCTAAAGCTACCAGACAACAGATAAACAAAAGTAAATTAAAAGCGAGAGCCCCTCGCTGATACTAAATACTCCATAAACCTCCCCAAGCAACCTCTAACGTCTTCAATGATTATATGGCAGTCAGACTTAAAACAAGAAGGAGTGGCAGGAGAACAGAGATGGAGAAATAGGCAAACTGTGGAGGGAAGCAGAAGAGAAAACAGATTTGATAAAGCAGACAGAAATAAAGTTAGCAAGGAACAGCAAGGAGAAGTAGTGGCAAACTAAGAACATCAACCCAGCAAAAACTAACAACAACACCTGTCTGTGGATGTGATGCATAGCAGTAAATCTGGGATCTTCTTCTCCAATTAAGTCTCAGCGAAGTCCAAACCAGATAAATGTGTTTGCAAGTACATGTAGCTGCGGAGCTTTACTTTGACCATTTAGATCCTACGCCAGTCTCATCATGGTAGAAGGAGCACAAGCTGAGAAGGCTCAACACTTTGAGCAGTGAAAGGATCAGTGACGGTGATGCTAAGCTGGAACTGAAAGGCATATTCAGACTCAACAGCAAATACATTTATGCTGGATGGAGGTGCACACCAACAAACAGCTGTTTGTGATGAATAAACCAAACCTCCTCCAACCTAAACAACTATAGGTCATTTTTTCAACCATCTGATACGACCCATAGGACTATCCGGACCTCGGTTGTCATGGTTACAATGACGTCACCGCACTTTTCTCTTTGCTGCTGTCATAACTACTACGACCACTAGATGTTGCCTAGCAGCAAATTTAACCATGAGTCATGATAACTTGACTGTTCACCTATAACCCTTATAAACAGGGCTTATATTGACCTAGGCCCATTTATTATTTCTGACATTATAAACACTGATTTGAAAGAGAAATTACTGTGATCCTCTGTGTCACTGAACAACACTGGGCTGCATCTATTTCTGTAGGGGAGGTGATTTGACACTGGTCAGTGATTTTAATCCCATTCGGAGTGTGTATGTTGGTAATTTTTCAACCAGTTTCAACCTACTATCTTCTCAGAAAACTTGCTGATCCTTCCCTAATTTTGATCCCATCATATTGATTAATGATGCTAATTAATCAATTAATTAATAAATAATTTCAGTCTCTATTTACTTACTTGTTGCTAGTTTTAAGCTACAACAGTTAACTATTAAAGCTGGTGCATAATTATTTAAGCAGAGGTATGATGGAGCTTTTGGGCCAAGGGCAGCGTGCTAAAACCCCATATGATCAGCACCCGATGCCCCCCACCCCCCGCAGAGTTGTTTCCTGCTGGATCGATCATAATGAAGGTGGGGCTGTAAATAGATCGTAGGCCTTGAGGATGGCATGCTGCACTTTGACGCAGCCTGTCACAGAAGAGATAAAAGATCAGGGATGGTAGCCTGGTCTGATTCATCACACCCACACCTCCACCTCCCGTTCACCCCTCCATCCAACCCGCTCATTAACATCCATCCATTGGATTACGAATGGCCTTGCTCAGGCCAGGGCCACACACACAGGCCAGCTTGCTCTCTTAATCTTCCTCTCTCTTGTTCCTGTACTGTGGTCGGTTCATTTTCCCTCTACTTTCACTTTCTTCCTTCAATCCTCCATCCGCTCTTGCTCATGCTGCTGTACTTTTTTCTTCTCTTTTCCTTTCTCATCTTTCTCGTTTACACCTTCTGTCTATCACTGTCCTTTGCCCTTTCTCTCACCTTGAGTCAGCTTGTTAACGGTCTCATCCCATCATCACTCTTTTCTTCTTCTACTTCAGTCACCCTTCTCTTTTCTTAGCATTTGTCTAACCCCTTCATTGCCTTGTTCTTCATCCATCTCATCTTCCTGTGGCCTCTGCTGCCGCCTCTGCTGCTGCCTCACCCATCTCCTGCCACTGTTATTAACCATTCCTCAACCCCGTGCTACCGTCTCCTTGCATCAATCTTTTACCCCCGTTGTATCTGCAAATGTGACTTCTCAGTGGGGTAACACAGTCTCTGGTATATTTTAAGAATGATGGGCCTGGGGTAATTTTATCTTTTTATTAATATCAACAAAATCCCTTGAACACACTTAAAGCAAGAATGAATTTATCCTGTTAAGCATTATCTTTGTTGCCACAGCTTGAGTTAAATATTTCCTCTATGCCACAGATTTCAGCTGTGCCCAGAAAGTGTTTAGAGAGTCATATTGTTGCACTGGGAGACTTTATTCCTTCGTTACAACAGACATGGACAGTGCAGTGTATTCTGAAAAAAACTGACCACAGAGAGACGCAGCTACATATTCCATTTAATTGTACGAGCTGATTTTGCCTTGTTGCCTGGTTCAATTGCCAACTGCTTATCTTAAAGTGTGGCTACAACATTTTCATCAGAACCTTCATACCCTCATCCTTCACCCACTCCACACATTGTGTTTCTCACGCATGCAAATTCTGTCTTGTCCAAACAGAGAGCACCCTGAGGACTTCATCAGACTTCACAGAACTCCTCCAAAACCATACAGCTGTTCCGGCACACTCAGAAGTATTACCAGTATTTACCATAGTATAGTCAATACAAAACCATAACCTTCTACTTCCTTGCCTTGAGTTTACCCATTATGAATTCCCAACCTGTCTTCTGCCTAATACTCAAACATAGTCTTATATCTACCAAATATATACATAAATACATTTACCAAAATCAAAACTACAGAACCACACTTTGAAATGAATCAACCCTGCTGTCAACTTCACTTGTAGGCTACTAAAACATTCATGTGGACATTATTCTTGTACGTTATGTAGTTGCAAAGCTTCCTGAAACTGTCCAGTGTTGATGATGTCCCATCCTGACAATAACAATAACAACTTGAGAAATGTGTCATCTTTACATTGACTGTATTTGTGATCCTGTTGTTCAGATGCTTGGTTAGAAAATTAACAGGGACGCTGACATTTGATTCACCTCAAACCCACAGCTCATGTTGTCCCCTCTCATCTTATCTACTCTTCTCTAATTTCCTCTCCTCTCATCATCTCCCATCACCCGTCCTCATCTCAGCGACCCTTCTCCTCTCCCCTGCTTTTCATTTCCTCTCCTCTCCCCGTTGCTTCCTCTTCACTCCTGTCATCAGCTCCTCATTTAGTCCCCTCTTCCTTCACTCCTCTGATTCCACTCTGTTCTTTTTTTCTCTTACCACTCTCCCGCCCTGTCAATGCCCACTCTCCATTCTTTGAATCTGGCACTCACACACCTCCAGCTTCTGCTCACCAGTATAAGCTTCATCTGCTATAGCTTGTAACAGGATTTCCTCTTTTTTTATGATAGTCATATACACAGTATAGATTATTACATTAGAGGTACTAGCTGAGGGTAGGTCTGCTTGTTTGAAACTGCTAAATATTGTCCAACTGAAATTGGCTGCTTACTGTTGCATATCATATGAACTGCTACTCTCAATTTGGATTAAAGTGGAGAACCTGAAATCAATCCTAAATTGGTTTTGTTGTTGGATGATCTCACATCCTTAAAGGTCCCTTTTTTTTTTTGATTTTTAGATGTTTCATTTAATGTTTTGATATCCATTAGGAGATATATTTGTGGTTTGAAGAACCAAATACCATCTCAATGTAGTTTTACATCTCCTCTCTCAGGCTTCTCTCTGAAGCTCTAGCAGCAACACTTTGCTGACTGTTTTCTGAGTGAGCCAATAAAAATATAGCAAATTTCAGGTAAACACTCAGAGAAACCAAATCCTGCAGGGTTGGATGGTGGGTCCAGGTGGGCGGGGCTTTGGGCATGGCTGAGGGCTGTGACTGCTTTGTTGTGACATCACAAAGTTCCAGAAGTCCTGACGGCTGGTTTTAAGGCTCAGTTTCTGAATATAGGCTGTGTGCATTTCTCTGTGGACTGAGGCTTTGATACTTTCACAGTATTAATATGGAACCTAGACCTATTTTATAATCAAAAAGGATGTGGACATATCACTTTATACAATATGTAACTTTTAATAGAAAAAGTGGGTGCTCCTCTATATATCTTATATCATCTTTTGGCTTAGATTAGGACAACTATGGACCATTTTCATAAAGTGAACGTTCATAAAGTGCCTCAGTGCAAAAAACTGTGCTTTTCTGAATAAAGTGACTTTTATTGTTTTGCATGACTATATTTCAATTGAGGAAGGAAGAATGACACCAACAGTTGTTAGCGGCAGTCCTCACTGCTGATTATTTTCAGGGTATTTTTCTGCTCTGGTGCAAAACTGCATCAAGTCCAAACACGTGCAGGTTAGGTTAATGGGAGTCACATATGAAAACACATATGAAAAAAAGGTTAGAAATCTCGCAAGCATTTGTTTTCAATCATTTCACAGTGCAAGTCTTGATGAGTCTAAATAACTTGTAAACAGGAGTCGTATTTGCACCAACCTTAATTATCATGAATCACTGCCTCACAGGAACAATTTCAGCCAAAATAATGGAAAAAAAAAACATGGTGAAGATAAATTGAGGTAATTTTAATTTCCAAAGGTTAAAGTTAATTGGAGACTTTAATCACTCTTAATATTAGTGTTGAATATTGAATATTGAATATTAATGTTGAATATTCAATTATATTGGCTGTCTGTCTTTACTGTATGTGTCAGGCCTGTGATACACTTGTCCAGCATGTACCTGATTTACCTATTTCTGTTTGACTTGTCAGAACTGTTCAGAGCTGCAAACTCTACTCCAATAGTTCCATGGCCATCAGAGAGTACTACTGCCCAGTGGCGACTCTAGACTCTGGGGGGCGCCAGGCCAAGAAGCCCATCGTGGAACTGAAGAACCTCCCCATATGCAGACTAATGGCCTCACATGTAGACGCTCAGTAGACACTAGCTACAGCACACATTGTCAGGGACCCCACTTAGGGGGGATTTCATGCAGCAGAAGTGCACTGTATAGTGTCTTTATGGGAGGTTTAAGGGGTTTACAGCCGTATTTGAAATATGTGCCAATATGTGGGGCCACTGGGGGACCCTTTGCCCCTGGTTGCCCCGTTTGCCTCTCCTGACAGTAAACTTCTGCTACCACCTTACCACTGGCTTTTGAGGACAGGAACTGAATTTAGATTGCGGTTTCTAGAAAACGTGTTAGATTCCCATGTAAAAGTAGCAGTTTACAGTATGTTGTTCATGTTATCCATGACCATTTGTTTTTATCATTGTAACCATGACAACAAAGATCGTCTAATGTTGAGGAAGTACTTATTTTAACCCAAATTACCATCTTTTCTGAAATTACCCTTTTTCGTTATTGTAGTAACCATGGTGACGAAGGTAGGTACACTGCTTGTGGTACAGTTTGCATGTTTATTACTGTAACCATGACAACCAAGGGCCAGTACGCCTGCTGCCGTAGGGGTGCTATTTCAGGAGACCCTCCTATGGGTCATATCAGAGGGTTGAAAAAAAGGTTGAAGGACTTGAATGGAATCTATTCTGGTCTCATTCTCATTGAACAGTTCCTACTCTTCTCTCCAGTTGCCAGACTGAACTTTTAGATTTGTTGTTATTAAATGATAATTAATCATTTCTATAATCACGTTATGTTGTAATTGGACATATTTTTGTCTGCACTGCTGCTTTCTTTCCTCTGCTCACACTCTCCCGTCTCACTTTTCATCCAGCTCTTCTCTACAAGGATTTCACGACTGTTGGCAAATGATAAACACTCTCTGTGCTTGAGTATGAAACTTTAAAAACAATCAGAGAAGAAAGGAACTTCGAATAAAAGATAGATACAAGGCTTAAAAAAACGGGACAAAAGTGTCTCGACACAGACAAGCAGCTCTGCACATAGCTATTACCACATCATCTTCAAATTATTTTGAGTCTTCATAAACTGAAACTGCAACTGAGAGTAAAAAAAATATGAAGAAACCAAACCCCCTCCAGGAGTTTGTCTCTTTCTCCGAGGATGAATCAAATGAAGAAGAAGAAGAAGGAAGAAGAAAAAAAGACTAATCTCAGACTTCAGACACACACAATACATGCCTGCGCCTTGGAACCGAGGCATCAGGCAGACAGCTTAAAGTTAACTTTTAGGGGTGCAATGTGCATAACATTATGTCAGCACTATTTATTCCCACAGCCAGGAGTCTGCAGAGTGTGTCCTCAGAAACAGTGCCTCAGCAGCTAATGTATAAATTAGAGTGAACAGGAGCCAGTGGATGAGCCAAGATAGGCACCCTGCTTGGGGTTATTTTTCATTCTATTTCAAATAGTTTTTTTTTTTCGTCATCTTTTGGTGTTCTTCTTTAGCCCTCTTTTACCCCCCTCCACTTCTTCTCCTGCTGTGTCTATCTCTGTCATGTTGGTGTTGAATTGCGATGTGATTTACATTTGTTGCCAATGATGCAATGCAGAGGCATTTTCAGGTAAGACAGGTAGATAATGCTGTGTGCAATTTATGTTGGTGTTTCCTGTGGAGAGGGTAAACACACGTAGTATGGTTGCTTATGATGGTGTGTTAGGGCTTGTCTGAGATGGGTTTACACTTTTGCTCAACACAAGCAGTAAGAATACCTTTACAAATAAACAAATCTGCACCTAAAATGTACCCTGTAATGTTTGTACGAGTTTCACTGTTAAATGTATGGTATTACACATGTTTCTGACATACTGAACTTAAGCAACTACACACAACATTTTCCTGATGGCGTCCAAGGAGACGAACCATTTTTACATTTGCTCGAGTGATTCCTGCAGCTTTCCTGTGAATATTTTGCTGCCTGTTTGGTTTTCTATACTCTTCACTTATAAGAATGAGTGGAACTTGGCTGAATGTTTACAAAAGTGGTTAAAGAAAAATGCTTTTTCTGCAGTGTGAATGTGGTCGGAACAGGTTTATTTTGAGCCCTGGATTTCATTATGTCATGTTTTCATCCATGTCTGTTTGCTTGTTGGTTTGTTTGTCAGCAGGATAACACTTAAAAGGACTAAAGTGATTTGCAGCAAACGTGGTGGAGGAATGGTGCATAGGCCAGGGAAAACCAGAATGAATTTGGCCTTCGATTTGGGGCGGATCCTGGAAATTTTAGTGCATTCCTTTACATTTTGAGATCGACAATTTTGTGAGTTTCACAGGAAATAATATTTAGATCTTGAGGTAAAAAAATCTAACATATTTATGGTGTTGAAATCTATGGGTTTTTACTGTTTGGAGCAGATCCAGAAAATGATCTGGATCTCACAGACATGTAGGACTGTTTGCCCTTGTACTATTTTTTTCTCTCTTGTAGGACAGATGTGGAAGTACAAGTCTTTAACCTTTAAAAAGCAAATGTCAGGTAAACACTCAGAGAAACGAAATCCTGCGAGGCTGGATGGTGGGTCCAGGTGGGCAGGGCTTGGGCGTGGCTGAAGTCCTGACTGCTGGTTTTAAGGCTCAGATTCTGAATACAGGCTGTGTGCATTTCTCTGTGGACTGAGGCTTTGATACTTTCACAGTATTAATATAGAACCTAGACCTGCTTTATAATCAAAAACACGTGGACATCTAGCTTTATACAATATGGGACCTTTAATAGTGTAAAATTTTAACAATATCTGTGGGAACATTCATTCTTCTCTGGCCCAGCCATGGGAGTTTAGAGCAGTCGTCCCATATCTCAGTCAGTCAGGTCATCTTGGTGTGCTTCAGTCCGAATGCAATAAAGTCTTGATAGGCGCATTCACACTCCACACATGAGGAATCCTGTTTTTCTGATGACTCTGATCTTTCCCCTATTGCCGCAATTCACTGAAAACTTTGTCACTTGTACACAGGAAATGTAAAAAGCTCACGGACAGAATGCCATGACATTCAGAGAGCACGTTCATGCTCTCCAGATGACGAAGCAAATTCCATTTTCAGACACTCTGTGAGCCCATCCATAACCAGAATTTCAACTGTGCATTCGCGATGAGCTCATTAATGATGTCATGGGAATGGATCCTTCAATTTAACGGCCGCATGACCTTTCCTCCTGTGCCATACCCAGGAGAACCGGCCTCTAGGGGCCGCTAGCAGTGCTTTTAAAGTTTCCTGTTACAGCCTGTAGCCTGACTGCCAACTTTCTTCATGAAACAAATCAAAAGAAAAAAAACTGGTCACTGCTTTGCATTTGTATCTTGAGAAGGATGGATCTGACCTCATGCTTTGGGACACATATGTACATATAATGAATTTTCATATATGAAATATACTGTATGTACATATAATAATAAACATATATTTCAAAATTATATATGAAATCCCTTAGAAATTGGAACTATTTCATGTATTGACATATGTTTCTAGCTCATATTGATATGTATTTTAATGTATATATGTTTATATTGTAGACATATGTTATGTTAATATTATCCATCCCAAAGCCTGTCAATATATGTTATTGTAGGGTCCAAAAGTCTGCGACCACTTTCCCAGAATGTGACCATAGACATGTTTAAAATGAACGAAAAATAAAAATAGTTGTAGTATAGTATATATTATATACTATGGTATAGTAGTATAGTTATTTTAATATATGTACATATACAAATTTGACTATGAGTATTTCATATATGTTATAAACGTATCATATCTTGATATATCCAGAGAATGTATATTTGTGATAATAATAAATCCCTTTGTAGGTAACATATATGGCAACATCAGTCATGGTACAAGGATATAAATCTCAAAACAATAGAGGTTAAACTATCATTGAACTAATGTTTGAGTCATAGTCACACTCAGTCCTCTGGTTCTCTGTTACAGGGAATACAGAGACAGACAGACTGCAGATGAAATGGATCAGGGTCACACCGGGTGGTGGAATATGAATCTCTCTCCAGTAACGTTCAGTGACTGTAATAGCTGTAATAAAACACCGTAATAGCACATATGTGTATTTACTATCACAAGAAAGACAAAAAATAACACTCTCTTTGATTTATACAGTCCTCTGATGTTTCAATGATGATGATGATGATGATTATGGAGCAGCTGAGCTCTCATACAGGTGTGGATGCTGTAAAATCAAAGCACTGAACACACTGTTTCTCATTAATGAGATATCTGTGAATTTATTTGCACATAAAAACTCATGCGGTTCAGAAGCATCTGCTTTCAATCACCTCACTGCGCAGAACCTGATGAGTCCCAATCACTCATAAACACAAGTCACATTCACACGACCTTAATGGAGCAGAACAACAGCACAGTTTAGGCAAAGCAGAACCTATTAATAATCTCACAGACCAAAATGACAATGAAACAAGTGATAAAAAAAATGTTGGTGACATAAACTGAGGTAATTCCAATTTTCCCAGCCTTTTACAGCCTAATAAACACCTTACATATTGAAGATCATGGAGCAAGCCAGAGAGTGAGTTATGTTCAAAACTTCATGGCATTCTTCAGTCAGTTTATATATTAATGTGGGTAGCACACCTTAAAGTGGAACTCTTTGCAAAGTCTTTGAGTCACTTGAAACTCTCACCATCTTGACCCCCATGTACAAAGTGTGTTGAAGGCAGATAGAGGTGGGACATTAAGTGCACAGCGACCTCAGGTAACCTTACATAACCCAAGTTCCCATCTAAATTCTGTGCAAATTTTAGAAAACCAGTCAAAGAAAAATGCAAATGTGTGTTTCCATCCTCTACTGTTATGCAAATGTTGGAATTTATTGCATCGAGATAGAAAGCTGCTGGTGCTAATCTACTATCTGGTGCCATTAAACCACTGAATACAATAAGATGAAATAATTCAATGGCAGCACTCAAACTTCAAACAATCAAATACAAGGATACATGGCATGTTCATTGGTTTAATGTGTTGATTTGGGGCAGAGTCCTGCACTGGAACGGATATCTGCAAGTACCTGATGGGTTACCCATGAAAATTATGTGTATATATTTTAATATGAAGGAATGTTTTTTATCAAATGTTTTAAAAAAAAGTGAACAAGACTGAACAACACTAGAATATAGAATCAATGGTCTGCAACAATTAGCTTTTAGATTTTTTTTGTCACATAGATGAGCTGGAGTATCCACAGCGTCAGAAGAAATTTGTAAGAGGTTGAGCCTTTATAAACTTCCTTAGTAACTCCACTGGGCAACTTTTGAGCCTTGACTTGGGCAGCGCTGGCATTCTCCACTCACAAATGGCATCTCATTGTGTCTACAATGTCTGAGTCCATATGTGTGAGCGAGGAGGACACGTAGCTGTTCCCCGGTGATGATGATAGCTACCATGTGCACCCAGCACAGAAGACAAACTGCTGAGGAGGTGATACTGCCAACCTCCTACTGCTTGTAAATCAAATAAACTTCCTCCAACATCTGGAGTGGCATGGAAATAATATGATCAATATTCTTCACAGGATGCTAAGCGTGCCTGTACAACACCTCACAGGATAATCAATACCCCGCGCACTCACCCAAACTCCTAAAAAAAAAAAAAAAAAAATCCTCTGGTTCTACACTCACACTGCCAAATAAAAACTTGGCGAATAAAAAGTTTGTGAGACGCTGAAGCGATGTTTCTCTCTGCGATGACAGATGGGAAGCACAGCACAGATACTCTGTATAGCCCTGGTTAATTACAGTGGCATACAGTATATTGTACATATAAAACTCTCAAACGCAGGCGTCTGCTTTTCCCAGCAGCACAAGGAAATAGCTGACGGGTGCATATGGTGTTATCACAGGGGAGTTATATTCTGACTGTTTCTTTTTCTCTGGCTGTCGTGATGTATGCAGGGCTGATCTTTCTTTCCGTGCTGCCAGCCAGGGAATTCTGAAATGATGGCAAACCTGGGAAAGCTGAAAAAAAATCACACTGTATAAGAATATAAGAACCATTTCCTCTGAATGTGACACACTGTGCTCAGTAGTCAACTGTTTAGTCAGTCCAGAAAAAAAAAAAGGAGCCTGAGACCTGCTTTGTATCTGACTTCTGTGAGACTTGATGCACCAGGACAGACTGGACTGTAAAAATCGAGCCCATAGGTCAACTGTAAAGCAGGTTATTATGACTCATAGTTAAGTTTTGTTGCTAGGCAACATCTAGTGGTCATAGTAATTATGAGAGGAGCAAAAAGTCTACGTCAGGAGGAGGTTGGGGTGGATGGATGAATATGACACAGGAGAGCGGTGTTCGATTCCCATGTGACAGTAGCAGTTGATGTTATTTGTTTCAATATTGTTATTATTGTAACCATGACAAGAAAGATTGTTTAATGTTGAAGAAGTAGTTCACGAACTGCCCAAATACAGACAGTTTGTTAATTGCCCGACCAGAGAGGGGAACACTCTGGACCACTGTTACACCACAATCAGTGGTGCTTATCACGCCGTCCCCCGGGCTGCACTGGGCCACTCTGACCATGTCATGGTCCACCTGATTCCCACATACAGGCAGAAACTAAAACTGTGTAAACCTGTTGTTTACAAGAACCTCCAAGAACCTCCAATTACACCAATCACCAAAACAAATTCCTTGTATGTGGAAACATACTTGGCAATAAAACTGATTCTGATTCTGATTCTGATTTTAAATCTCCATCTTTTCCGTTATTCTAATAACCATGGCGACAAAGGTAGTTACAGCACTCCTGGTACAGCCTTCGTGTTTATTACGACAACAAAGGAGACACTCCTGAAATAGTGTATCTGGTTGCACTAGGAGGTAGGGCTGAAGATCAGTGGTCCGATCCCCAACTCCTCTAGACTGCATATTGGACTTGGGCAAGTTAATGAATCCCAAGTTGCCCCTGATGGCTGTTCCACTGATTCATTTCAATAGTTCAGAGACTTGACAGATCTGCATCTCGACTTACAGTTTCGTTATAAAGAGTTTTGGTGTAGACTTTTGCCAAAAGACTAAACAACAGCAGTGGGACTGAGTAGAGTCTGCATGTCCAAAACGTACCTGAAGAGAAGTGATTGCTTGGTCAAATTCAATACTGACCTGTGTATATTCCTCTTGGATGGACACTGTTTACATTAAATAATCTACTGCAAAATCATCTACATCTATTCATCCACATCTGACCATAATCTCTATTTAAAGCATCTGACAAGACAATAGAAGCTGCTCAGAGTCTCTTTCACCTCCTTTGCCTCATTATTACTTTTCCACACAATCACAGATTGCATCTGTTTTAATAGATTATTCACAATACCATGCCACGAGTCTTATGAACATGCAGTTCAGTTTTGGGGAGTACAATCAGAATGTGTCCAAACAAATTCATAAAAAGCTCTTCAGTAAACTGGAATTGATCAACTGTTGTTTTAGCCAAACTTATTTGTAAAGCAAATTAAGATAACATTGTTACACAAACTGTCGGTTGTAAACATCCATCACTGTTTACAGATCAACTCTGGGCACACAATGTTTTACGGTGCAGTGAGAGATCATTAGTGACATTTCAGGTGTATCGCAACTCTGTGTCACCTGCAAATAAAGTGGATCAGATATCAAGGTAAACTGTTTCCGACCCGTCTGATTGTCTGACAACTTGTGTTTCTTGCTCTGTCGAACTTTGCTGCAGCGACGTCACTGTATCCCAAGATCTCAGCAATTACCTTTCTCAGTACAATCTCAGTTACTCATTCTCTGTAGTTTTTATCTCTTCTCTCAGGCTTCTCTCTGGAGCTCTAGTAACAACAAGTCAGTGAGCCAATCAGAAGAGAGGATCTGAGCCTCTCTTCTGATTGGCTGACAGTTTTCTGAGTGATCAAATAATAAAGCCGATTTCAGGTAAACACTCAGAAAAACCAAATTCTGAAAAGGCTGCACAGTGGGTCCAGGTGGGCGGGGCTTGGGGTGTGGCTGAGGGTGGTGACTGCCTTGTTGTGACATCACAAAGTTCCAGAAGTCCTGACGGCTGGTTTTAAGGCTCAGTTTCTGAATACAGGCTGTGTGCATTTCTCTGTGGACTGAGGCTTTGATACTTTCACACTATTGATATAGAATGTAGACCTGCTTTATAATCACAAACACATAGACATCTGCCTTTAGACTGGATGGAGCTTTAAAGAAAGTCTATTGAATATTTTTAAAAAAGCATATGCTACATAACAACACTTTTGCTTCTATCTCAATGACTCTTGAGACTATGACCACCAATAATAAGTGTATTATCATCCTCCGTACTAGATTCAGGTCATAAACAGAGTAAGCATTTCCTCACTGTAGCATCTGTGGCCCTTTTTAAAATGGCTTCATTCTCGCCTCCTCTGCTCCTGCCACAGCCAGCGTGTCGTAAAGCCTTCACTTCGCATTTACAGCCTGACACAGTGGGAAGCAGCAGCACGGATCCCTGTCAGAGGCACCTGTGTGTGTGTGTGTGCATGTCCCTGTTCATGTTTTAGATTTCATAGAGGTGACACCCTGCAGCGGAGCTGGATGTGAACAGAAAAGGTGAGTTGTTGACTGGGGAAAAGAGAGATGGTCGCTCGCTAATAAAATAATGAGTGTGTGTGTCTCAGTGTGACAGTAATCATAGTTCTCACACACACACACACACACACACACACACATGCAGCATCGGTAGAAACAGAAACAACGCGTGGGACTGAAATCAACACATCACAGGCAGTGACAACATAAACGGTGAGTGCACGGTGCTGTCACATGGGAGGTTTGAGCGAGTTAGCTGACAAGTGCACTGAAAGAGAGAGAGAGAGAGAGAGACGCAGAACACAACCGCAGTGACAATAAGTATGACAAGTGTGTCCTCTGTTGTCTGACAATGACCTGTCAGCATGACAGGAGGAGAGAAAAAACAGGAGGACAGGAAGAAAGGAGGGAGAGTTGGAATGGTGAAAGATAAAAGGTTAGATAAAAGCAGAGAGAAATGGGTGGAGTGGTGGATTAGAGCTGGGGAGGGATGGAGAGATGACAGGACAGAGGAGAGATGGAAGGATGGACATACAGAGGGATGGAGAAATACAGTAATATGGAAAGACGGAAGGATAAAACAATAGACAAATTCAGGAACAGAACTAGAATTACCGCCTTGTGGTTGTATGGCTCCACGACTCAGACTAGTTTCAGATCACATCCCTGTTTATCCAGAATCATATAAAATATTAACCGTTAGTGTGGAGTTTTGTCATTCTTGCTGAGTGAGGTCTTGAGTAATGGCTAAAAAGTGTTAGGTCACACTGACCTTTGACCTTTGATCACCAAAATCTAATCAGTTCATCCTTGAGTCCAGGAAATGTTTTTACCATATATGAAGGAATTGTCTTAAGGTGTTACTGAGATATCATGTTCACAAGGCCGAGGGGTTGAAGATTGCTGGGATGGAGAAATGGATTGAAGGAGGAATGCAAGGTTTGAAAGATGCAGGACTATCTCTCCGTCAATCTGGAGATGGAGGAATGGAAAGATGGACTGATGGAGAGACAGAGGAGTGCAGCGATGGAAAGGTGTAATGATAGGCGAGTGCAAGGATAGAGAGATGAAAGGATGTAGAAACAGTGGGATGTGGGGCTGAAGAAAAGGAGAGATAGAAGGAATGAGTAATACAGGATAGAGAAATGGAGTGATGGAGAAGTGGAGGGATAGAGGCAGGAGATGGAAGGAGAATTAAAACTATGAAGAGGTAACAGAACTGAGGGATGTAAGGATGGAGAGATGAAGAAGTGAGCTGAGAGAGATGTATGAGATGTGGAGAAGTGAAGTGTAAGATGGAAGGAGAAATGTACAGATGGACAGAGATAAGGAGACAGAATTATCCCTTTAGCTCTCCATCCCTCCATTGCTTCATCCATCTTCTTCAAGCTCCACTCCCACTGGACTTCACATCTGTCTGCTGGCTGAGTGGGACACCAGCTACAGAATAAAAAGGAAAAAAAAAAAATCCCCTCTGTGATATACGTTCAGATTCATCGCTGAAAACAACTCAGTCAGACGTGACATCATCTGTATTCACACGACAACTGCCCCCAACACCCCAACCCTCCCTACTTCCCGAGTGACTATCCACTCGCTGACCATGAGTGGGATCGTGGTGGGTGCGGCACAGATTTGTCACTCACAGCCGAGGCCTGAAGCTTAATGTTCCGGCTAAACTGTTACAGAATAGATGTTGACACCAAAGTGGCAGCTTCAAAAAACTGACATGACTGCAGGGATTTGGCGAAAGGATGCCAGAGGAGCGCCGTCAGTAAATGTGACACGGCATCATACATCAGAAACACTGTGACACAATAGTGTGACTGAGAAAGACAGAGGGAAGAGTGACACTACTCTCCCAGTCTTTTCTCTTTCTTTCTGTCTCATTCTCTCTACTCTCGCTTCCAGTTTTTCACACATGTAACAACCTGGATTTTATAACTTTGTTTCAGTGGGTCTGTTATGCTGATGGTTGTGGTTCTAGCAAGAGTAGTAACAGTGAAACCAGCAGTGGTTCGAATTTAATAATTAAAATAAATAAAGCAGTTATAAATAGTTATGAGACGACACAAAATCAGGCCTAAGACATAAGTTTTATGGTTCTTTTTGAAGGTATCCACCATGTTTGATGTAACAAGTCCTCCAACCTGAACGATCATACAGGTTTTCTTTTAGAACCCTCTGATATGATCATATGTGATATGATCTGATAAGTGTCACCCATAGCTTTGTGAGCTGCCGTTTTGAAGCCTTTAGTTTGTAATTTGGCCGTCGACATCTTGGTTTCTTGAAACCAGAAGAAACCATATTTGGAGGAGAAGGTGGAGCTGAGGAGGAGTGAGTGGTGGAGCTGACATGCTCTGTCCTCTATCCCGATTGTCAGGCAGGTCACCGTGTGTGGTACAGTCTGTCAATCACACAGTAAAATCTCCCTCTCTCTGTCCTCATTCTGCAGGTATCTCTGCCTCGGGAGCAGCAGGATCCAGATCCACCACCACTCATCTTTACTATTAACCACTGTTACCTGTCATTATTATTGATAACACCATTACCTACACAGCTGTTCCTGGTCTCTCTCTCTTCTCTCCTCCCCCCTCCCCCTCTTTTTATCATCTCCTCCTAAACCCAACCGGTCGAGGCAGACGGCCGCCCACCCTGAGCCCGGTTCTGTTGGAGGTTTCTTCCTGTTAAAAGGGAGTTTTTCCTCCCCCCTGTTGCCAAGTGCTTGCTCTTTGTGGGAACTGTTGGGTTTTTCTCTGTAACAAAGTAAGGTCTTGACCTTACCCTGTAAAGTGCCTTGAGATAATGTATATTATGATTTGGCGCTATACAAATAAAATTGAATTGAATTGAATTGAATTGAAAAGAAATGAACATCATGTTGTATTGAAGAAGATTTGAAACTAGAGACTGACACCATAAACTCATCAGGAAAACATTTACTGTGGTAATAAATCAAGTGAGAAGTAGAGACATTTTCCCATAGACTTCAATACAATCAGACTTCTTTTTACAACCAGTGGATAGAATGCAGCTTTAAGGCAGACCTGGAGTCCAAATTCAGTTTTATAAACAGTCTATGGATATGACTCATAGGACTGTCTCCTGAAATCTCCCACGGACTTTGTCACTCTATAAACTACATTTTCCCTCATAATTACTAGTCACTAGGTGTCATCAAACAACAAAACCTAACTATGGGTCATAATAACCTGCTGCACATGCTGTTTATTGAAATGTAATCTCTAATCATTTGTATAAAGGGTCAATAGGCAGACCAAATTAACGTTGTGGGGGATACTTTAAAATAAATAAAAATAAATAATTAGGTAATAAAATAACAAACATAATGGAGAGCAAGAGGCTGAAGGATGGTTTAAATCCTGCATGATAAGGCTTTAAGAGCACAGGTGAAGAGGACAGGGAGGTTAATTAAATGCACAATGCATCATATTTATTGGACGTGTGTGTGTGTGTGTGTGTGCGTCCACTGGATGTGTACAATGGCGTAATATGGCCAAGCAGTAATTGTATCCAAGTGACTCTTAAGAAAAATGTAATAAGAGCAGGGAAAAGATTAGGGCTGGAAATTGTTTAGGTATACAAGAATAGAAAAATAAAGAAAAGAAAAAAAGCAGAGAGAAAGAAAGAAAGATGGCAAGAGGTTAAATGAAAGAATAGAAAGCTACATTCTCTGGGAGAGAGATAGGAGGACAGGAGGAGGATTATATCTGCAGCGTGAGAGAGAGGGAGGGCGGGAATAAAGCAGATTTAACAAGAGAGATAGTGTACGTGTGATTATGTGTGTGTTGATAGTACTGTGACTCCTATTATTCTAGATAATCTCCACCTTGCTTGGGTCCCCTCCCCTGACTGCCCCCCTCTGTTGTTTACGTGCTACCTTTCCAGATATTTTCCATCTAATTGCTTTTCTTATTTTCCTCTTTTTCTTCCTTGTGTCAGAAAAATCCCCCCGCCCTCCCCTGTTTTTTGCATTTCTAACTGTCCTTGACTGGTCAGCTAATTAGTTTTGGAGTAATTACCTGCTTCAGTGCTTTGTAATAGTCTCTCTTATTGTTTAGGGGGAGAAAAGGAGAGAGGAATCACACAATAAAGGTATAGTGGGGGAAACCATTTGTATTGACTGTTTTATATTTGATATTTTTATTTCACAGCCAGCCTGAATGTCAAATTTGGGACATTCAGATGCTTTAATGTGAAATGGAGAAAAAAAAGAACAGTCACATGCAAGAGGGGGAGGAAGGTTTACTTCTTCCTCCCACTAGTCATGAAAATGTCAACAAACTTGTTTTTACCAATTGACCAACCTTTTGCATCATGGTTGCTTGTAAATCCACTTCAGATGACTTCGCAATTAATAACAAAGACCATCTTTTGTAGAGCGCGAAGGATGAACCAACTCCCTCCAACAGCTGCATATAAAGATGGATGACCTGTCTCCACTTCCTCCTCCACCTCTGGTGACATCATTTGGAGCCAGAGCCTGAGCAGTAGTGATCATGGATTGGAGCCAAGCTGTCGAGGTCCTGCCCATACACTCACAGCTGTCAATCATGATGTTACTCTCCTGTTTTATAGCATCTAATAACATATCAGAAAAATTATCACTTGAACATGCATCAGCTTGACAAGAACTAATTAAAATGACAGAAACCATCTGAAAAAAATATTTGTGGTGTACTTTGATTTGTTAGTTTGGTCCATGTCCCATCCACTAACGTGACGGGGGCGGGGTTTATGACCTAAACTGCAACCAGCCACCGGGAGGCAATTGAGATTTTTTTGCTTCCCTTTTGAGGAGCTGTGTTGTCATCCATCTTTGTATATTGTCCCAATTCAGGGGCTTCATCCTTCGTACTCTACAAAAGTGTCGCCATTGTCCCCTGTGTTGGCTGAACCAAAATGAGACGGTCTGGCCTACGCAGGATTTTTGCTTTGCAAAGTGTGGCAACTGCCGCCTAGTAACCTTGACAACATGTAACTTTTTTTTTCACAAAAACCTGAGGTTGAGGTTGATTCATGGGATTGGTTGGGCCATGAAGGATCCACCTTTTGTAGCCTTAGCTGCCCAGGAAAAGAAGGACACATTTCTAGGCCACATTTGAAGGATCCTTTGAAACGGGACAGTCTAGTTGTGCCGCTGTGGCACAATCGGTCTTCAAATGCAGCTTCTGAAAGATGCAGCCTGTTGAGTTTACTGCCTTTTCTCATTTCAAGTAAACTCGCGCATTCGTTTGATGAAGTTAATGCAGGAGACAAATTCCAAATTCTTTTCACTAATTTATTAAACAAGCTTTCACAAAATTAAAAGAGGATCGTTACAGAGCTCCGGGTCCAAACTATCTCACCCTGACAACAACATGCAGCTGCGCCAGTTCACAAAGTTTGACACACTAACCTCCCCTAACCCGGTCTTTTTATTATTGTTACACAAAGAAAGCAAGGAATGTAGGTTGAACTCTTCTTCATTGGCTGTTGCCCGACCGGCCTTCGCCCAGGCGCCTCCTTTGTGGTTATCTGACTCCATTTGACCTCCATCACTCCTGCCTGGCAACAGCTGATTTTTCTGTGTGTGGAACAGAGAAGAGAAGACAGAGACAGACACAACACTCCCCTCCCCTCAGGGCTGTCTCCCCTCTATCAGTTAACCGTGTCCTTGCACACTTCTATCCTCATCTTCTACCTATGCAGTCTATTCGTGGCATGTCCACCCCGCATCTGAAGAACAACCCCTTCACACATCCTTGGCTTCACTATCTGTAACACCCTGCTCCCTTTTGAGACTTCAGCAACTCCCCAACCTATAGTTATCAAAAGCAAGCATCATAACCTTGCAATCCTCACACACACGCTATTGCTATTGCAAAATGCTAAAAATATTCTTCAAGCCCCTGAACTGGGACACAGCTACAGTCTATGATCCTGCCCATATACTGCCACCTGTTAACATGTGATCACAGTTCCATACTTTGGTCACATGATGACAACTGAGCCAACTCCATGGCAACTGAGCATGCTCTGTCTGCTATTAGAAGCTCCCTTAAAAAGCTTGTCAGTGGACCTCGACTTAAGATTATTTTGTCCCTAAAATCAAGCATGAACTTTTACACTGATATAAATCATGTTTGTTTCAGTAGATGAGAAGATGTTACTGCACTACTAACATCATCAGCTCCCAGCCCACCTTTTAAAAGGTGCATGAATCCCGACAACAGTTGCACAGTAACATTGTTATTTCTGCCCTTGGATTGTTGATCTTGTGTTTCTGACACAGGAATGAATTGCAACACTCACAGGTTCCCATCTGACCAAATGCACTCATGTCTCAAAATAAACAACTTAAGTTTGGCTTTGTTGTCCGGAGCTGCTGTATTCTGTTCAAATGTACATCAGCCATCAATCTTGTGTGTTGTCAGGGAAGACAAACTGTAGCCGTGTCACTAAAAACAGAACAGAAGGCACATGCAGGTAGTACATTTATGGACACTTGAGTCTGACAGCAAAGAACTAAATAAAACTCCTTTTCCTTCTCTGCATATCCACTTACTGGAAGTCCCTACTGTATTTTTGTTTTAAAGGAATGGATTTCATCGCGTTTCCTCCGCTTCCTTCTCCTCTCTTGTCTCCTCCTGTCTCACAGCGTCTGTATTTTCCTCACTCAGCGGTGCAGTCGCAGTGAAACAGATGACATGCATTGTGTGTGTCTGACTGCCACTTGAACAAACACTGTTGGCACCAGTGCGTGTCAGTGTGTGTACTCATAAATTGGCACTCGGGGTGTCAGCACTCTGGCACTGAAATGGACTCTTCATGTATTCAGGAGGTTACGAGAGCTCCTGTTTATTTATTCAGTGCATCACACTGAGAACCGGGAGAGGAGGAGAGGATATACTGGAGCAGAGGCGGGATGTTCAAATGTTTTCTTCCCTCTGTACACACCATCTGCAGACCTCTCTGCAGTTCTCCAGCACTGGCTGTGGAGCTCCTTTTTAGGCCACAGGACTGCAGGGTATCAAGTGGGAACTAAAAAAGATGTTTCATTATCCTCTTGAAATATGAAGTAACAGGCTACATTAAGCTGAACTTACGTTTATACTTCACTAACTTACTGTCATAATTGTGGTGTTGTATATACATGTATAGAAAATAACACGTTTATTAACAACAGTCTACTGCATTGGTTCCAAAAACTGTGGGTGGGGCCCACAGGTGGGCTGCAAAGGTATAGTAAGTGGACCAACAAATCATCTGCGGAACAGTAACATTTTGGTGAAAAGATGTAATTATAAAAATAAAATTAAATATAAATGCTTTTAAAAAAGATTACACCTGTTTACACCCCCCCCCCCCCCCCCCCCCCCCCCTGTGACCTCATAAGGATAAGCTGTATAGCTAATGAATGGATGGATTCTCTCCTGTAACTGAAGCCCCTTTGACCTCCCTCAACCGCTGTGAAGGAAGCGCATCAGGCAGTCACCACCACACTTGAACTTTGTGTAGTGGATGTGAAAAAGCTAAGGGTGGAAATTGCTCAATGCTCACACATCATCATCATCATCATCATCATCATCATCATCATCATCATCATCATGGATAAACCTCCTGAATGTCTGCATCAGGAAGAATCACCATGGTCATGCTTAAATAATTACTGTAGACAAAACCAAAGCTGACTTTCCAGCACTGTATAGTGCGGTATTTTATTTTTTTGGTTTATACTATGACCTGTGAACAAATGAGTTCAATTGAGTTTATTAGTTCAACTTCTTCCAGTCAAGTAATTGGTATCTTGCAATACTCTGCTTTCAAGGTAAACTTTTATAACGTATAATTCATTCGGTGATCTTGCCAACATTAAGATCTTTTCCATTTTTTTAAATTTTACAGCAGACACAAGAGTGTTAGACTGAGGCGTCATTCATCCATACAGGGGGCGGCTGTGGCTCAGAAGGAAGACCAGGTCGCTCCATCACCGGCTCCTCCAGTCTGCGTGTCGACGTGCCCTTAGACAAGATACCGAACTCCAAATTGCCTCTAAATGCTGTTCAGTCAGTGTATGAGTGTGATGTATGTATGTGTGACTGAATGAATGTGGCGAGTAAAGTGCTTTGAGTGGTCTCTAAGACTAGAAATGTGCTATGTAAGTGCATTTTACCATTTACCATACATCCAAGTACATTCTGGGTTTTGTTCTGTTTTATGTAAGTGTGCTACTTCACGATGTGGACAAGACTTATGCCAGGAAAATTGTAGCCGTAAAAGCCACAGCACTTTAAACCACAATGTCTCATTTTCAGTAACTAAAGGTGTTAAATCTGCACAGAAAGTGTAAATAACATAACTTTTACAATTACGCTTTCTATGTGTTAAGCTGGGCTGAAAACCTACTCTATTATATTCTATAATGTCTTCACAACATAGTTAACACAACAGTAAAGCATTACCCTGCAAGAGTCATTTGTGAATGTTGACGCTTTTTTGCTGCAACACTATGTCCCATAACTTCTGTGACTTCTGTGAGTCAAGCTTATTACAGCTGCTGTGCTGCAGGAAGGAGCTGTGCAGCTACAATCTTTTTAGCCGCACCTTTCAAGCCTACAGAGCCTATTACAAGGTACATCTTTGGTGCAGTATTCCTTTAAAAAAAAAATTTAAAAAAATGACACACTGAGGGTGTAGCTTTTCCTTGCAGAGCTGAAGGAATTAGAGTGAAAACGGAGCCAGACACCGTTAACTTTGTGTTGGGTGAAAGATCAGTGCGTCCTAATTTATGTAACAGGCTCTGTCTGTTTTCTCCTTCTTTCTTGTTATCCTTGCTTCTTTGCCTCTGTGCTCCTTCTGTCCTCCTCCTCAGCATCACAATAAGGAAAGAGGTCGCCATCTGTGACAGCAATAAGGCCAAGTCAGACTCCTCATCTATTAATCAGCGCTACATTTACTGGCATACTTAATGCAGGCTGCCAACTGCGTGCAGGAACATAATGTGAGTAAATATTTAAAAAGCTCACCGTATGTCAGTTTGTGCCAGTGTCTCCTCCACTGAACTATGGATGTGAACAACTTGTAAGTGTCTTGGAAAATCAGGTAAGCAAACAGGTGAGGAGATGAAAAGCTGTTCCATCCTCTGCAGGGAAACAGAGCGGCTGCTGTACAGAGGAGTCAGAGGAAGAGTCAGACCCTTTCAGTAAAAGCCTGCATTGGCCTCAGACAATACCCAAACTCCTTCTCTCTCTGCACACCTTATTGTGTATTGTGTAGACTGAATTTTAAATGAATGAATTTCCATCCATCTTTAATTGACTGAGGTATTCAGACCCTTTGTCCTGGCTGTACAATGTGGTCATGTACATGCTGTTTTTTTACTTATACTTGAGGTGTGCCTAAACCTGTTTGGAGTTCATCTGTGGCTTAGATTGGACATAGTTTAGAAAAGCACACCCCTGTTCATATAATGGCAAAGAACCCAACAGCCCCTCTAACAGAGCCTCAGAAGTCTTCTGCAGGGACGGAAGGATGACCATCTCAGCAGCTCTCCATCAATCTGGCCTTTAATGTAGAGTGGGCACGATGGAAGCTTTGAGTAAATGCTATGAGTAAAAGCCATATGCCAGCCAATTTTGGACTTTGTCAAACAGCATTTAAAGGACTCTGAGAGCACGAGGAAAAAGATTCCAGGCCCCACTCATCAGCAACATCATGCTACTTGGTGAGAAGCCAGAGAAGGGTGAATTCAGCCAAATCCAGAAAACCTGTTCCAGAGTAAACGTGACCTAAGACGAGGACAACAGATCACCTTTCAGCACAACCGTGACCTGAAGCAAACGGCTGAGACAACACTGGAGTGGCTTTGGGCCAGTCCCTGACTGTCCTTTAGTGGCTCAGCCAAAGCCCAGACTTAAAGCCCACAGACCGTTTGTGGTGAAACCTGAAGATGGCAGCTCACAGATGTTTTCCATCCAGTCTGACGAAGCTTGACAGGATCTGCCGAGAAGAATGGAATAAACTGCCCAGATTTATCCAGGTGTATAAAGTTTGTAAAGACTGTAACCGCTGCCAAAGGGGCTTCTACAAAGTACTGAATTGGGTTTCAGATATTTCAAAGATTTGAATCACTTTGAATCACTATCAGTAAATTATCATCAAGGGTTATTAAGAGTAGACTGGTGCGCAATTTTATCTAATTATGATTAAATCTACAACACAAACTGTGCAAAAAGCAAAGAACTATGAATATTTTCTGAAGCCACTATAAATACCTCAACATACAATCCATTACTGTAAAAAGTCCCTTATTCAAAATTATATTTTGATTACAAAACATGAGTATTTAGAGCAAAAATATAATGAAGTAAAAAAAAAAAAAAAAAAAAGTTAAAAAATTCAAATTCAAACTACTTTAGAGAAGCAATAAAAAATTCATTGCTTGTGACCGGAGGGTCATCATCTCAATCCTCCCCTGACCAGCAGGATAAATCCAAGTGATCCAGTGGAGCTGCTCAGTGGGCATCAGATCAGAGGGCTGGGCAGCTTCCAGGGATGAGTGTGTGAACACGGCGTTCCTGCAAAAGGACAGCCTGGTTCTCAGTGAAACTTTCTGAATAAATCAAGGTTAAAGGAATATGAAGTTTAACACATATGAAAATAGAGTAAATCATTAACTTTACCATCATCACAATGATTTACCATCATGTTATGTACAACAAAGTAACATTTAGACATTTCTACCAACAGCTCAATCAGACCTTCACTGTCATATGCACACAAAAAAAAGAAATGTATGCAGCCCATTTAAGTGCCAAAAAAAGATCAAATGAAGTCAACACAAAAAGATCTTATCACAAGCGCTGCCCGTGGTGCTGATCCTATAACCTGCTCTGAATCAGACTCAGACACACAATGTGTTGTGTTTTGGCAGGAGCATGTTGCCGCTGTTGGATATCCAGGGTATCACCATCACAACCACAGAACCACTTACCAGACCGACTCAGGTTATCAGCCTCACACTGTTCACCTGTGTGCTCCCTAATATAACCACTGCACACCTGAAATAACATGCTCAGGAGGCAGCGTCACTGAATCTATGATAAAGTCTATCTTTGAGTTAATAGTGAAAATAAAAGGATTCAACTGTTTCCATTTGGGGCTAATTAAAATGTGAATTGGAATTAAAAAGTTTAAGGGCACATCAGATATGATCCTTACTTTAATATTGATCAGAGTTTAAAAGCAAAGAGGAGTTTCTCTCATCCTTCACAGGTTGCACAGCCTGAGGTTGACACGTTGTCAAACAGCCATTTCGATAATGTGTTAAGATTCACTGCGATCCCTTCCTGCGCTCTGCTGGGAAAATGCTGCAGTAATCCCCCCAACATGTTAAACATCCCATAAAATGCTGACCTTTTTAAGAGCACCTTAATTGCCTGACATTTGCAGTGACAAGTAAACTTGTGTAACCGTGCTGTTACCACGCTGGATGTAAAGGAAAATCAATGTCACACGTACGAGGGCGGCGGGAAACAACCTTGTGGCTCGGCAGTTAAAGGCACATCCACTCTGACATTCTGGGCGCTGATCAAACACAAAGAGAGAAAAAAAATGAGAGTAAATGGATAGCAGCGATGTGAGGGTCATTTCTGAGTGTGCTCTGAAATACACACAAGCAGCTTTTATATGATCAACAGGGACATCAATACTGCTTAAGTATAAGTAAGAATAAGGGGAAAAAAATGAAACGTATTATATGGAAAAATAAAATTTGCTACAGGGGAAAATGTAGGAAATGTAGGCAAAATGAATCTTATCTGTTAAAGCAGCAGCTGCAACTTCAGAAGCACTTTAGGGTCAAAAACTGAAACATTAAAGTCAGGGTTTGGCCTCAAGGCCGTTTTTATTTTTAGCCATAGTAGCTGTGTGGCTGTCAAAGCACTGCTGTGCCAGAGTCTCACAGAGCTGCTTGCATGGCTGTAGACTCTGCATGATTACCAGTTATGTCAAAGTGAGTGCTCCACATGTGTTACTTTGCTCTTATTTGTGGTTTGCAGGTTCATTTGACTAATAACTTTAGTTTGAAACACAGCACTTTGGTCAACTGACTGCCAAACAATGTATTCTAACAATTATCAGTCTGAATAGACAATAAACCACAGTCATCAACTGATGGCATAGTCTCTCAAATGGAGAAGGGTTTAACCAAATTACATGCAGCCCACTGTTTCTGAGGAGTGAAATATGAAGGGTGCTTGATGGCCTGATGTTCATGGCCTAAGGTAGAAGGAGATGAGTTACACAGCTTCAGTTTAAAGGTCCCATATTCTACACTTCTCCTGTGTTTTATTTGAAGTGCTGATCTCCACCAGAAGATATATTTGTGGCTTTAAGAACCAAAAACCATCTCAGTGTAGTTTTACATCTCCTCTCTGAGGCTTCTCTCTGGCGCTCTAGTAACAACAGATCAGTGAGCCAATCAGAAGAGAGACTCTGAGCCTCTCCTCTGATTGGCTGACAGAATGATAAAATAAAGATATAGTAGATTTCAGGTAAAAACTCAGAGAAAGCCAATCCTGCAAGGTAGGATTGTGGACTGGGCTTGGGGCATGGCTACAGGCGGTGACTCCTTTGTTGTGACATCACAAAGTTACGGAAGTCCTGACGACTCATTTTAAGGCTCAGTTTATGAATACAGGCTGTGTGCATTTCTCTGTGCATGTAATGAGAGCTGTGTAAGTCATCTGCTTCTACCTTAGGCCACAAACTTATAAATCACCCCTCACAGGTATAAGAGACGTCCAAAACAACACACAGGTTTACACAGAACCATTCTAAAACCACCAGTGTTTTCTGATCTAAATCTACTTTGTTGAGCCCCAACAAGGATTGGCTTCATGGTTCAAAGAAACCAATGTTAACCCATGGTCTTCAGTGTCAGTCACACACTTTGTATGAGAGATTTTGTGGCAGCGTGCAGTGTCTCATGGTCGTTTTTCACTTAAAAGCTGCACCTTTTCAACATTATACCAAACTCATAACTGCAGCATGTCTCTATAGGGTATCGGCTACATCAAAGTGGCTCAAAGGGGAGAAGAAGAAGAAGAAAAAAAGGGCCCCAAAGAATCCTTTGATCTCAGAAAAAGTGGATGAGAAGTGTCTTCTCCTCAAAACTACTTTGACCATCCAGCTGCTCCAGTGGATTTTAAGTGGATGGTATGTTTAAGAATGAATAAATTCCCTGTAGAAACCATAACCGTAACATGTAAATGCATCTTTGAAAAAAAGAACAATTATTTGAAAAAAAAAGGAAAAATACAAAGTCAGTGGTTTAGCAACCTGAGAATCTGTACAGGTCTGGAGCGCTTTAGTGCTTCAGACACTTGTTAGCAACCAACCTTTTTTATCAGTGTGTGAGTGTGTGTTTGTGAATGTATGCAAGGTGCAACTGAAAAGGACCATGAATGCTTGTATCCTCCCCAGAGGTTTTCAAAAATCCTCCTAAAATCCACTCTGTTATGAGATTTACACACACACACACACACACACACACACTGCCTGGTGGGCTGCCATCCCCTGGGGTGAAGAAGAAAAGGTTTGCCTCTCGTCAGCGCGTGGCAACAGCTGTTGCGGTTGACCTTCGGTCCTTGATCAAAGAGGCCTGCTTTGTCTGGTGTTAATATCAAATGATGAACATTCAGCTCCTGCACTGCCCTTTATATTCGCTGCCAAAAAGACGGCAGGAACACATCAGCTGTGCCCTGATTGGTATTCACAGACACTTGTGTAAATGATTATGAGGCTGCTGGATGCTGTTGGACAGTAAAGAGAAGACTGGCTACTTCATTCACTGTTGTCTCCTTAAGTCTTTCATAATTCTTCAAGGACCATCATACATTATATTCAATCTACTGCCCCCTCCCCCCCTCCCAATAATTAGGTTTATAAATCTTTATAGATTTATAGGTGTGTTCTTTGTTTCAGGAAGGAACTGTCTGCCCATTTTTCAACACAGCATGAAAATCAACTTGAAAGTCTGCTTTTATTGTTGCCAACGTTACATCATTGCAATGTGGCAATAGAGTGCAGACTTCTCAAATCAGTCTGGAGATTCCATTACAACACATAAAAAGCAACTTTGACAACAATAAAGCAGAGTCAACAGTGATGCAACAGCCCAGACTCAGGTAATTGTGTTTTCACTGGTTGATTAGGCAGCTCATGGTTTACGTCCAGTGGCAAAGAAATTTTTTTTTTTTTTTTTTTTTATTCCACACACTCCTCTTCTTCCTTCTTCAAAAATCTGGTAGCTGCATTACCCATGATGCAACACAACCAAGAGTGACATCACTTGAGGCAGTTTATCAGGTGATGCAGGTCTACACAAGGCTTTATATAATTTTTTAAAACATATGCAGCAAAACTCACCAAAACCTGCTCACAGACTTTGATCCGTAAACTTGGTGCAGTTTCTCTTTAATTGACAGAAGCATGATATGGAAAGTTTAGTTATTTTGCCTCAAAGGAATCCTAAGATATTTAAATATGACGACTGCTGAGAGTGAGTCGGATACAACTTTCATGTCTGCATGCCAAATATGAAGCTAGTGGCAGAAAGTGACAAGCTTAGCTTAGCTTAGCTTAACCCAAATACTTATTGTGGTTTTGGCCTTGTGAACGTAATATCTCCGTAACACCTTGAGGCAGTTATTTCAAATTTGGTACAAATATTCACTTGAACTCAAGGACGAATTGATTAGATTTTGGTGGTAAAAGGTCAAAAGTCAATGTCTGTATGACTTCAAAAAAAAAAAAAATACAGTATTTTCCAGACTATAAGGCGCACTTAAAAGCCTTTCATTTTCTCAAAAAACGACAGTGCACCTTATAATCCGGAGCGCCTTATATATGGATTAATTCTGGTTGTGCTTACTGACCTTGAAGCAATTTTGTGTGGTACATGGCGCTCACGGCGCTCTGTCAAAATGTTTTAGTACGACTTTGGTAAACTACAAAGCCGCACTGCTTGCAGCATTACGGCTATCGTAGTCAGGAGCGTCGCGGAGTAATACATACTGTGCTTCACCATAATATTACAGTGTGTGTGTATAAGGACCTATAAGGAGTTATTGTGAATACGCTAACGTTTGATTTAGCGGTATCAGATTGTGTTTATTTTACGTGTTACAACTGAACAATGTTGGGAGTTATTGTGAATACGCTCATTAACGTTTGAACAATGTTGAGAGTTATTGTGAACGCGTTTAATAAAGTGTGACTGACTTATCTGACTGTTTTGTTTCGCTTAATGCGCCTTATAGTCCGGTGCGCTTTATATATGAAAAAAGTTCGAAAATAGACCATTCATTGATAGTGCGGAAAATATGGTAATGCCATTACTCAAGACTTCACGCAGCAATTATGAAAAAATTTCGCACGAATGGTTAATTTCATATGACTCTGGATAAACAGGGATGTGATTTGAAAATAAGTCCAAGTTGCTGAGGCCTACAACTGGGAGGCGGTAATTCTAGTTAATTTCTGCTTGTGTAGGAATCACACATTAGAAAATTAAATTAGTAAATTCAGAGCCAGTGGCAGTTGGATTTTTCTCTGTACCTGGGACAGCAACAGGCTAGCTGTTTACAGACTCAAGATGATGACCTTTAAGTCATATGTGGAGTTATTGTAGAAAGAAAAAATGATTTTGCATTTGGCAACGTAGTCTCAAGACACAGTTTGTACAATATCTTATGAACAATTTTTTGTTCTTACGGATGTACAGCAACACAACCCCTGCACTGACAACCTCAGATGAAATGGGATTGAGCAGTGAAGAACAACCTGCAATGTATTAGCTGCAGCATTTAAACCTAATCTCCGTTTTACCTCTTTCAGTATTCTCTGCTGTAGGACATCGCCTAATCTTCATGTCTCCAGGTAACAACATGATGATATGTGGTGATGTAAAATGAAAATACAAATGAGAAGGACTAAAGGAATGCAAGAAAGAAGTCTCTACTAATCTACTGTCTGCACTATACAAATATAATGTTGGTTCATGGATATGCCTTCACATAAGCGGAAGCATCACTTACTTTGACATGATATACTCAACCCATGAACATTTAATTACATTTGTTGTGGGAATTGCTGGATCAGTATGCGTTCAGTAAACTGGGCTCCATCGCCCAGTGAAGAGTATACACACTTTCCATATTTCCACAGTGTTACAGGGAAAGTGATTATTATGAGCAATGTGAAAGCAAAAGCTATCAGACATCACGGAGATGGATTAAACCGGAAAATGCTTCTCCTGCAAAGGATTTCAGATGAAACAGGACAAACAATCAATGAATGAGGAATAATTCACATCATGCGCGCGCGCGCGCACACACACACACACACACACACACATTCTGGGATTCTTTGCTGTTACCCTTCAGTCAGATTACTGATAATTTAGCCAACCACAGTTTTGCACTCTCAGTCGATCAATACCTCTGTCAGATCAATCACGTGAGAGGAAAACAAAACCAGCGATGGCCACTGCCTGTGTGTGTTACATTCCTTCACATTTACAGCTAAATGTTCCCCACAAGGACTTCGTAAATGATGCACATCTGAAGGTGGTTTAAAAAAAAAAAAGTCACACAAAAAAAAACTCTGTGGACCTTCTGATGCGACGCACAGGAACATCTCCTGAAATACTGCCTCTACAGCAGCAGGCGACCACACCTCATCGTCATGGTTACAACAATAAACATGCCGAGAATCCCAGTGATGGCGTACTGAACCTTACAATACTTCCAATTATAAACACGTGGATGTGGAGTGGCAACAGTTTGGTTAGGTCTAGAGGTTGAAATAAATACCTCTGTAAGATTAGAGGACTGTTGTCGTCATGGTAACGATAATAAACACTGTGGAATGGTCATGGATAAAGGAAATACCGACTATCAGTTTCACACAACCGTCCACTCCAACCTGCTGCTAACATGGATTTGCCGCTCCATAAACTATATGGCCTCTTTTTTTTTTTGCTCTTGTCATAATTGTTACGGCCACTAGATGTCGCCTAAGAATAAAACATGACAGTGGGTCATAATAACCTGCTTTACCCTAATGTTCATCAACATTTACACAAAAATAAATAAATGTGATGAAAAGTATCCAGATTCAAGGGTAAAGCCTATGATTTACAATAAAAGTCGTTTAAGCTCTCAAATGGTTTTATTTCATGTTTCGATCTGCTTCAGAGGCTGAGAAATCAAGGTTTTAGAGTTTTCAGTAAACCCTCAGGTTTTAGGAGGTTGTTTTCACACACTGCTGGGGTTTTGGAGTATTCTTTAGGGGGGCACCTCAGGTCTTAATGGGTTAATTCCAACTCTTGTTGAACACTCACAATGTGCTGTTGACCTCCCCACCCCAGGAAAGTTCTGGCTGTGTTTAAAGAGACCCGGGTGTTTGGCTGCTCTCCACTGAAGTCAAGTTAAGCCCTTTGTATGAACCTTTGATAGTCTGCGACTGACTCGACCAGTTTTCATGAATAAACCAATTAACACAATGTTGATGTTCCCAGGTAGAGCGGCGTGCCAGGAAACTGGATGAAACAGATGCGGCCCCCGGCTCCTCCTCCCCCCTGCTGAGCGTGATGTTACTTCTAGTACCAGTACAAGAAATCAGGATCCCAGTTTCAATAACAAGCTCTGCACCTCTCCCCTTTTTTCTTTTGTAGTCGACATCAAAATCCACTTTTAATACACTGGAAGACAGATTTTGCCAAGGCAGCGAAAACAAAACAAAAAAACAGTTTCCATGCAGCAGGAAATTGTTTAATCTGACAGCGTGTAAAACAGTTTTCTCATTATCAGAGTGTGAATTTGAACTGTGCCTCACAAGTTCACCTGATTGGCACAAACGTTCACTTAGTCTCAAGGATGAACTGATTGGAATTTGGTGGTCAAAGGTCAAAGGTTACTGTAACCTCACAAATCATGTTTTTGCCATAGCTCATGAATTCACACACAAATTAGGACATTTTAACTCAAATATCTATGAAGATGAAATGTAAAAAAGTGATGATACTTTTGTATCCAAAAGGTCAAAGGTCAATTTCACTGTCACATCATAATGTCACACCTCTGGCTATTATTCAGTGCTGTAACTCAGGAAGGGGAGGTTGTGACCATATTTCCTGAAACTTGGTGGGTTGGTGGAGGGATACAACCGCGAGATGGTATTTGTAGTTTTTCCTTTGTTAGTGTCCATTTAACTGTCTGTAATCCTGTTTTTTACTGTAGTCCATATACATTTTTATCAACGCTTTAAAGCTCCTCTTCAGCTGTTTACTCAACAGGGATGTAGAAGCTGATACTTTACTGTTGTCACTGGTTTATTTATGAAAACAAAAAGAGTGAATTTCAGGCTCTAAAATAATCCATATGAATCAGACCATAACCAGCATATAGCCAGCAGCAGGATGACTCCATGCATGTTAGTGTATCTGATGTCAGAGTGACTCATGCACTGCTTATTTAAGTTACTTCCTGCTGTGCAGAGGTCTTCATCACAGCAGCTGATGATCTACTCCAGATAAGACTTTGCTCTGCTTTTAAAATTAATTTGAATTTCCACTTACAGGGCTCCTCATATCGTCTCTGCTTGGATATTAAAAATCCACTTAAGTTCATAGTCCTTTACTCTCTTTGCGCACTCGCTCTCCTGCTTTCATCACCTCACTGCTCCATTAGTATGTATGCCCCGTCAGGGTGGTCATCCACGTCATTAACAGACATGATGTGTAATTTCCTCTGCTGTGGGCACGTACTGTGTGGATTTCTACATTTCACATCTAACATATATGTATGTATGTATGTGTGTGTGTGTGTGTGTGTGCAAATCGATCCGTATGAGAGCAGCTGCCTCAGATCCATCACATCACAGCCTATGTGCATGTTAGAAATCCAAGTCATTACTGCAGCCAAATTTCTCCTCACGTCAGTCACCATTACAAGGAGATGTGTTGTCTGTGAGTAATTCCACAACCCAAAATGAAATTCAGAATTGTGTTATATATTATAGCTAAAGCAGAGAGCGGGAGCTGCCATGGAGTACATGAAGATTTATATTTTGCATCACATTATGGATCTTTATTTATTTTTATGTTCAAACCTCATCCTTCAACATCCCCACCTACGGCGCAGGAGTTTTAGGCAGTGTAAGGTTTATCTTTATATTCAGCTGTGATTTAGCTTTCATTTAAATTTTCATTTTAAAACATTTGGCGCAGCTACATTTTCTTCATTTGTTTCAACAGTTTGACTTCACTTATTGTTTCCTTGTGTTATAATTTAGTCAAAACTGACGGCTTTTAAGGCTGCCATCACCTGGGTTAATGTGAACAACGTCAGTTTTTTTAACTCAAATATTAATGAAACGTCTCAATTTGAGTCAAAGTTCTTGTGCATGTAAAAACAACCTCTGATTGTTGCAGGTTTGTTGAATTATTAAGTGACCTTTTCTGCAATGAAAGAGGTGATGCATAATCTCTGTGGCAGGCAGAACACAGACGCCCGCTCGTGTGCTTGTTCTTGCACACAAATCGCCCCGTTGTGCTTTTCTTTGCTAAAATAAGCTCTCTGACCTGACCTAACCCCAACCCCCCTCTGACCTGACTGTGCACGATCTTATTTCCTCTTAGCACGGGGAGCCAAATATCTTATCATGACAAATCACAGGATGACTGGGAGCTACACAAAACTGTATATATATATATATATATATATATATATATATATATATATATATAGTTCAAGGATAGAACGGACAATAGGACGTGCTTTTTAAAAGCAGAGTCCATATGGACTCTGCCTTTAAAAAGCACGTCCTATTGTTGAGTAAACTGTCAAGAAGACACTGGTTAGGCCATCGTGGATTTAATCAGAGGAGTCAGCAAGGGTGTAACTGAATTCATCTGCACAGCCTTAAAGAGCAGGTCAGCCTTTTTTGGGTTATGCTATCATTCCTCAGAGGAAGCGCGGCAGCTCTGTTGGGGGGGGAATGATCACAGCAGTCGAGTTGTTTGCAAAGAGGAGCCACCCACACACATATTCCTAAAAAGATGTTAACAGCAAGAGTTTTCAGACTCAAACCCACTAAAAAGTGAAACAATTTGAAGCAGTTGTATGAAGATATTTCTGTTTGTGTCATCCATGTCTGTTTGGTGACATCATGAATCCTGGAGCCTAATTATCCAGAGTCATTAAAAACAAAAAAGTAATTTGTTTACACCCAGAACATATAATAGCATGCTGATCTGCCAGGGGGCAGATCAAGGCCCAATCATCCACTGCCACACTGGAATATCTTGTGCAAAATTCAGATTTTGCACAAAGTAAACAAAACTAAACATTGTGCATTTACACCACTCATTCAAACTTATATTGCTGTGGTTGGTGCAGACTCTGTTTCCCTTACTAAACAGCCTGATGCACTGCCCCCTCTATGCAAGTACTTAACTGCATCTTGGGGATGTGTAGTGTTGAATTTTGAGGACGCACAACTAAAGCTTCACTCGAGATTAGGTTAGTTATCATGTGCATGCAAACACATAGTTAGAGGAGCCATTTGTGAGTTCTGCTATTGTTACCAGCCAGAGTTAGCCAGTGTTAGCATTAACAGATTTTTTGCAAGAGCTCCAGTCATTGTTGTGTTTACAGGAAGTTATACTGTATAGATCTTTCAGCAGCACAACTTCTTCAGGGCAGACTGGCCGCTACAGTGACTCGGTATCGGAAAGTGACAAGGCAGTCAGACTGGGCTGGGGCTAGCTGGTTAGCATGTTAACTTCAGTAGAAGAAAATACGTGATAGAGTTAACACTGCCATTTCTTTCCACCTCTGGAGTAAATGAATGAAGTTTGATGCTGAACTTTCAACGTTTCATCCAGACTGGTAAGTAAACAGCTGGCAATGCTCATGTTAGCTATTTCGTAATAGCAAAACTTACAAATAGCTGCTTTAAAAGATGGTGTGTCAGTGCTCAGATGCAGTTACAGCGACACTTGAGTGGGAAGCAATTTTTTTTTTTGCGTGATGTGTATTCATTTAAATTAATGCACTGCTGTTTGGTTTCCACATCAATTTTCTTGACACACCTATGAATGCTGCCTTTAAATGCAACTACTTGCAAGATGTTGTTACAACTGACATAAAAGAAAAAAATAAAAGGTCCCTTTTCATTACTCATATATTCTCTATACAGCCCTGAAGTTAATCCTGCCCTCGTGATGTGATGTTTGTTGGTGTTGAGGTGTTGGTTCAACTCCATATTCATTTTGGAAGCTGAGAGTTCCCTCTAAGATTCTGTCTACTTCCACTGATAACACAACCAATGAGACCATCCCTGCCTACAAAGCAGCTCTACCTGTGAGAAATTTGACTCACTGAAACCCCAATTACGTGTCTCTGGGTTCCTGTCAGTGAAGGTTTTTAATCTGGCATGTGTCAAATCCAGGAAGTCTCCTCATTTGATAAAATGACATGTCAGGAAAGAGACGCACCAGGCTGGAGTCACTCCTTACATGAAGTGTAGTTAAACGAAGAGATGAAGAGTGGCTGCGGGATGATTAATATGACAGCACTCTTCCTTTCCTGTCCCTTTCTATCACTTTTTGCACAGCTCAGGCCAACAATAATATATTAAATGTGTCTGCTTTACTGTCTGTTGTACAAAAATAAATATATAAATTATTTGAATATGTGTTTTTAAGTTGACATTTCCAGCAGAACAGTGCACTAAAACCAATTTATAAATAAAAAGTTACTGAGAAAAGAAAGAAGGAATGAAAACACCTAAAGTAGTTATTCCAAGACCACGCAGATCTTATATTTCCACAATGGCAATGAACACTGGCCCTCCCTACAGGACCAATGCTGGATTCACAATGATTTCTCAATGACACCTCTAAGTGTCAGGAATCAAACAGTGCACCATGGTGGGCTCTGTGTTCAGATTTTCATACCAAATTAACCGCTCTGGTGGAACGCCGACCTTCGCTGCGTGTGCGGATCAAAATCTCCTCTTGAGTCCTCTCTCCTGCCGGGAGCCCTGCGGGATCTGGGCTGGTTAAACATAGCTGGGTTCACACAGGAATAAAGGCTAAGGTTAGCTTTGATGGCACATCTCATTTCTCCATGCGGCATTCAGCACTTTGAGAGCTGGAGGGTGAATGAATAGTGGCACGGGTTGCTCTCTCTGCTTGAGTTGAAACGACAGCTCTGTCATTTATCACAGGAGCCTCAGAAGGAAGAGTTGAACTCTCGGTGGGTAGATGAATAAACTATACAGAGATAACCCTATTTTGGCTTTGCTCTCTGTGGACTCTAAGGCCATGAGCCAAAGGAACGGAGGTTAGGAAGGTCAGAGGGTTGGAAACCACATAAAACTCACCCAGATGTAATGTTTTTTTTTTTTTGTTAATTTAATCATTAAAAGACCATTTTTTTTAGAAAAGACAATGACTATTTTATCAAACCCTAAATAATCTTTCTGTAAATACACAAAACATAAACCACTCAAAATCAGAGCATTACACAAACTTTTTATGCATCTGCGCCGGCGACAGCCTCCTTTCGAATTGTGCGTCCGGTTGTCAGACACTCATTTGGACTCAAGGATAAACTGATTTGCGTTTGGTGGTCAAAGGTCAAAATTCAAGGTCACAGTGCCTACATTTACTTGTGAACGCTCTTCGCTCTTTACCCTGCCTCACAACTCAGCCCAGGTACATCACCGTCACCCTCACAGACTCACACTGAGGAGGGGTAACTGGCTAAACAGAGCCCAGACACACTCAGTGTGAGATGTGCCTGGACAAACATTAATGGTACAACTCTCAACATCACCGAGAACCTAAGTCACCAGTCGCTGAAGAGGCACACTGCACGTTACACGAACTGAACAACATAAAAATCGTCATAGAGCAATGAATCAGGTGTAATGGATGCAGAACCAGCCACAACACTTCTGACAAACCTAACCTGCTGACGCACATAGCAGTGTCCAGTTGTATGTAAGAGTTACTGCAGTTACTTTCTTGAAGTCGGGGCAGAATCTGGGTGTGTTGTTGTAGTTTTCTTTAGCATCTAAATACTTTGATTTTTCAGGCATCACGGAATAAAATCTTAGCTTGACAGGCTGCACATCCCCTGCACCTACACCCGTATATCAGCAGGTGAATAAAGGGAGGTACAATGTTGAAACAATGTAACAATGTTTTTTAAAAACAACAACTTAATGAGCTAATTCTGCCCAGGCTGTCCCATCAGACCGTCCTGAGCACAGAACAACTGAGACGATCTATAAAGCCAGATCATGAGAAGGCAATTCATTTCCCTCATCACATGAGCTGCAATATGAGTAGAGTGTATTGACACTCTCAGCAGTGCATGGTGGGAGAGGACACTGGAGATTCGTGTAGATCAGGCCCACGCAACCAGCATGCATGAGGTTTACGTAACATCACTGCATGCAGGAGTTAAAATGAAGTCGGAGCCACGACACTGATGTGCAGCCACAGCAGCAACAAGCTGTGAGACACTTGAGGTGATTTTTAAGACTCAGTTGCAGCCCTAAATCTTGTTTGAGACATTTTAAGGACTTGAATTTAGATTAAACACTTTCACACTTTTTATTAACAGGCAGTTACCACAGCCAGTATCGTATTTGACACTTTGGCGTGTGAGTCTTGCAGCAGCAGACCTGCATATCTTCCAATTTACATTCTCTGTGTTCAGTGATGTGATGTGTTTCAGGATGCTGTCCAGCAGGGTTGTGTACAGATTTTTTGATGGGCAGTGGCTCAGTATTTACTCTGCGCTTAGAAGCACATAAGAATATATTTTGCTTGCTACGAGATTTATAAACACACACTCCTCTCTGACACTTAGCAGGCCTGGAGGGGGGTCAGAGCGATAATGTAAACTCACAGGACTTGGTCATGTGTTGTAAAATAATGAGATGGTCCCTGTGGAGCTGGCATGCAGAGGTCAGCAGACAGCAGCCTGTTATGATTTCACTGATTCCAGGAGAGCTGGTTGGTTGTGTTTAAATGTGCGCTGCTGTATGACATTAAAGCACAGACTGTATGCAGCAGTAATGCAGAATGAGCAGAGCACGGTACACTGCTTTCCTACTGTAACTGTCAGCTAACAAGCTCAGGGTCAATCCAGCTACACACCCTGGGCTGCAGTTTGACAAATGCAGAATCTAAAATCAGCCCCAGGCTTTTGAATGAACTGGGCATACACAAAGTCCCACCATAGTGTGTGTCTGTGTGTGTGATCTGGTTCAGCTCATTATTAACTAAAGAAGGCTGAGTTAACATCAGTGTGGATCCATATACTGTACATCTACATCTACTGCACACTGAGGATAACTCAAATCATTATCATCCAATGTCCAGTGTGTGTGTGTGTGTGTGTGTGTGTGTGTGTGTGTTGAAAGGGCAGATTGAGGTTGAGCACGCTCAGTAAGAGAGGCGGTGGCGCATGGGTCGGTGCATGCAGAGGCTGTATGTGATGAATGGGGTTTACCAGGCCAGAAGACAAGGGCTGCAGCCAGTGACATGAGATGCGGAACATGGATTTATCAACAGCAACAGGAAAATCAATTAAGCCTCACTTGTGTGTGTGTGTGTGTGTGTGTGTGTGTGTGTGTGTGTGTCTGCCTGTGTGTGTTTGCGGTGCGAGACAGACAGAGACAGAGTGAAAAACTCTCAGTTAAAGTCATCCTAAAAGTCATCTCAGCCCCAACTTTTCATCCACCACCAAATCCCCGAGACTCTGATCACAAGACCCAGACCTGCAGGAGCCGAATGTGCATTTGCATCTTAGTATTTCAATCTGTATTGACCTACTTAAAGCGCCAGATGGGTGGGATGCACACAATACAGAATGGCAGATGCAGAGATGATATCAGTGCCAATCTCCCTGTCACACATTGGTTAAGGTGACCAAGGGGTGACGCACCCAAAAATGCTGCTGCAATCTGTTTAAAGTCGGAGGGATTACGGAGCGTCTTTACAGCCACACAGTCAGGAGGGGTGATTTCACTCTGAGCCTGCACTATTGTACTTTAACCATTCATTCTGAATACAACAAAGGAGGAGAGCGTTTGTAATGAAAATTTGTGAAATAAATTTGTACATGATTGAAGAGTTTGGGTTATTTTATGAGGCTGTGCGAGGTACCTGCAGTGGATTCAGATCAGCCACTTTAAAAAAAATCCCACAAAAAAGCTGATATCAGTTTAAGAACAAACTTAATTTGAATATCTTCACATTTTTATCCTGCCGTCAAACAACAGGAACTAAATTTTCTCAACCCCAGAACTATCGTATTCCTACGCACTCGTGCACTTATGCTTAGCTCTGTCTCAAACAGCTGATCTGCGGTCTAATACATTAATGTGGTAATTCAAAGGTTCACTAAATGTAGTTCCAAAGGAAAGGGCTGTTTGACGGCAGGTAATACACTGACTACAGATAAGCTCCTCACACACAACCACGTCAAATAAACCAAAAATATCAGTATAAGTGCAAGAATAGGGAAAAAGGGATTGACTCGCTTCTGGAGCCAGACTCAAGTGGCCATTAGAGGAAGCAGTACTTGGCCCTTCAGTGTTGGCTTAATTTTTCATCCCCAGAGGTTGTCGCTTCATCCGACTCAGGCTTGTCCAACCCAACCTGCAGTCCAAAGCATGATCTGTCAAGCCAGCTGGGTCGTGCTGGGTTGGAGAGTTTCAGCATGGACAGACTGGTGGTAAACTGAAGGAAGGCTCTTCAGTCATGAGCACAGTAATGGTTTGATTTAACCTCAGGGCCTGAACCAGAAAAGTATTTCAGTTGAGCAGTTGTTAAAGTGACCCACTGATAGAGCATGAAGCATGGACGTATCTCATGAATCAATATCCAGCTTAAATAAAGGTGTTCAGAAAAATAAGGGCAGACTCACACTGAGATGCTTTGCTCTTTTACTTAATTTTTTATTAATGCAATTATTCTCCTGTAACAGCTGGTAATAACTGCTGAGGATGTTATTTTTGAGTGTTTCTTCTCAGGGTCCTGGCAGTGTTAATATTATGAGCAATTATTTGTGGTAATTAGGTCAGGAGGAGGCAGCGGCGTGCTGAGGGGGGAATCACAGCCCTCAGCGACCCCGCTGGGGAAACTTCGCCTCGTGACTCATTATTGGCAGCACTGCAGAAAACTGTCAAGGAGACAAGACGGAGCTCATCATGTGTCTTGACTTTCTCTTGTAAATGTTACTAAAACCAAATAAACGTTGGCTGCAGCTGGTAAATCTGTCACTCCTCCTGGCTGCCCCAGCAGTTAGCGCTCCTCTCTTTAAAACACTCACTACAGAAGCCCCCAGCAGCCTGGTGGGTAACACTTTCAATTAAGAAAATCCTATTTACCGGTTATTAGTTGACATGTATTAGTAATGTATGAGTCATTAACTTTGGCTTTTCTCTCAGTAGTCTATTATTTAGAGCTTATTAGCATCGGCTTCAAATTTGCTGCATATGATTAGCATGTTGTGCTCTGTAAAGTGCTTCTAATTTATATGAAGGGTAAAACAAAACCGCAGGTATTACTAAAGCCCCAACTGCTCCAAAGACAGCCAGAGTTATTATGTTTCCAAACCTAACTGAATTCCTGCTCATCATTAACTGCATTTTACTGCACTGCAGCTCATCATTTCTGCAAGGGAAACTTGCCTTGCAGAAGCCATACACAAAGCAGAAGACATGCAGAGTGCTAATACAAATACAGTATATACAACAACTATTGAAAAGACAAACTAATAGGCAGGAAACTAAACGAAACTTGATAAAATACTTTGTAATAACATAATAAAATTAAATACTGCTTTTTGCACGTGGCTTGGAGTATTTTTGTTTTTGTCACATTGGCAGGAACAAGTCGACCCCTTCACCTTTTTTATACCATTGACAAGTCATGATGACCCTTAAACTTTGGTCCATGATCAGATACATCCACATTGTATTTCATTAAATACAATGTGGATATTCATGGTCATCAGAGGATAAATCGTATCCTGTTCGCTGAGCCAAGTAACATGTTTCTTCAGACCTTCTTAGTTCTCTTCTGTTATCACATTCTGGGAAACATGTCAAATATAATAATAAACTATATTGTATGATGCCTGGAAAGAATAATCATCATGATGGATAAACCCCCTTGTTTGATAGAATGGAAAGTGATGCCAAAACAAATTCTGCTCAAAAACAATGCAGCCTCAGCTCCATTCGAGTCAGACGCTGAGCTGAGAGAAAAAATAGCATCAAAATGTATTTTCTGATCCAAAAAGGTTTATATCTCAAATATTTGCTAGAAAGAAAAGAAAAGTTTATGACCTTGGGATATGCACACAACACATCAAGGTCTGAAATTTAGCGTTACCACAAAGAGCAAACAAAATCAATTCCTCATTGTAGTGTTCACGCACACTGCTGGCGTAAAAAAAGTCACCTTTTCCAAAAGAAAGTACAAAATTTGCATGTGTTGTTTTGCACAATTTCAAAAAGAAGCATGACAAGGTCAGCTAAAGGTTGGGAAATTGTCTATTTTTTAATGTGTGTCATCTCCCTCTGCACTCTGCAGTCCTGCTTGACACATGTTGCCTGGCTCGTAAAGGCAAACTGAGCTGAATGTGCTAGCAGTCGCAGTGACAGCAGCTGAACTTGATACTAATGGTAGCAAACTCAGACTGTGTGTAAAGATGGATGTGGCCTCTATGACATCACTCATAGGTTTCTGAAGAGCAGTTTGGAAGGTCAGAGTGAGCCACCCTTACTCCCAGCTAATCCAACAATAGGCAAAGAGGTGGTGCATGGGTGGAGCCAAGACTTTGGTGCATGCCAGTTTGTGGCAAGCATACGCTCACCCACCTGTCACTCAAAGTGGCAACGCCCTGAATTATGCATAACTTCAAGCCTTTATAAAATGTACATGGATGAGTTCGATAAAAATTCACCTCCTATACAGTATAGAGACCAAAACGATTTTTGCACCAGGCTGTAAACATGTTTATTTCTGCTGTAAAGCTGGACATTTTAACATGGGAGTCAATGGGGACTGACTCACTGTTGGAGCCTCAAGTGGTCACTGAAGGAACTGCAGTATTAGGTACGTCTGTGCCCTGGAGGTTGTTGCTTGGTAGCAAAGAGTCTAATAACTAAATTGTATATTGAAATTTGATCAAAATGCAGGTGCAATTAAGATAATTGGAAAGCATTTTAATACCAGGTGAAACTGCAAAGGCCCGAGTATTGGACGTCATCATCCAGAGAACAAATCCAAAAACAGATCACACATTAATAGTTGATGTAGCAAAAATGAGACAACACAAGGAGATGGGGTCAGTGTGGAGTTTCACTGCCAGCCACCCTCAAAATGCAACAAAGAGAAAAGGTCGAGGAAGAACAAGTGTGAAGAGGCTTAACAGTGACAACAAGCACATGAAATCTGGGCATGAATCCTGAACTGAAACTAAACTTTTTTCAGCTTTTTGATTGAAAACTTCACATTCGCTTTCCTTTCCTTTTCTATCTGGTATCTCGAGAGAGGAAAAAAAGTGTCTTAAAAGAAAAAGATGTGCGGTAAGAGTTTGGAAGAAGAGATCAGCTCGTACAGATTTCTTTACTATAACACAGCTTTTAATGAGCTGCTGGTATAACATGTTTGGGCTTTTATTTTAAGCATAATTTAAGTAATGACCTGTTTTATTTTACTACTGCCACATTTGTTATGTAATGGAATGAAGTAAAATTGGGTCATGTCATTATCTAGGAAAATGTTTTTTTTTTTTGTTTGTTTAAATCAAATGATGTAATATTCCTTTGATGCTACGTAAGCGTTGACTTCTCTAATTGAATTTTTTTAACCAGAAGTAATTCCTGGATTTTTTAAATATTCATGATTTCATGAGTCACTTCTCTTTCTCCTGAACTACAGTGCAGGAGTGTGCAAATCCTCTGTTCCTTACGCGCCTGGCAGCTCCAACACCAACCTAAATTTCCCTCAGCAGCGGCTTTGTGGGTGGCTTGAATTGAAATCCCCTTTGTGTCCCCATTGTTTGCCCCTGCTGGGCTTCCGTCTTACAAAGAGAAACATGACTCCGGGGCATCAGGCAGCTCTGACGGCTTAATAATTCATGGCTTGTCATTGTGAATCATTGCATACTCCCCGACTGCAATCGTTGAGATCATTTGCTCAGCAAACCCTGCTAAATGCCTCCTCCATTTGTCACAACAATAATTAAACATTTCACATTGATCTGGCCACCTGCGGTTGATACATCTGACCTGAAATAAAGTGGAAACACACAGGTGGCACTGTGAGTGGCTGACGTGTTGTGTGGTGTAAACAGGAAGCCCTGTTCAGATGGGTGTAGGATTGGACAGCTTAAACCGTCACACTGCACATCTCTTAAAATCACAAATAAAATGTTTAAAGGCAACTTCAGCACAGCACAGAGTGTGCAGTTCTTTTTATAGGGATTTAAATATACTGTATCATGGTCACACTAACTGGGTTGTAATTGCAGTTTTGCACAAAATAGAAGTGACTTTTGAGAACAGTCAACAAAACACAGTTGCAAATGGTTTGTGTTTCCATTGGGTGATGTTGTGTGAATAAAGCTGGGTTTCCTCCTCTCAAAATATCATTCCAATTAAACATGGCAATGGATTTCCAGCAGTCTGCCTCTCAGTCGGAGCTGGCCCCATGGGGCAAGGCGCCACGACTTCAATGCAAAAAAAGTGTTTTAATTTTTGTGAAATATTGCCAGTATATACATATATTTATATTTTGCAACTTTTGGGAGTTTTTTTGGGATTCAAGTGTTTCCATTACACATTTTGAAGTTTGAAATTTCAAATGCACATTAAGCAGGTTAATGGAAGTGCACCTATACTGACAGATGCATCCATCAATGGTTAATTTAGAGCATTGGAGACCAAGGACAGCCACCATGTGCATGAAGATCCACACCTGCAAACCAAGCAATCAGAAAACTACATGAGGAGCAGAATACACTGGAGGAAGTTGACATAGTAATATACACAGATACAACACTGGCATATGCAATCATATCATATTATCATATATATTATTATCATATATATTATTTTTTGTTTACTCCTAATTGTGGGACTTCTTTAAACCTGAGACTGTGTTCATTCTCTAATGTAGCCAGGTGGTCTTTATTGTAACAATGATGACAATTATTGTTACCTTTCTCTAAACCTTATCAAACCATAACCACAGCAGTGTTCGATGAGAGAACTTTTTTTTTTTTTGAGGACTTGTTGGCATGCACAGTATCTATGGGTGAGCAACATTTGAATTAAAAACAGGCAAAAAAACAGAAAATCGGTTATCGCACAGTGTGTAGGAACCTTTGATCATGACTTACTACATACAAACCTGATTTCATTCAGTCGTTGACCGGCTGAAATTATAAAAAAAAAAAAAAATTAGATTAGTAGATAAGAAATACACGTGACATGTAGTCATATCAATGCTGGCACGTGTGTGTGCATGTGATGGAGGTTTCTGGAGCTTCAGAGGCTTTCAGGGATTGATGTGGATGTTGCTAGAAAGAAATCTGAGGGCCAGCTGTCGCTCCTATGTAATCCAGGCCAGGTATCTTCACAATGACTCATATACACTCACATTTGTCTGCACAGTCAGACATCACAGTGATGTCTGAGTGGGCTTCACCCATGTAAGGAGAGACAAGTACAAAGCACTCCTGAAAATTGAGGTCCTGGTTGTCTCACAATGAAACTTCTGTGAGGTTTGTTAGAAGTGAGAATGTAATGAGGACACAACTCTAAAACACAGGGATTTATGGGTAAAAGGAGACAGATGCTGACGTCTGACTGCCAACAGCTCCTAATGAACAAACTGAACTGAGGCAAGCTGGAATGATGCACATATCCACATAATTCTTTATGCCTTTGCCAAACAATGCAGACTTCACAGAGGAGGCCAATTACGGCAAAGAGCACAGACAGTAAATAGCAATTATTCTACTAGCATCCAGCAACTAGCTAACACTGTGACAACTGACTTGTCAATGGATCAGTTTTCTTGTCTTTGATCAGCTGATGGTGAAACCCTTCATCAAAGAATAAACAGTGTATCATCGCCATCAGGAACATGCACTGACCTGCCCGAATACGAAATAACAACAGTCATTGCACAGAAGGCAAAAAGAAAAATGAGCCAGAGGAATAAGCTGAACACACACATTAGGACTTGGAGACAGGAAACAGAATAAGTAATGATGCCACAAATGACACGGACGGCAGTAAAAGTGATTAACTAGAAATTAAAGCATTCATGAATAAATTTACTCCATGAATCACCACTGCTCCAAGGAGCTGCAGGAAGAAAACTCCCCTGTGTCCGACATCTGCTTCTGAGAAAACGACTTTTACACTTGTATGTGTGAAACATGTAATATGTTAAATGCACATCTGTGCAGCTTGTCCATCAGTCACAGACTCACACACTCTCCTGTCAAGAGGGATGTTCCTGCAGACCAGAGGCAGCTCCATATGGGCAGGGCTTGACATAAGCAGGGTATAGAGAAATGATGGTGTCTAAGATTGATCCAGTGTCAAATCATGGTTGAACCTTCATGTGGACTATTTGCACAACAGTAGCTTGTCAAGTGGTAGAACTCCTCAAGCAGATACGCTGACACAGTATTTGTGTGTAAACCTAAATGAAGAGGCAGTTAGCTCATTGATTATTAGATTTTTTTAAAAGATATAATATACTCAAGTAAATCCACTCATAATAGTTTTTTCAAAAATTAGATGAAGTTAAATCGTTAAATGCAAAGCTAGCTAGGTTAAGCATTGCTGTGTAGGTGAGGTAACTTAACTGATTATTTAGACATTTGATCTGATTTGCAAAATGCTGATTAACATGACAGATTATTAATATGAAGAAAGAGTGTGTAATGATGAAGCCAACGAAAATGAGAAAAACATTTACAAAAGCTTTTATGTTGGCATTATTTCATTCAGTGGATATTTAACTGTCTTCCCTCTAGAACATCCACATTTTATGCACATATTAAAAACATCTTAAACAGCTGGTCCTCTCCAGTCCCTTATTTCTATGTTTAGCATTGGCTCCCTTTGGCGTCGCCATATTCTCTAAGAGACACCCACCTTTGAGACTCTTGGAAAATGTATTTCTTTTGTGGCAGCAAAACACATCATAGACACCCTCAAGAACTCCTGCTTGTTAAAATGGGCTAATGAAACACTTGTGGCTAAGACTCACTACAAATGGATGTGAAAACACTTGGTACCCGTGCACCATAGGAAAAGGATCAACACTCTCTGTTACAGTGCTGCTTTCTCCATTTGAACAGAATACCTGTTGTTGTGAACATAAAATGACTTTCCATTATTTCAAACGTGATATCCCCCAAAAAATATTGTCTTATATAGAGACCAATATCGTTAGTTTTTTTTAAAAAGAAAAGTCACGATAAAAGATACTATCAAAATCCATCAGACTTCATTTTAAGTTTTGAGAGTTGTGTCTGACAAGTCATTAGCTTTCAAACTCATTAACATATTGAGATCTCATCACAAAGCCCACAGAATAAATATAATGAAGGTTTAATGGGCATAAATGGGGTTTTAGTTTGGCTGTTATGTGCATGCATTTACATATATGTTTTTTAAATTAGTTATTTGCAAGTTTTGCTATTGCTACCTAGCCAACATTAGCATTAGCAACTGACTTACCTGTCCAGAGTTGTTACAAGTTCAGCATCAAACTTCTCACCTTTACTCACCAAGAGCTGTATCCAGCAGTGGAAAGCAACACCAATGTTAACTCTTGTTTTTCCTCTATTTCTTTCTCTTCTTTTTCTTGTGCTAAAGTTAGCATGCTCACTAGCTAGCCCCACCCGTCGGCAACATCTCATCACTTTCCGATACCGAGTCACTGTAGCGTCCAGGCTGCTATGAAGTAGTGCTGCTGAGAAGACATATTATAACCTTTAGTCTTGTAAACTCAACACTGGCTGAAGCTCTCGACAAGACTGGTAAGTAAACAGCTGTAAATGCTAACATTGGCTATGTAGCAATAGCAAGATTAATGAATAGCTCCTCCAAAGATGAGCAATAACAGTTTTCTATTCACAGAAATATGAATATGTGAAGCAGACAAGTACCTTCCTACTTAAAAAGATTTAAGCGAAACAACAGTCTGCTGCCCTGAGATCAGAAACATAAATCTATACATACCATAATTCTGCTTTTTTTTTTTTTTTTCTCTTGTTGTCTGACTTTTCTTGCTCAAATTTAGTGAGAATCTACTCTCAACCACATTTTTCTTTTTTTTAAACTTCACTCTCCTGTTATTTTTGAATCCCACTCTTGGCTCTTGACACTGGAGGAAGCCGAGCGCTCAGTCGGTGCATTTGAGGCGAAGCTGCCAGTGCTCCATTAATTATGGGGCAGGGTGTGAGTTGGCTGTGAAAAATGATCAACAAATTCTGTTAAAAGAAAACTGACATTTACACAAACACAACACAGCACAACATACACACAACACACACACACTCATTGGTGACTTCACAGTGCGTAAAACAGAAACACAGCTTTCTTTGCTCAGCTCTTTTGAGACTCCCTCAGCATCCGATGCAGCTTGGGTGGTTTCACAGCTAATTTGCAACCCAAAACAGCACAGTTTCACCCACTCCCCTCACATGCTGACAACACAACCTGTGTTTTTATTGCAGATGTTTTTGTTCATCTTTTTACCCACCTGTGTTTTGCATTCACTCAGATACACAGGCCCACACCTGGGAGTTGTACAAGCACAGTTTTGTATTTTTGGCCACTATGATGCTCAAACTTAAGTGGCCAAGTTGAGGAAGCCTTGATGACTGTTGTTAAAGGAAGGAAAAGTGTCACTGATTCATTTTCCTGGTCAGGGTTTTCCAGGTTGGCGCTGGAGCCTCCAGGCCACCGTCACTGTCCAAGCAGGAGACGTCTTAAAAAGCTTGGCTCCATTTATTTTGGTCATGGTGTTTCTGGCCAAGGTCTCACCTGCAGGTCTTATCACACAGGATTTCACACTCAAAGTTCAACATATAGCAGGTTTGTTCTCAATCAAAGAGAGGAAGGAGAAGTTTTCTAGTTTTTGGAGCATTTCTTTTTATTCTTGCTACTAAATTTAAATCATCTGTGTTTAAGTTTTGAGATTGAGTTTTGAGTAAGATTGAAATGAACTGAAATTGTTGCAAACCTCTGTTAAGAGATTTTTTTTTAAATGTGTAGTTAAAATTTGCTGCTGTGATCAACATGTTTGGAGATTCATTAGCCTTGTGTTTGTGTTGTGTATTGAGTTATTTAATATGTTCACACTGTTAGAAGAGGAAAAACAGGCAAGTGCTTGGGACCCACAAGGAGAAAAGGGGCCCCAATGGCCCATCATATTGGCATATTTCTTAATAAAAATTATAAACCTCCTTAAACCTCTGGTGCTGCCTCAAACACCCCCTAAGGGGAGGGGGGGCTGAAAATGTTTGCCCTACCCATTGCCTGCATATGAGGCATTTAAGAGGCATCTGTAAATTGCAGTGTCTACCAATAGTCCGCATGTGAGGTATTTAAGAGATTTAGGATTTTGGGGGGGTTTGTCGCTGAGCCTCTTGCATGGGGGCCCCACAGAGTCTAGGATCACTACTGTGTAGATTGGTGGAACATCAACAAAAATAAAAGGAGTGAGCTTGGAAATTTGTGCAATAACACCAACAAATGTGTCTTTTTCCTCAATGTCCACATGTAAAAGGATTATTGTTTGCTTCCATGGCAACCGCTGTTTGCTTTATGTTCTGTGTGGAGCGGATAAACTAGCGATGGCCGTCCGGGGAGGTTGTAAGTGCGACATGAGAAAAAAAAAACCAAAAGCACTGCAGACTGCTTGATGCTTAAAAGACTGAAAGGAGGCTGAAAACAATCACTTCAAGGTATTCATTGAATATCGTTCACACTGTGGGAAGAAAACTCTGTTTTCTGGTCTAGTCTGGTGTGTGGATTGCTTGTTTGTTGGAACCTACGCACCTGCTGGTAATTACACTGATTGACTGACCTAAGACGAATCTGTTTTCTAAGGAGTCTGTATCCCCAGGTGTTGCAGGTCGTGAAGCTTCACATCATACCGACCTGAAACATGAGTGGGAAAAATTATATAAACTTTCAGTTGAAATAGGTTTCTTACAGCTCAGAGCTAAATAAAATCCAATAGTAATAAAACTCATCTAATATAATATTATCAAGTGTAAGTATAATCAATTCAACTGATTATAAAGGAGCTGTTTACTTTTATATTGATTGACAATGGTTAACAAACTGCTCCAAATATGTAATGTGAAAAAAAGGAGCAACTGTGCATACATGAATGAGGTGATGGTGTTACTAGGGGTACACTAGTTATTTTTCTATTTTCTGCTCTCCAAGTACTAATTGCTCTGTTAATTGCTTTTTTTCCAAAGCGTCTGTTTGGATTTTAAGTAACCTCTGATTTCATCTTCGCCTCAAATAAATTATCCACTGAATCATCGGCACAACATTTTAAATTGAGAGCCGCTCACTCACTCATGTTTAGTCTGTGGCTTTTACAGCTTCAGTTGATATTTCAAAGACACGCTGCTAAATGCCTTTAATTTCGTCCGCCCCTCAGGCGTGTAATTATGTTGTTATTGCCAGCAGTGTAGATGCACACCATATATGACAGCTGATGTCAGCGGTCATTACCATTAGATGTCCCTAATAAACGCTTATGGAGCTGTCAACTTTCCACTTTGCGGCGCAACAGTAAATGGCATCAGCGTGAGGTGGTCGACATACTTTTCTCCCAACAGACAATTATCACTCACATACACATCAACCACACACACGACAAAGGAGATGACCTTTGAACCCTCCTGCCTAAATCCCCACGATAAACTTCCTCTTCTCCCATTACCTCTGTGTTCACCTGTGGGACAGCTGGGTGTCATTTTGTCCTTTAACATCATAATCTCTCTACAGTCTGTCTGTGATGATGTCACATGTTCATTAGACCAAAACTGGTGCTGACTTTCCTGTTGTCCTGTGGAGTGGACAGATAGACACAATGTCACCAGTTTCCTATTTTCAGCTGCCAGTGATGAGCTTCACCTGGAAGACATTACATGTTGGAGACTCACTCCAGCCCCTTAGCACCAGTGTGGCCCCACAAACCAGTGGGACCAAAATGGAATGACAGCAATGACAGTTGAGTTGGCCTTCAAGACAGCAGGTGGGGTTGGGGGGTGCTTAGAGGAAAACACGTTCTGCTGCAGAGGACGCAGTACCCCAAAGGCTAAAGTCAGAGAACAGTAACATCACAGATGCAGCAAGTCGACATGAACGTGATTGCCTGCAACTCTTGCTCATCAAGATGTGTACTGATACATATCTGTGGTTATTTTTAGGCAGGTACACTGTGTGATATACATATATAATACTGTGTGTATGTACCTGTACTGCTACACCTCTGGCTTTAGTTAAAGGTCCCATATTGTATAAAGATGTGTTTTTTGATTATAAAGCAGGTCTAGGTTCTATATTAATACTGTGAAAGTATCAAAGCCTCAGTCCACAGAGAAATGCACACAGCCTGTATTCAGAAACTGAGCCTTAAAACCAGCCGTCAGGACCTCTGGAACTTTGTGATGTCACAACAAAGCAGTCACCACTTTTAGCCATGCCCCAAGCCCCGCCCACCTGGACCCACCATGCAACCTTGCAGGATTAGGTTTCTCTAAATGTTAACCTGAAATCTGCTCTATTTTTATTGGCTCACTCAGAAAACAGTCAGCCAATCAGACGAGAGGCTCAGAGCCTGTCTTCTGTCTCCAGAGAGAAGCCTGAGAGAGGAGATGTAAAACTACACTGAGATGGTTTAATGTTCTTAAAACATGTATGTATCTTCTGATAGATATAAAATAATAATGTAATGTATTTTCTGATAGATATAAACACTTCAAATAAAACACTGGAGAAGTTAAAATATGGGACCTTTAAGGGACAAGTGTCTGTATAATGGTCAGGTGTGTGTTACAGGTGTCAGATTTTTTGACTCTCTCATGATGTTTGTTTTCCAAAAGTATAGAACAAATTCCATTTTGTCAATTTTTTTCAGTGCAGAACAGAATCATCTAACTGCAGACATTTTTTCCTCACACCAGAGGATATTTATTGCTCTAAAAGTGATGTGAATTTAATTCATCTCTTAGACAAAAAAGATATTTAAAATGACATGAAGTACAAGTGCTGCATCAGTGCCAATAAACACCGTCTCAGTGCCCCGTAGGCATTTTTACAGCATTCACCATAATATCTTTTGTGCATCTGTATGTGCCAAAGTTTTTTACTTTTCTACTTCCTCAGGCTATGAATGCTTTTTTTTTTTTTTTTTTTTTTTTTTTTTTTTTATCAAAAAGCTCAGATCTCTCTTCCCAGAGTGCACTGCAAAGATTTTATCCATTAACTGTATATGCAATATTTCTGCCTTTAATTTTTACTTTGTGTTGAGTCTGAATGAGCCTTTGGTAAATCAGGCCTTCATATCTCACTTAAGCCTTAAGCATTGTTTATTAACTCTCCTTGGTCACTGAAGTGGATTTCAGCAAATCAATCTCTAATTCTTGATTTCAAAACAACTAAATACCAATGAAAAGGACTAATAGCTTTTGCACAGATGCCTGATTAGACTGTTTTTATGGAAAACATATGTACATTTCTGTGTGGTAAGGAACAGTTTTATGTAATTATTCCCCTCATGCTCTATAGAGGCAGTGTATTAACAGCTGTATGTGGGAGGGCAGACAGATACGTTTAGATTCAGGCCTTTAGGCAGCTTAAAGGCTGCTTTGTTCCATGGTTTGGCACTTTATGACACTATAATCAAACTCCCACTTTGAAATAATACAACATGCAGTGTGTGTGTGTGTGTGTGTGTGTGTGTGTGTGTGTGTGTGTGTGTGTGTGTGTGTGTGTGTGTGTGTGTGTGTGTGTGTGTGTGTGTGTGTGTGTGTGTGTGTTAGTATGTTGCCTTGAGTTTTACATTTCTGCTTACAATAGGTTTGTGAGTGTGTGGGTCTGGGTTTCAGACCAAAGAACAGTTAATTGGGGACAGTTTTTCCAATTGGGAAACAGCTGCTGTTTGTGTCAGTGGTAAGGGTTCATGGAAAGGTTAGGTAAGGAAGTCTTATATAGAGAGGAGAGGAATAGTAATGATGTCTTTGTTTTCAAATGAAGTTTGAGAGCAGAGAGGAATCAGACTCCCTGGACTGGCCTGACCCGGGTCTGGGGATGGCCCCCAACTGGGTGCACTGGGGTTAGGTCTAGGGTCCAGATTATGGTCAGGGTCAGGTCAGGATGGGACCTTTGTTAGGTTTGGGTCCAGGGAAGAATGATGGTAAAGATAAGGAAAAAATTAATAGTTTGGGTTAGAGTCTGACTACAAGACTTAACTGATAATGAATCCATTTCTCTATGTAGGTGAGAGGGCCACAAGGTCATCGCACACCTGGCTCTAGGCATGGTTACGTCAGGGGGTCAGCAGTAAAGGTTAGGGTGTCAGAGCTGAACAATGGCTCGGACTCAGATGCAGACTGACACAGTAAGCGAGTTCACAATGTCCTTTAATAAGGCAAAAGTCGGTACACAGGAGATCAGTCCGCGGAGCAAAGGTATCAGAATCGGTAGGCAAAGGCAGGGTCAAAAACCAAAAACAAGACAAGATACGAAGAAGGCACACGGGGAATAAAGGCTGGAACGTAGTCATAAAGAACTAGACGAACTGGCACAGAAGGGAGGGAACACAGAGACTAAATACTCTGGGAGAGGGAAGACAATGAGACACAGGTGCAGCACATTAGGGCAGGGCAGGTAATCACACAAGGGGAGGACACATGAGGGCAGGAAGTGAGGAACCTGAAACGAGAAAAGAGGTGAGTATCAAAATAAAACAGGAAGTACAAGACAAAACACTGGGGGAAACAAAAAAGGGAACTCAGCTATCCAGCTGAGGCATGACATAGGGTTATGAGAGAGAGAGAGAGAGAGTGCGGCATGAGGGGATTGAACAAATCATTCCTCTGCTCACTGCTGCACAATGAAATAAAGTTTGATCTAGTGTTAAGTATAACATTAACATTCACACTGTTAAAATAATGTGGCAACATGTGGCCCAGACCACCTCCAAATGTGATCAGTGAGTGATCAGATCTCAACTGCGTTCTCAATGCGTCTTGGGCCCGCTCACACCTGAGCTGAGAGCTGTCAGCTCCAGGATTGTATCACCTGAGATAGATTTGAGTGCCAGGTATGAACAAGGCCACAGTGAAAAACTCCAAGAGTCCAGAGATATCCCTTTTAGGTTCCTGCAAGAATCTGGATCATATCTGGAGAGAAAAGGCCCAGGTTACACACAATTTCCTCACACCATTTGGGCCTTGAGCATAATGTAACTAAGTCACTACCACTACTATTCTTCTACTTTTAGTTCTACTTTTTGAATTCACGTTCAGCTGCATCGCACATCAACAGGACTGGTTCTTCACGTGCATCTGCTGTTTGTGAACCCCCCGCTGATTTCACCCTCCTCCTCCTAAGCTAATATTATATCCGTCCTACAACAGGGGCCTCCTGGCTGAAAAACCTGCTGCTGAAGTCAGAAAGATAACATTGTCCATGTTAATTAATTAGAGATATAACTTTACTCCCTGGCGCTCTTCCTGTTCTCCCCCTGCCAGGAGCAGCTTCCCACTCTCACTGTCAGAAATTATAAATAATTTTGGCAACAAGGCCGGACTAAAGGGAGGATAAATGAATTAATGGTACTAATGTCTTTCCAAAACTTTAAGATGTTATAAAGGTATCTCAAAAAGTGCCTTAAAAGTTAACCTTCATCTATATTAGAAGAAAAAAAAAGAGAGGGAGCACATGGGGACATTTTTTTTTTCATCACTGAGTCACTGAGTTTCTTTGTAAATAGTCAATGAAAGTTTAAAGCAGCAAGAAATTAAAGAGAAGTAATCAATACTTAATAAACCAGAATTACTGAAATTATAGCCGGCTTACTATTCAGCAAAACAGATGGGAGTTACTGCTGCTGCACAGGGCAAAAACACTAACACAACATTTCTCTTTAACGTCTCTGTAAATTGTTGTAAACAGCTCAAAAACATGTTTGGCAGCTTTGTGACAAATTCCAAATACCTCAGAGGATTTTGTCCACTGATCTCGGGTTGTATCAGCCGCACACAAACCCCCCTGCTCTCAATTTACCCAAAATGCTGAGCCAACCCAAACAGCCCTGCGTTTAACTAATGACTGGACTATAAGTTAATGAGCAGGAAAGGAAATTGAATTAAAGCCGGCGTCTGGAAGCTCTTTAGTTGCTAAATCATTAAGCCTGTGTGTGATATCTTTACCGCTTTAAAAACAGGAATTAAAGCAGTGTTTAGTTTTTTTTTTTTCGACAAAGCCTTCTTCTCGACTTATTTGTGGTGTGTTTACCAGCGGATGTTTACTGCCCTTTGTTTAGCTTGTTGTATGGACTTGGGAGTAAAGTCAGACATAAATATGACCTGCAGGACAAACCGTTGGACTTCATTATGTCCCACCCTTGCAACTCTTGCAAGGTTCCCAGGTGAAATACATGGGTAGGATCCTCTCCTCTTCAGTAAAGATTTGATTAGGCGTCACAACACAAAGGACTTAAGATTTAAAGGGAAGATCCTGGTCTTGGTTAAAGGACTGTGCAGGATTTAATACCATCTAGCAGCGATGTTGCAAATTGCAACCAACTGAATATCCCTCCCTTTCCATGCATGTAGGAGAACCTACAGTGGCCTTCAGGTTACATAAAAACATGGCTGGCTCTGTGGAAGAGGACCCACTCCCTGTGTAGATATGAAAGATTAATTGTAACCAAACGAAGACACAATGATTCTTAGTTCCAGGTGATTAAACACTAATGAAAATGTAAATGTGAATATCATAATTAATTTCTGCCCATGAATCCTACACACTGGGCCTTTGAAAAACCAGACACCGACTGTTGGTGGATTTGGGATGTGAAACAGCTGGATGCCATCGTGCTTTGTACGCCCAACCTTAAGAGATTCTGCAGTCCTATGACATGGCCATGGTACTTCCACCTTTGTTACTGTTTTCTAATGCTGTTGAAGGTTTGTGTGTGTATCTCAAAGGAGTTTTAAATCGAAAGCAACTGGACTTGGTTATTTGTCTAGGAAGACGTTTCACCTCTCATCCAAGAGGCTTCATCAGTTCTTTCTCGCACCTGACCAGGCTGGGACTGGTCCAACTGTGTAATGTCTGAGGGTAAATGAGTTAAACAGGCATGTGTTTGTAATTATAATGGGGTGAGAAACAGAAAATGCTGATTTTACAGTTAATATACTTAAAATGTATAGGATCAAAACAGACTGGGGGCTTCTGTAGACCAAGTGTTCTTTTTTTTCCGCAGCCATTTCCATGTTACCATTTTCAAATGCATACTATACTCCTTTAAAAGCAGTATAATCACCTCCAGCACTGATCTGCAATGCAAGTAAGAACGCAGGATTAAACAAAAAAGGTAAGTAACCATGGGAAAAGTCAAAAGTGCCGTAAACCTATATTTAAGTGGAACAGTTTGCAACTGCCTAAGTTGCAGGGATAAGATGATTTTTTCTTTCCTGCTGTTCTTGCTGTTTTTCTGGGTAGCACCTTCTTAAAGCGAAGCCTGTTTATTTAGCACAGAAGTGTTCTCCTGCTCGTCGAGAGAGATAAGCAGATGCAGGAGTGTTCAGCAGCACAAGGTGGATTTAGCGTCCTGCGTGGAAGCTTGTCATTCACAGACAGCTGCAATTAGAATGATAGTGCATAGCCATATGCTATTGTACATCCCATCCTTTCCCCTGTGGGGCTCTGCTCGTCCGCAGGGATTGGCAATGCCTTTGGAGTGAGCTGAAGTGCTAACACTGCTCCCCCGTCTCGCTGCCCGATGCCTCTCAAGGATGTTTCCCCTCTGTGCTCTCTGAAAATATGGCCAGCAGCCACAAATGATGTCTGGAAATGAATAATAAAGCGTGTAAGGACTCCACAGAGGGCGAGCACAGACACGTGCTCGAGCTGAATTTGGTTCTCTTGACAGGCAATGATTTGGGCATTTGCATAACCTCCTGCAGGGTCTTTTCTCAGCTGCCACAAGCTGCTCAGAGGTCTTCTTACTGATTTATTTTCTTTCGACTCTCCTTCCTTTTCTTCCCTGTCAGTCTGTCGTCTGCTTCATTTATTTATTTTTTTCAGTTTCCTACTTTCTTCTTCGGTTGATTTGTTTTTTTTGCTACTGGCATCATAATGCTGGTAAACTGGGTTACACATATTTGCTTGACGAAGCAAATGCTTGACTTAAGGGGGGAAAGACAAACATCTCTTTTAATTCCAGGCAGTTCACCTGGGCTCTGATGGTGTTGATGTTCACTCTGTGAGGCACAAGGAGAAAGTGGTGGTAGCAGTTCTCCATTTAATAACTTCATTTAAAGGTTGTAAATACGGTTTTCTACAGCACTTTGTTAAATTGCAACTTTATAGCATCGACCAATATTGGCAAGTAGAATCCTAAAACATAAGTGTGTGTGTTATTGCTACATATAAAAGTGTTTAATTGTGACCTAATAGTTTTCCCTGGATAATCTGATACCCACACAGCAAAATACGTGTTTTTAACCAGGCTTTTACTTTGAAAAACTTTTTAAAAAGGGATATTAATAATGCATGAACTTTGCTTTTTATTGTTTGGTCAACATGGTTTTGTACCGTAAATAAAATAAAACCACAAATAAAAGTAAATAATTGTGGGGATTTACTACAAACAAGTAAAAGTCAGGGGAAAAAAGCAGCTTTATTTAAACAAGTAAACCACAAAATCCTGCCAAACTCACTGTTTCGCTTAAATAAAAGATGATGCTCTCATTGTCACAATAAAAGCCTCTAAGGGATGGGAAACTATGTGGAGGAAAAGTTGAGGCCTCTGATGAAAATCAAGTTTTTAACCTTGTTAGTATGTTAACATGATGTTTTTTTATATAATACATAAGAGCGAAATAAGCAGTCAACGCCATTACTGTGTATTTCCATCTTGGAATTTCATTGAACCAATTACAGAAAGCCAGGGTTTCAGATGTCATATAAACTAAGGAACTAACCATGTCAACTTGTGGGGACAGGGGGCAGGGCAAAAAAACCCTGCAACCTTCTCGGTCTAGAGAGCCTGAGTTAGCGTTAACAAAAACACTAACACTGTGTCAGCCAGTGCCGGTTACAAGCTAACAAATATCATAAAGAAATAAAAGATGCTAACTATGCTAACCATTCTGATACATCTGCCAGTCTCTGATTCTTGTCTCAACAGACTCCTCATCTGAGTCTGGGTCTGACTGAGGCTCAAACGTGGCTGAGTCTCTCTGATGTAAGGACAGAAACTTTAAGGCAACAGCAGTAACAGAAAACAGATTTTTTTAAGCATCAGTAAACAGGAAGACATCACACTAAAAAATAATAAAATATACTCAAAACACGTGGTGGAGGGTCTCAGAGACTCCAGTGTTTATTCATATGTAGGCAAAACAACAATACCAATGTTTCAACAACTCTAAGATCTACAGCCCTGCCAGCGGCTCTGTGAGGCTGCACAGCAGTGCTTTCAGCTAAAAGCCGAAGCACGCAGCATGCTCTCAGTGAAAATGCTAACAAGCTGATGCTTAACAGGACTAAAGTTTAGCATGTTCACCATCTTTGTTTGGCACACTAGTATGCTAATACTCGCTAATTAGCACAACAAAGACTTGAGGCTGATGGGAAAGTCGTGCAGGTACGTGGCCATAAACCAAAGTATTAAACTGAAATTCTGACACAATGATGGCCCTAAGATAAGAAATTCATTCATCCAAATCACCAAAGTTAGTGCAACTGATCCTGAGGGGAACATGGTGGCACTAAAGGAAAAGTCGGGAGATTATTAAGTCATGAGGATTCATCCTCAGCGGACCAACGTCTAATACTGCCAGAGCTGCGCTGCCAGAATGTTTTGGGGTTTTTTTTGTTACAGTTGGGTAAATCCTCTGCTTTCTTTTATCCAACTTTAACATGGCTTTGGCACACACACATTTCTCAGAGTTAAAGATCAAGAATGTCTTTATAGATGTTTAATAATCACACAGAGAGAAGCAGATCATAAGTGAGGTTGAGAAACTGAAGAACTCCCTCTGCTCCCTGAATGTGTTTGAAAGGCTCTCTGTTAGATGGAATCACTAAATGAAGCAGAGGATGCTGCTTGAACAAAGTGATGGGGAACTAGAGCACTACATTTTTCTTCCTCCCATGCTGTTATTGACACTCCACCCAGTGTGTGTTGCAGAGGTGAATTTGTTTGCACCTTTTCTTTAAATTTCATTTGGTTTGACCTCCAGTTTTCTATGGCTCACATACTGTTCTGATACAGAGCAAATGAGCCAGAAATGCATGTACAAGTTTCTTTATTTTTAAGGAAATTACAAAGTAAAAAGGAAATATTTCTGTAAATACAACTATAGCTAAAAACCACCTAATAACTTTAAGGAAAGCCAGAGCCTAAGGAGAGCAGGAGTGATGGAAAGAAGGTACGATCACTTTTTAACTTTCAGCCCCAGACTTCTGGATGACCAGCAGAGCCATGCCCAAGGAGCAACATTAGGTTTTTATGAGACCATAGCTCAGAATGAGAGTTTCCCAAAAGACAAAGTTCCAAAACCCCGAAACCTGAGAGCCAACCTGCAATCTCCAGAGCTCCCGAGAAATACTTCATTACCCTGAGGTTTTTAACTCCACCTTTTAGCCTTTAGCTACTGATCATTCACTGGGGACCTGAGCAGTGGGCCAAGGCTGTGATCATAGTTAATGTTCTTTTTATATCTGCTGTAGTGGAATAGTTTGGTTTGTAGCATCATTCTTCAATTACATGTTCTTACGTTTTTTCAACCAAGGCTTTTAAAGTCCCGCAGATAAAACACGTGGTATCCTAGCATGAAGAACAATAATACAGATAAACGGTAATAATCATTATTCTTCCACTTGTGTTTCTTTATTGATTGGTGCTTTAAATGGAACTCCAAAATGTTCAACATTAAGGCTGGAGTGCAGGATATTTAAATATAAATGAGCATCTGTTATATTCCAGACTGTTGCCAAATGAGTTCACACAATGCTGATAAAGCCATCAGCACCCGATAAATCTCTGTGTATTCTGGAGTATCAGATTTCAGGTAAACACTCAGATAAACCAAATCCTGCAAGGTTGGATGGTGGGTCCAGGTGGGCGGGGCTTGGGGCTGGGCTGAGGGCAGTGAATGTTGTTACATTTCAAAGTTATAGAAGTCCTGAAAAACATGGACACGTACCTTTATACAATATGGGACCTGTAAGACAAAAAAGGGATTGCTGAATAGAAAAAAATGTTTTCCTTAATGTTCAGCCTCAACACCCATACATTACATATTTGCATATCTTCAGTAAAAACTGATAAGATAAGTACTCAAGTACATTCAGGATATTGTGAGTCCTCTATAGCACACAGAGATTCTCCCACAGTGATTCCTTCAACATCAGTTCTTATTGTGTTTTTTCTTTTTTTTTGTGAACTGAATGATCACACTGTGAACACACCATCAACCTATCACAAATTTATTAGGCGCTGTTGGCAACTAGAAGCACAGTAAATCCAGACTAAAGCACAACAACAGGTGAATTACTCACAAAATGTCAAACTGCTGCAATTTTGGAAAAATATATTTCTGTGTTTGATCCTTTCTATAAGAAATACCTGCTTGTTTTGTGAACGATGTGGTTCTGCTGGCTTTATCCACCTGAGAGCTCCTTCGTGCACTGGGCTGGTTTGCAGACCTGGTAGGTGTGAGGTAAAACATGGTAAATGGCAAATTGCTCAGTTTGGGTTGGGAACGTGTTGTCTCAAGGGAAGGAGTCAGTGCTACTTTGCATTTACTTGAGATGGTCCGGGCATCTGATCAGGATGCCTACTGGATGCCTCTCCGTACTGGTTTTCCTGGCACATCCAGCTGGGAGGAAGATCCCGGAGCAGAACTCTAACAGACGGATTACATGTCCCCTCTGGCCTCGGAACATCCTCAGATCCCCCCGAGAGGAGCAGGAGGATGTGACTTGTGAGGAGGGAATATGAACTACTTTCTCCTGCTTCCTGAGTGGCTGAAAATGGATGGCTGGAAATGAAACCTCATACCAGATATTCATTTTTTTTAATGTGACCGATGCATTTCTGTACTTGATGTCAGCTCATCACTTCTGTATTTGCTCATATTCCCAACACAGCCGATCAATATTTATTGAAGAATCAGAAAAAAAGTATTACACACAGCTTGGACTTGTGTGGCTTTATTGATTAATGGAGCAATTTTGTACTTTGTTTTTGCACATTTTGCAAGCGAATATTTTCCAGTTTTATCCGCTAAATAAATTTAATTAATTTACAAAGTAAATTGTGTTGTGTACTGATGCATCAGTGCCTGCCAGGCGTTGTTACGTCATCCTCTCTGTGCTGCAGATCGTTTCTGGCATTACTGTGATTTCTCCCACCACTCTGTGTGTCTGGCCCACCCCTCCTTCACCTTCCCTCTCCTCTTGCAGGATGATGGATGTGGCTTTGCTAATCATGAGCTCTCCCCCTGTCCCTCATCCTCTGGGAGACCCTCTCTCAACTCCATCTGCTTTGTTCCCCTTGGTCCTCCCTCGTTTCCTCCTTTCTCTTCCCGTGTCAGTGTTGTTCCCACTCTCTGTCTTTTCTTCACACCATCTCCTCTCGCCTCTGTTTGATGATGGATTTCGCTTCATCAGTTTCTGCTATCTGAGGGGCTTTCGGGCCTGTGATGCCAGAGGACCCAGAGGACGGCGGCCAAGCCAAACCTTCCCAACGAGGTGCTCATTAAACTCATCACGGGAAACTAATGAGGATGAATTTGGAGCCTGGATGCTCTTTTGTACCAAGGGAGTGCTGGGATTCTCTCAAAGTGTCTGTTCATCTGTTACACCCAGATTACTGAAATAGTTTTTTGTTTTCATTGTTTCTTTGGATTTAGCTCCAATTTTTTCATTTAGATAGATGTGAAACAAATACATCAGTCTCCAAGAATATGTTGGTCAAAGGTCCCATATAGGATAAAGTGAGATGTCCATATCTAATTTTTATTAGACTTTAATTTTTATTGGTTCTATATTTATACTATTAAAACCTAATTAAAGAAATGTATCAAACAGTTCACATGTTACATAAAATTAGAGGCTTGCAGAAGGCAAATTCTCAATTTTAGATAGAAGGCCCATTGCATTTATTCCATCACTTGACGTGTGTCCAATGTTTCTAAACCAAATTTCTAAAAGAGTTACCTACTGTGGGCCTATAACAGATATAATAGATGTCTAAAACTGTAGTGATTTCTGAAATGATAAATGAAACAAATCTTTAGGACAATTTCTGAAAAGAAAAGACACACACACAGACGTGCACACACACACACAAACACAAACAAAGTTTTCCCCCCAAAAAGCTCTTAAAGCAACATCTGTAAATATCAGTTTTGAGTTTGACTCCTGGACATGTCATCAGCATGACTTTAAAATCCATAGTGGGCCAGTTTTGGTTTTGGTCCATGCCGGCTCATTACTCCAAAATGGCCGCCATTAACCGCTGCCATTAGCATTTTTAGTTCCACCTGCTATGACAGGACAAAGTAACAGCTGTGACAGAGGTCTGTCAGACTGCTCTGCTCTGCTGTGTGTGGTCTATTACAGTTGATATTTTCTGTTGGAATGTATCAGTTTTGCTTCATGTTCAGTCTGAGAAAACCTCTCCACATTCATGGTCCACACCATTCTCAGGCCTTCTCTAACTAAACCAACTTACTAACTAACCTTCTGTGTGCAAAAGAGAGTGGCTCTGCAAGTCTGTAGCAGTGTATTTATTATATGCATGAGTGAGATATATATACATTCTCAAATATCCAAGTCAGGAACTTTCTTTGTTGCATGCACTCTGAATAACCTTTTCTATTAATAAAATGCATGGGTACATCAAAGCAAGTTATAATTAAAATTAAAATAACTGGAACAGGTTGCTTGTTCTTTTTTTTCCTGATAAATGTACACCTGCATTTTATAACACAACATGCAAAATGCAGCAAACTTGAAGGAAGAGTAAAGATGATTTCAAAGCCTCTCCTGCTTCTCACCTGCAGTTTAAAAGTGCTTTTCTTCATTACTTTGTGTAATTTGGATTCACAATGGTCCCGAGCCTATTTACCCGTCTGTGTCATTTAGTTATGGATGTATGAAATGAGAGTTTTTCCTCTCGTACCCCTTTTAATGTTTCCTGGAATTGATAAGAGGGAGGAAGCTCATCACATTACGCTGCAGAGCTGTGATCCTCCTTTGTCGCAGCTCACTCACACTAATGGGTCTCATCAGCGTCGCAGGCAGATACTCAACTATTAGCTGAGAAGAGACAGAAGTCGTAATGGGAAACACAGAAGGGGGGGGTGGGGGCAAGGTGGGGGGAGGCGCTGGGAGGAGGAAGAGGGAATGACAAAAAAAGTTGAAGAGACAGAAGAATAAGGAAAATGAAAATGACAGAGACAGGATAAATTAATATTGGAGGTCACTCTTATTCAGTGGCTAGTTCAAATAAAAATATGTCTGTTTGTTTTTGGGAGTCTGTATCAGTGGAAGTAGCGATGTAATGACTGAACTTGCACTTAGTTCATCAAAAGATCTGCTTTTATAAACACCTCCTACGTACGGTGGCCCTGAGAGCTCAACAAACTGCAACTTAAGAAAACATATGCAAAAAGACACGTGACAAACAATTTAGAAAACAACTTTATCAATTTAACAACATGTGCAGCAAATACTCATAACACAACTTGTCTATTTGCACATGTTCTCTTAAGTTGTAGCATATTTAGGTCTCAGGTCTTTTCTTGAAGCCAAAACAACTGTAGGTCCAACAGATGAAACTTGGCCCAACATGTGCCTGGGTCCTCGGCCCGGGTCTGGCCCATAAATTTCCACATTTGGATCGATTCAGGTTGTTGTCCAAATGTATTGGCTGACAGCTGGAACATTTGTGTGTGCCAGAATTGGTCAAGATGTGCAAGTAGTATCTGAAAATCATGCTGTATATGGGCCAGATTTGGGCTGTGGAGCCAGGCATATGCTGGGCCAGAAAAACACAAGCTTGCGGCCCAAGTGTGAGATAGATCTAAACCTAAAAAGTCAGGTTTGCCAGATCAATACCAGAGTTGAGATAACTGATAGACCAGAAGTGCTAATACTGTTCTCCCAATAAAAATTATGGTATTTATTGTGTGGGCAGGTGACCAATAACAAGATGTTGTATTTTTAGGTTCAAGTGACAAAGACCTTTTATGTCACAAAGTCTGTAGATGGGAGGGGGTCAGGACAGACTTTGACCCTGGGACACTGCTGTTCACTCACCGTTTCCTACTGATAATAATTATTGGTTTAACCATGAGCAAAATTATTCAATTAATTTGAAATCAAACCAAGATCTTATCCTGTTGTAACCAAACCAAGTTTGTGCCTAACCCCAACCAAACCTTTAACTTGAATCAGTTGTCAGATCAGAAAGTGTTTATGGGTTGCTCTGTACAGCAATTCAAACCTTTGTATTTTCGCATTTTGTCATTTTGAGGACTTGGAATTGGCCCTAGTGCACTGCACCAAGCTCAGGAGCTGACACTGGCCCTGAATTAGCTGGAGTCCTGCTAACTGGTGCGGAGTCGGAGATTGAATCAGCCCAAGTCTGCACCCACTAAATGTCAAAATCTACATCAGATATAGACATTTGGTCCTCTGGTGCCAGACCTCAGGTGATTGTACAGACACTGAGCCACAGTTTGTGCCACTGTCATGACTACTTGTTGTTTTTGGAAAAAAGAAAATGTTAGAACAACTGAGTTTGCTAGAGCTGTCACAGCCAACATGGCTAAATGTAAGTTCCTTAATTAAAAAAGTTTGCATATGTATGAGCACAAAGGAAATAAGGTGATGGTATAACTAATGACATTAACACTGTTAACTACCTAACTGATTAACCTTTACAGTCAGTGTGGAAAATAAATGAGGAAAAATAAACTAAAGTTAATTAAATTAATTAAAGTTAAATGAAATTCTACAACATGTCAGCTTTATTTTTTTTCACAATCCTGAACAGATCCCTCGCACACACACACACACGGCAGTGCATGAGTTCGTACAAATGAAACTACACACACACACACACACATACACCATGTTACCATCGCCACTTCACATCATAGGGTGAATAATGCATCGGGTCCAATGGTGACAGACTGCAATATGGAGCAGTTTGCCCTCCCTAAAAAAATCAACACATGTGAGTTTTCTTTCCGATTCTCAGACAAACTGACTCAAACATTCACAACTCTCACCTTGACTGAGGTGAGGTGAGGTGAGGTGAGGTGAGGTTTGCTGAGGTTCTGGTTGAGTTGCCAGACCTGAGAAAAGATATTTTTACAACCCGCATACTTTTGAGATATATGACTTTTTCAAAGGGCTTTCATAACTATGATAAAAATATGGTATGAAGCCAGACTCATTCTTTAATCATGGTATGACATCATTTTGTTTTCACTCACAAATGTTGTTTCCTGCAGACAGACTTGTCCAAATCTAAGTAATGAAGTAATGTTGTCATAAATGATAGAAAGTGCAATAATTAGACCAGAGAGAGTGTGAAAGGGAACCCAGTCCAGGGCACGTTCTATTCAAGTGTTACAGTCCCTATAGTATCTTGATGGTTTAACTAAAGCTATCAAATAAATGTAGTGGCTCTCTCAGGCTTCTCTCTGGGGCTCTAGCAACAACAGGTCGATGAGGCTCTGAGCCTCTCTTCTGATTGGTTGACTGTTTTCTGAGTGATCCAATAAGAATATAGCAGATTTCAGGTAAACACTCAGAAAAACCAAATCCTGCAAGGTTGGATGGTGAGTCCAGGGGAACAGGGCTTGGTGCATGACTAAGGGCAGTGACTGTTTTGTTGTGACATCACAATTTTACAGAAATCCTGACAGCTCATTTTAAGGCTCAGTTTCTACAGACTGTGTGCATTTCTCTGTGGACTGAGGCTTTGATACTTTCACTGTATTAATATAGAACCTAGACCTGCTTTATAAATCATCAAAGACATGGACATCTACCTTTATACAATACAGAAATGGTACGGTCCACTTAAGGGGTGACTGTGTAACAAGATTCTTCCAGGCATGAACGTGGGAAATATGTTATTATAATATTTACAATTACACATAAGAAGGATATATAACTGTTTCAACCTCCCTGAACTGTTTTTGCCTCTTTTGTTGGTGGGTGGGTGGGGGGGGTTACACCCCAGCCAGATTATAAAAAAATAATTTTCCTAAAGTGGTGCTTTTTTCTGTTTAAGACAAGTTCTGAACATGTGAAATAAGGTTTATATCACTCATATCTATTTGTTTTCTTATCCATCCATTCACCATTCATACATCCAGTCCACCATTCATGCATTCCTCCACTCCACCATCCCTCCATCTGTTCACCTTCCCATCCATCCATGAACCATCATCCTTAGATTGCTCCACCCTATCACATATCTATCCAACCATCACCCACTCCACTATTTCTTCATCCATCCATCCATCCATCCATCCATCCACCTGTTCACCTTTCCTTCCATTTATCTGTCCATCTATCCATCCATCCATTCATCTTTCACATAGTGTGAAAAGGGAGTAGACCTAAAGGCTTTTCCCCAGGTCCAGAGGCCTATTGATGGAGACATGGTGTCATCCATAATGCATTTCTCCCCAAGGGAAGCCTGTCTAGCAGAGTGAGAATTTGAAATTTGTATATTCACACACACACATACACATGCACATTGACAACCATGCACACACAAACACTGAGATACACACAGAGAGTCTCAGAAATCTTTGTCATTCAGATCCATTATGGATTTCGGGAGCGGTCTCTGAGCACAGTGTGGCTCTGATTTATCTACATGAGATGCTACAATAACAAGAGAACAAACTCTGCTTCTGATTTTCAAGTAGGGCATACTGAACACACACACGCACCCACACACACACACACACACACACACTACCTGCACGTCTATGAGCTGACAAAATAGGCTTGAGAGATGTTATCGATGCAGCCACACATGCACAAGCATTTGCTCTCCGGTGGTGTTTTCTGCTGTGAGGTGGCCTCTGTTGTTCGGCACTCACCTACACGAGTCGGGTCAGTAGGTGAGGGCACTGCACCCTGAAAAACAAAAGGCAGACAACACTCGACATGTAATGCATTTTGCATTCCTGGCACCGGTAGTCGTGTGCTGTGTGCATTGCATTTTTAAATTGTAAAAGCTCAATTCTGAAAATTTAGGTTTTCTCTTGAACAATCAACCACAAAAAAATAGGTTTTGAATAAATCAGAGGAGAGAAACAGGATGATGCAGTTGCAGAGTCATGCTTTATTTTCGATCTACTATGGCTAATTTTAATAGTTCGTGGGGTTGAGGGGATTGGGGACTTGGTTAGTCACATTCCCAGAGTCTGCTGATTGGACTCAGACAAGAAGTCACACATGAATCTAAGCCAAGTCGATGTGTGCTTTTTGGGATACATGCTAGTTTTTAGGTATAAAACAAGTGTTTCAGAATGTGGAAATGTACATAGTCATCCTTTGTCTCATTTGAATGATAAGTTCAAGCATAACAAGACTAGGTCAAAATATAATATATGACCGGACCACATGTGGTCCATGTGCAAAACTGAGGATACAAATACATAAACAGTATTTTAATGTAGCTGAATTCCTAATAGAACTGTTCTGATTTATATGTTCTTCTGTTTCTGTTGATGAGTGAGTTGTGGATCTGACTTCCTCTGTACTCTAACCTGATTGGCAGGCAGGTTGCTGTGTGGGGTACAGTCTGTCAATCACACAGTGGTTTAAGGTCTATTTTCCTCCAAATGGACCATAATTTAAAAACTGGACATCATGTTGAATTGAAGAAGACTTGGACTAGAGACTGAGACCATAAACTCATTACGAAAATATTTACTCAGGTAATAAATCAGCGAGAAGTAGAGACATTTTCCTATAGACTTCAATACAATCAGACTTCTTTTTACAACCAGTGGAGTCGCCCCCTGATGGTCATTAGATAGAATGAAGCTTTAAGGGATGTCCGCATTGGCTTCACTTTACATACCCAGGGTCTACATCCAGTTTTATAAACAGTCTATGAGTTAAACTCACTGTGTGTGTGAGGTTGAGGTGAAGTGGTGTTCTATATGTTATGCCACAGAGTTAACTGAAGGGTGATAAGAAATAAGTTTTGCATGACTGCATCTTCCTCTTTGGGTTCCCGTGTGTGTATCCTCATAACCAGTGCACTCAAGGAAAAGCCTGATTGTAACCTTCAAGTTACTTGCTCCTGCTAAGCTGCCCCCACTTGGGCACTGAAGACATGTATCGAGGGCAGACTCTACTTAACGTCTGGAGGAGTGCAGGCGATAGAGCTGCCATATGTTCACATGTGCTCCAAGCAGACGTTTGAAAATCAATGTGGGGAGAAAAAAAGGGAGAGAGAGAGAGAAAAGAGAAGGCTGCTGTAAAACTAAGTGGAAGCAAATTAGCACAAATTAACAACAGGACATTGATTTTTAGCTCTTAAAGGTTAATGTGGTTTGTGACTCTCCTGTCTGAGAGACTGTCCAGGGAGAGAAAGAGGCAGAGAGAAGAGAGAGTGAGAGCCAGAGGGAAAGACTGAAATAAAGAGGGAGAAAGCAAGGCGAAAGAAAGAGAAATCATTCTTTCATACTCTCTAAAAAAAGAAAATGTAGCCTGTAACAAGTCTAGAGGCTGAGTGCTAATGGAGATGGACAGACACAGAGGTTAAAATAATTACAGAGGTAATTAATTGTTATAAAGAAGTGAAGAGAGTTCAACTGAGGATAGACTCCAGGAGAAACAGAAAAGTAGAGAGGGATGAGAGATGACTGTCAGCTGTGTGTTACTAGCTTGTGTCTCATTATTAGGATTTAATCATTAACATTTTTTTGATGTTTTACATTTTCATGCAGCCAAACACATTTCCTCAGTCATCTTCTGTGCATACTGACATTTTTGATAATGCAAAGTAGTAGAGATCCAGCCTTGAAACACAATTTTATTCCTCAGTATTTCATGTTAGTAATGCTAAAAGTTTTCACAAAGCGAAAAATGTTGAATCGTTAAAGTGTTATTTAACTAAGATCAAGGAAGTTTCAAACGCTAATTCAAAGTGCTGTTGAAGATATTTAGTTTAAAATATGGAAAGTGAGCCCTGCGAGCACCTCTAAAAAGGTGAGGCTAATACGGACACAACTTCAGAACTTTCTTTTTGGGGATCATGTTGTTGCAGTGTTGCAGGTTGTATCTGCCGTACTGCAGTTGGCCATTTGGCAATTTGGCAGCAAAGCTGACCTGTTAATCTATTGCATAAAGCTGGTAATATACAATGCATACATTATCTCTAGTTATCAGTTCCATACTTTCACAGTTGTTCGTGCCACTGATAAAGCACAATACTACATTAGCAGTATTAGCTTTATTTACAGAGGAGTGCTAATAGACTGCAACACCACATGATTACTTTCAGGATATTTGCCTAAGCAAGATATTTAGTTAAATGATGCATTTCTGTAAAAGATGAAGACATCATGCCCGAGTCTGTTTTCACCACAGACAGCTACACTGCTGGATATGAAGTCCCCCAATTAGCCTGGGTTGCCAATCTGCTCTTGACAATTGTTTTTAAAGAAAATTACAAAAGCAGTTTTGCAGTTATATAATGAAAGACAACCTTAATAAAGAAAATGTGTATTTCTTGTTTTTTAATTGTTAGAAATAGTGATGGATGCTTTGTCTGCGTCGTCCAACAGTCTGCTGTTGGTAAGGTGGGCATTTGTGTGAGTATTTTATTGTGTTTGTGTACACTGTACATGTAGGTCTTTGTAAGTCTAAATACTATTTCTCTTGTGGGTGTTAGTGTTCACAAATTTCTTTATTGATCTGCACATGTGCGAAGTGCGAGCAAATTTCTGTGTGTAAGTTTGGGCATGTGTGTTGTTGGTGCCTGGATTCTGACTGAGTAAAATATAATTTATATTCATACTGTTTGCCTGAGGAAAGGGAGAGCAGTGCACTTTATATTCGACACTAATGCACATAAGACACAGACCCATTTTATAAATAATGATTCATCCTTCAGGGTCTTGGGTTTCCTCCTTCTCTTATATAGATCTCCCCACCAGTTTCCTATCAATATCATTATTTAAACATCATTAAAATTTAAAGTTTACATTTCCCCCTAATTTATACATTTTCCATTATATGTCAGGACTACCTCTTAAAACATTTCCCCAGAGAATGGCAAATGTTCACCAGCATTCACAATTATGTTTCACTTGCTACCACACATAAACAATATGATAATACGAAGTTGGAAGGAGCTTGTTTTTCTGTACATGAAGGAGGAATTCAAGGCTTTTTTATTAGATTTACTGCTGTACAGAATCAATACACTTCAGCCATAAAAATGTAGCACGCTAAAACCCAGCAGATGCTCCACCAAAACCAATCGAGTGGGAAACATTGTTAAATGCTGTCTAGTGGCCCTGAGGAGGCTGTGAAGCACTTACGAGTTATTGTCTCATTTGTTTACAGTACATCTACTTTAGAATTAATGGGAAAGTGAAGCAGAAATGTTCAGAGCCTTTACTTAAAAGTTACAATTAAGCTAATGGGAGTTTATTTCTTTATCTTTGTTTGTAATTAAATTTAATTTCATCTTTATTTATTTATTTGTTATCCTGACATATTTCTTAAAGGTCCTGTACAGCCTAAAGGTAGATGTCCATGTGTTTTTTGATTATAAAGCAGGTCTAGGTTTTATAGTAATACTATGAAAGTCCAGGACTCTGGAACTTTGTGATGTCACAACAAAGCAGTCACCACTCTCAGCCACTCCCCAATCCCCGCCCACCTGGACCCACTGTGCAGTCTTTCATAATTTGGTTTCTCTGAGAGTTTACCTGAAATCTGTTATATTTTTATTGGATCACACAGAAAACAGTCATCCAATCAGAAGAGAGGCTCTGGCTGACTGACCTGTTGTTACTAGAGCTCCAGAGAGAAGCCTGAGAGAGGAGATGTAAAACTACACTGAGATGGTTTTTGGTTCTTAAAACCACAAATATATCTTGTTATGGATATCAACATTTCAAATAAAACACGGTGAAAGTCTAAAATATGAGACCTTTAATGATGTTCCATAATTTATTGTATAGTTATTTATATTTTGATGTATTTAAAGTCCTTCATGTCTCCATTATGAACTTGTGAGCAACTTAAAATAGTGGATGTCTTAGGGGTTGGGCTTAACACCACATAATTTTATACTTCTTGCTCTAAAAACTTAATTAGTGAGAGTAGCTGTTAAATAAATATAGTGTAGCAATGTAGACAATTTATAAAGCAGCTCATAACCGGATTGGTGAGGGAAAGCACCTTGGAGGTTACTACTACTAAAATGCAGTGTAATGTTCCATGGAGGTTGTCAATCAACCACCTTGGTTATTGTTTCTATATTTTACTAGTGGTCAGTATTTCATATGTATTTCGTATTTCATGCTGGTACAGTATATGTGACACATTTGAAAAGATGAAGTCCGTCAGATGAGAGCTGCTCCACCTCTGAGTGAGGAGGTCAGGACTCAGCAGAGCCAGACCACAGTCACTGATGCGATCTGTGTGGCAGCTCTATGATAAAGAGAGCAGTGAGAGAGGGCTGTGATCCTCCTGAGCAGGTGACCTTTCCACCAGACGGACAGGGAGAGACGGAGAGAGACAGAAGGACATGAGGATGCTGCAGCTCAAAGTGACACTGACATTTGTACACTGCAGTATGCCGACCTGCTGGGATGTGATCATCCGCCTGAAATATTAGTGGCACGGTTCCTCACCGGCAGTGTCACTCGTCAATGTCAGATCCTCGTGTTTCCTGCAGAGTGTGTTGTTTTATCCAGAGTGTCTATGTCCACTCTCAGCCTCCATTTTCTTTTTTTCCCATTGGAAGTGGGTGTTCTACCCTACTGTTAAAAGGCTAAGCGTCTACTGGACTTAGCACCTCTGTGAGGCTGTTCTTAGGCACAACACTTCTTTGAGCTAAATGCTAACGAGACCATGGCCTAACTCTAACTGTCATGCCTCAGCTGGATAGCTGAGTTCTTTTTTGTTTCCCCCAGTGTTCTTTGTCTTGTACTTCCTGTTTTATTCTGATACTCACCTCTTATCTCGTTTCAGGTTCTTCACTTCCTGCCCTCATGTGTCTTCCCCTTGTGTGATTACTTGCCCTGCCCTAATGTGTTGCACCTGTGTCTCATTGTCGTCCCTCTCCCAGAGTATTTAGTCTCAGTGTTCCCTTCCTTCTGTGCCAGTTCGTCTTGTTCTGTTGTGACTATGTTCCAGCCTTTATTCCCCGTGAGCCTGATTAGTTCCTTGTCTTGTTTTTGGTTGTTGACCCTACCTTTGCCTGCCGATTTGGATACCTTTGCTTCGCTGACTGATCACCCGTGTACCTACTTTGCCTTTATTAAAGGACTTATTGTGAACTTGCAAACTGTGTCTGTCTGCATCTGAGTCCGAGCCATGGTTCAGACCTGACACTAACCCTAAACCTAACCCATGCTTACAATGATAATGCCAACATGCTGATGTTTAGCAAGTGTAATGTTCACCATGATCATCATCTTAGTTTTGCATGTTTGCATCCTAATTAGCACAGATTTGCGGAGTACAGCTGACATTATTTTTCCACCTATAAACTATTGGACAAATTAACATTTTGATGATGTCACCAGGTGGAAAGTTAAAGGATCACCAAAGTTATTAAAATTCATCCTGTGGCCACCATCTACATGTTTTATAGCAATCTATCAGATAGTTATCAAGACATGTCATTAAATTTTAGTCATGCTATCCATTAACACAGCAAAGTACTTTATCTCTCCGCAGCATCGCTACATTGTTTGACAGGGACAGCTGTTCTCTTCTCTTACAGTTGTCTCAGGCATGTCAATAATTTTTTTTATAAATGTAGAAGGTAGGCTATGCACATATACCGCATTGCAAATGTGCAGTGCTGGGGAGTAACTACCGGTAGTTACATGTGACAGGAATGAGTAATTAAATAAAAAACTACATGTAATTTTAATCTGTTACAGGAACCAAGAAAATGAAATGTCATTAAACTATAGAATAACACTCCTTTTTTTTTTTAAGGTTATCAGCAGACTACATTTATGCTACTGAAAAGCAATAAAATGTATATAGTAATATAGATAATATAGATTTCATTACTTATTACATTTCAAAAGTAACCTCCCCAACATTGCAAATGTCATAGGGTTTGTGTCAAGTATTTTATGTTATCAGTGATTGTACACATCCAGTCCACTTCTATTACATGCTGCTGCAGAAATTTGGTTTCAGAACAAATATTATGATGCAAAGAAAGAAAACTGATTTTAGAACTGAGAGGCTGAATTCTTTGATGGAGATGATGAGGACGACGTTTCTCCGATAAGAGAGAGTCAGACATGAGAGGTCAATTCTTCTTTCCACATGCCTTAAGAAGATATTCACAATGAACAAAGCCAGTACAAAGCTTTGTACTCTCACACACTGTGTGTCCTAAGACACGTGAGGAGAGAGGCATGAGATGTTCACCATTCTTTGGGAAACATATGGAGAATGTTCAGCTTTTCACATGAGGAAGTAAGTGATGTACATTTCTGAAGCTGTACTCAGACGTGCGGGAGCCTCAACCCATAATAAACCGTGTGCACATTCATCATGGATGATGCATGCATGAAGCTGACAGCTGAAAAGAATAACACGGCATAGCTCAAGAGAGTGATTCACAATATCGAGAAAGTCAGAGTCAAATCAGCTATTTGACAACTAAAAAAAATAATTACAAAAACATTTTATAACTGTAATCACTGCTGCTCTCAATGTGCACTATCCACTGAGAAGAAGAAGAAAAAAACATCTTTTACTGGTGGTCTGTTTGCTGATTTGATTTAACTGTATGAGACTGGAGAGATGAGAGCATTTGATAAACTTGGCTACCAAAAATGTAATTTATACATTTTTTCTGTATCTTTAATGTATCATTACCGGAGGGGAAACAAAACCTTTTGTGTCTGTTAAGTCATCCAGAAACCAGTTGTTTGATTATTTGGTTTCAGATTATTACAAACCATAAGCAGCATTTTTAAAGCTTTGTTTCAAACACAGAGCCTCTAAAATGACTGTGGCTTTGTAGCATAAACTGTGAAAAGGAGTTAATTAATTGGTATCAAGCAGATATGTTAAAAAACATTTTATTTAGCCCACTGTGAATCATCATGAGCATGAATATTTTCTGCTCTTTTTGAAAAAAAAAGATTTTTAATGGGCTGCATGTTGACATGACATCAAAGGATGTAGGCTGTTGGACTCTCTTCCCTCTTGTTTCCGTCCACTGGGGAAGAAGCAACGCTTCATCAATATTAAAGTGGACTGTGTCAGGGAATAGGAACGACTTCAGTGAAGTTTGTCCCAGTGAATGAACAATAAATTCAAATTGATTACACTAAGCTTAGACATGGTAACCAAGCCAGTCTTGTAATTTCTTCATCCAATCACAACCTGACACGCTCACTGTTAGCCAATCACTTGTAAGCTGCCAAGCTTTGAAGGTGCTCACACTCTCTGCCGTCACTGCAGCAAAGTGAAAACTTTGCAACCCACCTCCACCCCGTCGCCACCTCAATTGTAGATGCCTGAACATCTCCAATCAAACCCTCTGAGCAGAGATTTCCCTGTACTGAAGACATTCCCATCCTCCAGCTCCACCTCATCACCACCACCAGTGTCTTGGCTCTAGGGGGACGGTTCCTTCATATTGGAAGCACATTATTCCTTGGACTGCTAAGTTCATGTCATAACCTCAATTTTGCAAAAAGTTGTGGTTATAACACAACTTTGACACAACTTTGCAAGCGAAAAAAATGTAATGAAAGGCAGAAATCGTCAAGAAACTGATGAGAAACCCAAAAAATTTAAGGAAAGAAAGACATGCAGTGAGGCGGGCAAAGACTGGGGTAAAAAAAAAAGTGAAAGACTGTGTTTCTCCACTGCCACCAAATGACAGTTAAGTTATCTTTCAACATTTCAGCCAATCCAGACAGGTTCTCAGCTCTCAGGGAGGAGGTATTTTCAGTCAGGAAGCACTGGAAATGAAGAGAAAGTTACCCACTGGAGTTATAAATATGCAAAAGTTGATATTTGAAAAATTTGTCAAACTCTGTCAGTGGTGGATAAGCAGCTAATCAACATGCAACTCATCATTCACACTGTTTTCCTATTCAAAACATACCCTTTCCTCCGTCTTTCCACCTCAGCAAATTTAGAGTGAAACTTTACTTATTCAGTCTGCAACTTGACATTAAAGACCATGACAGAAGTGTTACTATATATATATATATATATATATATACACACACACACACACACACACACACACACACACACACACACACACACACACACACACACACACACACACACACACACACACACACACATATATATAGGCTGACCTTCGGCTCTGCAGGTAATGAAAGTGAAAGCCAAGAAAACAGCTTCCTGCTTTTCTCTTCTCCAAGAGAGACCCTACTCTGTTTGGGCAGAGGGAGGAGCAGGAAGGATAGCAATGCTGCTAACATCTCTGCACCACTCCGTTCATTACTGAGGAGGCAGGGAGAAGGAGAGAAGGATTTAGGGAAAGAGAGAGATACAGCGCGATGGGCAAAGACTGGGGCGAGAAAAAAAAGAAGTGACAGACTGGCGTGTTTCTCTGCCGCCACCACCTCATCTTCCCCTCTTCCCTCCATTCCTACTTCCACTTAGCAGAGATTTGAAAAGATGAGATCTTTCAAAGTGGGGGAATTATATTAAGCTTTCCTCTGGGGTTATGTTGAGCTGCTGGGCTTTTCTCAGAGCAAACACAGCGAGGTGAGCAGGCAGGACAGAGCTCGCCCGGGGAGATTAAAATCTGCGACTAAGGGCCCATCTTGCCGAGAGCTGTCAAATCTGTTTACTGGTTAGCACCGTGGCGAGCGGCGGGTGATGCTGGTTTAGACCCAACGCCACAGAGGATCTTTTCTTGCTTGTGTTTTTCTCCCCAAATACTTAGCAACATGTCGGCAGACCGGCAGAAGAGAGTTTAGTTAATGGTGCCTCGCTCAAACCCAAACTGTTGTGCTCCTTCTTAATATAAAACAAACCTACATAACATCCACCTCCCACAACCTCCAAACTTGGCTGAGATTTGCACTGAAGTCTTGCATCCTTTTATTTTTGTGAAGTGGATTTTTGTGAGGCATTGGAAGTTATACCAAACTCCCTTACACAAATGTAATACATATATATTGAATTTCTAGATATGACATTTTTGAACATATGAAATGAAAACATATGCATGTACAAATTAAAAAAAAAAATATATATGAAACCTATTAGAAGTTGGAACACTTTTATATATTGACATATATTCTGAGCCCATACAAATGGGAATGTTTATGTACGTATGCTTACACTGTAGACATGTGTTATGCACATATATATATATATATATATATATATATATATATATATATATATATATATATATATATCCATCCCAAAGCCTGTCAGTGTATGTTGATGCTATATATGAAAATATAAAAGACAGATTCATGACTCAATATATCACCTAACATATACAACAAAGTCACTCTTGATATAAGGACTCTACATGTCACATTCCTGTATGGGCCATCTTTATTGAACTGCAGTTGTGTTCATTTTAAGCAATTTGTTCCATAAACAATCACATCTCCTATAAAAAGAACGTAACTAAAGCTGACAGTTTGAAAACCGTTTGAATCTGCTTATCATGAAAGACGAGTTTGGAGATTTATGTTTAGAAGCTGATTTGTCTGTGAAATATTGACCAAATGTAGACCAGTAAATTCATGTTGCTGTTAGTTTAGTCCTGGCTTCAGTTCTGATCTATTATTAATTACACCTGTGTTCAACAAGTCAGAATATCTGCTGTGATTCATATGTATCACTTTACATGTACATGGTCAAATCAGAGTCAAAGTTCTCTAGGATTTCGCTCTCTGCTGTAATGCATAAATTGAAAGTGTCAATATTTCAAATGAAAATGAAAGTTGTTTGCCCTATGTCATATAGATTCCTGGCCTTTTAACCAGTGCATGCTGGGATATGCTCCAGCATCCCAAGCAGGAATACATGCACTGAGAAAACAGATGGATGGATGTGGTTGTTTCAGAATTTAAATTCTGCCGTTTTTTCGTTTTCCTTAAACCAGCTTAGAGGTGATTGACAGCAGCAATCACACTTACACAGCCTAAATGCTGTTTGCTGAAATTAAACTGAGATGGTACATAATACTGCATGTCCTGTTTAGCTGCCGTTGCCTCTGGGGAGAGAAAAAAAGAGAAATCACATGTCTATACACACACACAGACACACACATGCGCGCATATATACACACATATATATGATTATATGATTTTTCACTGCTGCTCCTTAAATGATAAAGCATGCAATCTCTCCAGGAAGTACCGCTGTCCTCGCCTCACATCAGATTAAATTGTCCATCTAATTGGGGCAACATGGCTCCTCTTTAAAGGAAGACGAATCAGCACTTCAGGATACAAGAACGTGACGCCAGTCTGAGAGAGAGGGAAGCTTAAAGGCAGACGAGGAAAGAGACTAGAAGACGTTGAGGGAAAAGAGAAGGAGAAAAAAAGAGAGATGGAGATGGAAGGATACAGGAGGAAGAGGGAAAGAGCTGCGTGCTACAGAGCTGACTGTAAAATCACTCTCCTCCTACACCTCCACACAGTCAACCTTCCTCCACATCGTTACATATTGGCATGTGCCGAAACCAAGTCATATTAATTAACCTCTTTAATTTAGCTCCAGTTGTTACTGTAAGCCTGTCAATGCAGCTAATCAATGCACGCATAATTACACCAAAATAGATACAGCACTGAGACAGTAGAGTTCATTCTGCCTCCAGCTGATGGCAGATCACAGCTCTACTCCATACTCAGGATTAATATTCACAATACCCAGTGTTTTTCCCCACAGGACTGTTGTTTGTTAAAGTGTCGATGAACATTGAATGAGAGGGTGTAGTTAGGGTTAACTGCTCTGAGCAAAAGGTCAAATCAATTATTGACTAACACCGTCTGCAGAGGGTGGAGAGCAGAGGTCGTGATGCTGAGGAGGAAGATTTGTGACCAAGTGGCTCACGATGGAGGCACAAGCAAGGTTCACTCAGCCTGAAAAATGTGGGATGAGGGTTTGATATTTTCAGCCCATTATTGTTTTTTGGAGTAAAATTCATATTCTGAGAATAACATCTGCAGTGCAAACTTTCTGTAGTTGTCTTTTTTTTTTTTAAATCTTTTCTGATATCAGATATTTAGAATTTATTTACTTCTTCAGAATGCGGCCTAGACTTATATGTCGTCTACATCTACTTCTAACAGTGTATTTTTTATGTGTATGGAATAAAGGATTTGTTAAATAGCGCATGGTGTCATCTGCAAATTTATTTTTATTTTTTTTCAGTAGCTTTAGCTAATTTGCTCAGAGAACTTGCATTACAGGGATACTGCCAATGTTAGATATAAAGCCAGCGCTACTGCTGATCAAGAAAGTTAAACTTATTTCACTGTTGCACTTAAGTTGCACTGGAAATAAATGACAGATGAAATTTGAATGTAAAAATGAAGCAAGGAATGACTCCACACACCTTTAGCATTTTAAGCGTTGTACTTTTCTTTGATGTGGCTTCCATTAGTTTTCATTTTCCAGCAGGAAGAAACCAGGACACCTGTTATTCGCTGACTCAGTCGAGGCACTTCAAAGAGTTCCTCATACCACCGCCATGACCTCCAAAGCTACTAATGAATCCGATCATTTCGCCGCTTGCTTGTATATGAAATGTTCAGGTGTTATATTTACGGGCCTGGATTAAGTAACCATTCTATTTTATGTCAGATTTGATAAATATAGGGCACAGATTCCTTCAGTGTATTCAGGCCACCTCACAGAAAATAAAGCAAAGACTGACTCAACTCAACAATCTGTCTCTCTGTATGTTCACATCATAGTTATTCATCGAAGCTGCACATCACAATGTTGGATGGAAGGCAAATGGCTCAATCATTCACAATCAGGTCGGAATGCACAGGCATGCGATTGCTGGTTGAGCACAGATCTGAAGTGAGGCTAGTTTCTCCACCTCTGCTGCACGATTTCCTGAGGGAAGGTTTCAAATGAGACCATGATTCTCTGAGTGAAGAGACTCTCATTACCACTTACCCAGGAGGGTTCATCATTTCTACTGATGAATAGTAGCACTGATGAAGCCTCTGGGATGAGTGGGTGAAACATCTGCAAGACAAAACAGTCAGTCCATATGTTGTCTTTTAGCTCTTGTCATCACATGCCAACTGGAGGGACTCAGTGTTGCACACTGATCAAATCTGAATGATTAAGATCAGGATAAATTGGTGATTTCAAACTCAGCTTAACTAGAAATGACCTTGTCATTAGTATTTAGATACAGGAGAATCTAAAATTATTTAATTCTACTGTTATAGGATGTTATATTATTACTTATTATTTTCAGTTTTTCTTTTAAATATCAAGATTTTTTAAAGCAGTAAACTGGTTTAAAGAGCCCTTTGCAGTAAATCTTTAACAAGTCCTCTAGCCTGAACAGCCTTACAGGTCGTTTGTTTCAACCCTCTGATACAACCCACACGACTGTCTCCTGAAATAGCGCCCCTATGGTGGCAAGCCCACAGAATCTTCGTTGCCATGGCTACAGTAATGGTGGAAATGGCTTGGCTAGGTTTAGGCACAGAAACGACTTGGCTAGGTCCACCAGGTCCTCTATGGGCCATGATAATGAACCCTGATTGACTACAAGCTGCCACTGACAAAGATTTCTGTGTCCTGGGATTAATGTCTTAATTATTTACTCCCACGCAAATCTGAGTAATAAAAAGAGAAAGAACACAGTGTGAAAAATAACGACATGAAGTGAGAGAGGAAAGAAGAAAGGAAAAGGGAGAGGTCACTGAAAGGCTATGTGGCTGCAGAGGCGACAGCCCATCATAATTCATAATGTCCCACTGTTCAATCTTAAAGCCAATGCTTTAGAAATTGCCTGCAGTGAAATTTCTCAAGCAGGCTGTCCATTCTCTGCTTATCACAGTAGCATTACCATGAAATGGTCTTTGCTAATTGAAAGGCTAGGAAGATGGCTGTCAAGCTACATTCGAAGACAAGACACAAAGCGGGAACAGATTATCCCGAATCTTCAAGACTGAAGTCCACGTCAGGAGGAGGTTGTGGTGGGATTGATGGACTGTTTGTTTTATCCGTGACCGTTCGCCAATCTTAACCAGTTGTCCATTATTACAGATGAAAATATCACCTTAATGTTTTTCAGTGAATTAATCCGAGGATTGCTCCATTGTGAAGAGGTTGGTGTGAAGGAGAATAAAATGAGATATCCCACTTTTGAGGCCTGTCACAGCTGCCACTGCTGTTAGGCAGGTTTTTCATCTTTTTTTTCTTCATTATTCCCAAGTCCCAAAAAGAATTCCTTGAAGTGATATTTTAATCTATTGTCAGTCTGTTACCTGCAGCAGATTTGGATCAGTGCTGGGTGATGTGCTGCCGTGGACTGGGCCATCTGCAAAATTGTGTTTTAGCCACTTTAAAAAAATGCCACAGAAAAAAACTAATATGAGTTGAAGTGTAGGGCTTGTGAATATTCTCATTTGTCCAGGTCATAGTATCTCAAAGGAGTTTTAAATCAAAAGCAACTGGACTCGGTTATTTGTCTAGGAAGACGTTTCACCTCTCATCCAAGAGGCTTCATCAGTTCTTTCTCGCTCCTGACCAGGCTGGGACTGGTCCAACTATCTGGTGTGGAGACCCAGGTATTAGGTTGAAGTGTATGCTTTATTTTTAATTTTGCATAGGAAGGCTGTAGTTAGATGGCTGAAAAGTGTAGTTCAAAAGGAAGGTGTTATTTGATAAAGATAAAGTGGTGAAAGTACTCAAAATAATGCACATATTTCCACTGACGGTTTTTTCTGTGGGCACGCTCAGCTTCTGTGGTTATGCTCCCAGTTTTTTTTTCTAAACTGGAAAATTTGTTTTGTGCATTGTTGCTCCATAAAATTTTTTTTATCTATTTTGTGAACTTTTGACCTTCTCTTTCCTTCATTTTCTCAATAAGTAATTTTTTTTTTGTTTTATTTTTTATTTATGCTACCATTTAGAATAATAAGTGACAATAAAGACAAATAAAAAATTAAATGAAAATAAACTGAAACTGATTACAGTTTGACATTTTTCTTTTAAAAATCCACCTCTGTGCAGAAGGAGGAAAGCTGGCAACAGACAGAAAGACTCAGAAATGTAACTATTTTATAAAGGTACTTAGAAGTGAATTAATAAGCTTTGGCTAAATATTGGCTGTCATGTTAACAAAGTGCACATTTAACAAACAGCTGCATGTGCAGCATCTGCTTCATCAACACAAATGTAATCACTGTGCTCGGGGGACAGACTGAAGCCTTCTACATGAACCACTAATTGCACTAATGACACCGATGCACACACATGCGTAAACATTCATAGAGATACATACATATGTACAACTTTTCCAGCATGCACACACTCCCACACACTGCAGACCAGCATATGGTGGCTCATGTATGTAGCTATCCATCTGTGCAGACTGTGATACTCAGGCAGCTGGTGGAGATGACGTCTGCTTGAGGACGTCTGTAACTGGAATCTCTAAATGGCTCTGATACACAGGACTGATCGCGCCATCCAACAGTATCATCCTTCCCTTTGTATCAGTTCATCTTCATTGTCTCCATCATCCTCTTAGATTCAACATTCAAAACTCTTCTAGTTTGTGTCAGAGATACATTGTCATCAGACATTGTGTATATTGCAAAAACCTCCTTGTAGAAATACCAGATTCTTGTAGATTTGCGTCGAGGTTGTGAATAAGCATAATCTGCTTTCTCTGTTCTTTTTGAGACAGCTTGGAAGGTTATATAATTTCCTCTCTGAGAGATTATTTTACAAGCCAACATAACTGAAAGCATAGCACAGTCTGTCTTTAACTTGCATGTTTGGTGATTTTCTCAGACGACGTTGTGATTATAAAATCAGGACTTTAGCAGCAGCAGAGCAGCAGCTTGGAAATGGCTTAGGAGTTAACTTGTAGTCTTAATGAGCCGTGTTTTAGTCACTATTTCATACTTCCTCTGCTGTTTGACAACAGAAGGAGAAATATAAATGAGAACAACCTTTTAGGGAATTCAGGTCTATTAAAGGTCCCATATATTTACACCTTTCCAGGGTGTTTTATTTGAAATGTTGATCTCCATCAGAAGATATATGTGTAGTTTTAAGAACCAAAAACCATCTCAGTGTAGTTTTACATCTCCTCTCTGAGGCTTCTCTCTGGAGCTCTAGAAACAACAGGTCAGTGAGCCAGCCAATCAGAAGAGAGACTCATACCTGAGGGCAGTGACTGTATAGTCGTGACATCACAAAGTTCCTGAAGTCTCGACTGCTTGTTTTAAAGCTCGGATTCTGAATACAGGCTGTGTGCATTTCTCTGTGGACTGAGTGCTAGGCAGAATGCATGACCCGCTAATGTCAGTTTACAGTGGTTCCACAACAGTTTTCAACTGCATCTTCAATTTAGTTTTGACCACATGTGTTCCAGCCATCAGCCTCAACCTAAAAATCTAGGAAATTGGTTAAATTAGCTTTCAGGGAAAGTAAAGTTGTTGTCTTTCAAAAACTGACAATTAACAATATTGTCTTTAACACTTAAACATGTTGCTTGGCAAACATACTGAAAATGATCTTCAGGTGTTTTTCTATTCGCACTTTTCTGTATATGAGACTAATATTGCTATTGCACTATCATTTATCAAGTATAGTGTGAAGTGTATATTAGTGAAGCAGGCTTGAGACTTCTGCACCGTGACACACACACACACACACACACACACACACACACACCAAGTCCCAAGGTCAGCGGTGGGTGAGGGGAGATAGATATAGGGGGGAATGGATCTGTGTGTGTGTGGATGGACAGATAAATGGACAGTAGGTGTCCACAGATGGATGGACGGACTGATCCTTTCCCTCAGTAGCTGCCAGGTGTCATTGATCAGCCCGTGCCTCCACGCTGCATTTTTAATTACTTGGTGAGAAAACAAATTAGATGAGGCTGCGGGGCGCTGCGAGCACAGAGGTGATGACAGGCTGCGACCACTCAGGGTCCTCATCAAAGAGCATCGAGAGCAGCCGAGGACACTGGGATCAGGAACTGAAGAAAGGAGATTAAAAAAAAAACCTGATGTCCTGTTATGATGTTTCACTCTTTTGACTTGCAGAGGAAGACAAAGGCAGTCGAGCTCTTTTCAGTCGAGACCTGACATGACCTGACTGTAACAAAACAAACTGACTGCAACTGCTTGTCTTATTGTGACTTGTAATGAATTGACTGTGTTCATTTGAAAAAAGGAACCTTCATTCTCTTTGTCAGGTTAAGTATTGTATTGAAGTTGTCCTATCAGTGTAGATTTTTACATGTTTCTGTAGTTTTCTCACATGTCTAAAGAACAGTACAGCCTGTGTATACAGAAGTAAGCAAACTGAACACTTTTGGGAAACAAAGCTTCATAAGTAATTGAAAAATTAAATACAGGCTGTGTGCATTTCTCTGTGGACTGAGGCTTTGATACTTTCACAGTATTAATATAGAACCTAGACCTGCTTTATAATCACAAACACATGGACATCCACCTTTAGTTTGGATGGACCTTTAAACAATGACAAAAATGTGAAATTATAAACAGTAAGTAGGTGGGTGGAGCCGTAGGACCAAACCAGCTGGAGTTAGCTGGGGAGGGAGGCGGATGTGAGGGACAGTGGGCCGTGCAGCCTGCTCCACTGGGCTGATCATCATGACACAGTGCCATCGATCTCTCTGCCTCTTGCTCTCTTTTGCTTGCCCTCTCTCTCTCTTGTTCTCTGTCTCTCTCTGATGTTTTATTTGACTACTGGCCCGCCGGGAAAAGTCCAGATTCTCCTGATGGCCTCTTTGCCATTACCTGGAGGTTTGTTTACCACCTTTCTGATCATCTGACGGCTGGTGTTTCTTGACTCATCAGACATCTTTTAGTCATGTCAGTGTGTTCCCACATCTCAACAACTGATAAGTGCAATGTTATTATTACTGATAAGAATGGCAGACTATAAAATGCATAACTATGAAAATAAGACCATAAAAACATAAAATTAGCCTTTGAGGATTTATTCTGTCTTTACCATCACGGTGTGTCATATAAAAATTGTCATTTGCTCACAAAGGGCACATAAACATAAAAAAAGAAAGTTTTCTTTCACTCTACTCGTTGCATCACTGCAGTCTTAAGAAAGCAGAAAGCAAAACATTTCTTTTGAGTGCAGTTACTGTTAAAGGAAAGTTGTTATTTGTATGTTGAGTAATGGGTAATGTTAAAATAGTGGCTTGTGAGCAAGAAAAGCGGTGTCACTCTGTATTTTCATATTAATTTGACGGCTGGATATGTTTGGGACAAATTTCCTCAGGGAGCGTAAAATCTATCTTATCTGTCATCTTATGTTACCTAGTTATTGAAAACAGAAATTACACATTCCCAGGTGTGTATTGTGTTACAGGTGAAATAATGTGGAGTGAAGGCGTGATGCATTCTGCTTTTTTTACTGTATCTGTTCTTGCCTCACACCTCCTGCACATCCTCAGGTTTTCTTATGTTTGTGTGATTGTGGCTCTGTTGTCGTGTTTGATGGGGTTCACTGCAGACAGAACCATAATCTGAGGGGAAATCTGAGGTGTTTCATTGGGACGCTGCAATAAAGAGGCACATTCAAAGTATATTAAATTGGGAGAAAAACAGCAGATAATTTGTCGTATATGTCCAGGATGAGGACAGTGGGCCTAAACATCAGCCTGACATGTCACCTCAGCAACCAGTCCTCCAGCCTGAACAACCATCAGGTGGTTTTGACACTACAGCAGGCGTATAGGACGCTATGGTTACTGTTATAGTCATGGCATGCTTAGGTTTAGGAAAAGATGGTGATTTATGACCTGTGTTTATTTCATCAACGCTCATTGTTGTTTTCTGGGAATTAACTGGTATTTTACTGGGAGTTTGGGTTCTTGGGAGGATTTGAAATATCTTAAAACAAGTAGGGGAGAGTTTCTTTGCAAACAGAGAAGCAAGTTTGGGAAAGTTTCATGACTAATTATCTGTTGAGTTAATGGTTGAATCTCTAATATAGATTTTGAAAAAAAAAAAAGAAAAACAGCTGCTGATAAGTAAAATCTCAATTTCTGTTGCTACAGGTGACAAAGGATCTTGGGGTTTGGTTTTTTTGCTGCCTCCAACCTTTATCGGCAGAGATGTGAGAACAAATGAGTCTGTCTTAATTATTCACCTGTGAGGTGTACAGAGCTAATTAGGTTTCTCATTAGTGTTTTTTTTCTTTAGAGTTTCAGGCAAACCAACAATTCAGTCCTTCACACAGTTCTACAAACTCAGCTGACCAGTGTATGGTTTCAGTCAAACCACGTTCTCCTGTTTATTCCACACAGACCAAAGCTGCTGCTGCTTCCACAAGCTATTCCACAGAAAGATAAGTCAGTAAACATGGTTTTTACAGTTTAGTTTCTATGGTAGGCATTAAGGCTTAAACTAGACTAAATTTGGTTTAAAGGTCCCATATTTTACACTATTTTACACAATGGTGTTTTATTGGAAGTGTTCATATCTATAAGAGGGCATAATTGTGGTTTTAAGAACTAAAAACCTCAATGTAGTTTTACATCTCCTCTCTCAGGCTTCTCTCTGGAGCTCTAGTAACAATAGGTCAGTGTCTTTCTTCTGATTGGCTGATTTTCTTCTGAGTGATCCAATAAAAATGTAGCAGATTTCAGGTAAACACTCAGAGAACCAAATCGTGCAAGGCTGGATGGTGGGTCCAGAGGGGCAGGGCTTGGGGCACAGCTGAGAGCGGTGACTGCTTTGTTGTGACATCACAAAGTTCCTGAAGTCCTGACGGCTGGTTTTAAGGCTCAGTTTCTCAATACAGGCTGTGTGCATTTCTCTGTGGACTGAGGCTTTGATACTTTCACAGTATTAATATAGAACTTAACAAAAACACATGGACATCTATATATAGACTGGATGGGACCTTTAAAAGTCAAAGTGTATTATTAAACATGATGTGTAAAATAATGGTTGCATGTGACTCAACTTTCAAATGGTAAGGACTGTTGTAAGTTAATGCAACATCACTGTTTCCTGTGAGCTCCCCTCGATCTGCAGGCTGCTGTGGCGCTGGCAGGGCCCAAAACCTGAAAACATCTGCCTCATATATAACTTGTTATCAGAAGGAGCAAAGGCACGCACCATCGCTCCTGAGCCACTGAATATTTATTTAAGAATGCAGGTTTGCTATCAAGGTCAAACAGCCTCGACTCTCCTTTCACAGCAGAGTCATTTACCTCCCTGAGGTGGCGGAGGAGGAGTAATAGCGAGGAGAAAGCGACAGGAAGAGAAAAGAGACGAGGGGAGAGGATGCAAAGACACCACAACTTCTTGTGTTTTTATCTGCTTGCATTTTCCTCACACTCGCCCAGGGCAGGGACGTCAGGCGCAGGCGGAGGAGGAAATGGTCGTCAACAGCGGAACTTTATATACACTGCTCAGAGAACATTCTCACCAAGGGCCTTTTTGTTGCCTCTGCTAAGAATTCACATTACGCTCAGCTTTTTTTATGCTTCCGTGCAGGTGACAGTCAGGGCCAGAGGCATTATGTTTTTGGGTTGTGTGCCTTAAGGATGAACTGATTAGATTTTGGTCGAAGGTCAAAGGTGACCTTGACCTCACAAAACACGTTTTTGGCCATAAACCACAAATTCCTACACTAATTATGACCCAATTTAAGTCAAACCTACAGGTGTAAAATTAAGTAATTACAGCTTATATCCAAAAGGTCAAAGGTCAACTTCACTGTAACATCATTTTGTTCTAGAAAAACACTTCTGGCCATTATTCAACACCGTAACTTAGGAACGGGGGATTGTGACCATAATATCTGCACCTTGGCTGGTTGGCGGAGAGATACACCCACGAGGAAGAAAATTTATTTTTTAAAATTTATTTTATTTTTTTTAATTCTATTTTACTCACATCTTCTCACTTGTCTCCATAACCCTTTGTCAAAAGTTTCTACATGCAGAGAGCACTCCATCTAAATGACTGCAGTTTCTGGCTTTGAAATGACGCAGACAAGATGTGGAAATCTGTTGGAAGATTTATCTCTACACCTGTGTAATGACTTGCTGTATTGTTATGGTTATCTACAAAAGAACATGAAGGGAAATGATAAATGCTTGTGATATATCAGACTGTGATTAAAAACCTTTTTGATGCCACCGTTGCAGTGCATGTTAGCTCGTCTTCCTCGCAGTGGAGGAGGGACAGAGCAGGAAGCGGGTGGTGCTTTAATGTACTGAACTGTCTCTTTTGGTTGCTTATTGCCTCATCTCCTTGTCTCCTCTATTCTCACTTCTACCTTTGCAGTTGTCTGTCTTTATTAGCTTTCTTCACTAACTCCTCACAGCTGTGTTATCCCCTCCTCCTTTGACTTCTTTAGCCTCCTCTTTGCTTCTGTTTGCTCCCGTGTTTAGAATGAAATGAGAGGAAAGAACATGAGAGATAAGAGTAAACTCTACCATCTAATTTTTGCGTCTTTTCTAAAGTACACCCAATTTCTTCCTCGTCCTCTTTGCTTTAATATCTTATTCTCTCCCTAACCTCCTCCTCCCAATCCCTGTCAGACAGCTCAAGGGGATTCAAATATTCACAAAAAAATAGGAGGAAAATGAGAAGTGAGATGAGCGGATAAAATTGAGAGGAAACCTGGAGCCTCTGTGATTCCTGACACGTGTCAGATAAATGGAGCCTGACTGTCGAGGTCTTGTTTGGAGCACCGGGTTGACAAAAACGTACCTGATATGGCTACCCAGTCATGACTTCTTCATCAAGTGAAGTCAACTTTATTTATACCAAATCATAACAGGGCACTTTTCATTTAGATCAGCTGCAGACCATACTCGTTAATATATTATTTACAAAGACCCAACATTCCCCTATCAGCAAACAGCTGGCGACAGAAAAACTTCTTTTAACAGGAAGAACCGGCTCTAGGTGGCAGCTGTCTGCCTCGACCAGCTGGGTTGAGAGTGAAAGAGAAAAAGGGAGAATAAAACTATATTATTATTATTATTATTATTATTATTATTATTATAAGACTAATGCAGTTAGAGTCTTTGTCAAACTGCTCATCTCCTGGGATTTTCAGCCACAAAAGTCTACCTTCGGCTCAGGAGGTCGAGTGGGTCGTGCACTAATCAGAAGGTCAGTGATTTGATTCCCAGCTTCCAGCATGTTGACGTATCCTTGGGCAAAATAGTGAACACCAAATTTCCATCGTCATCATACACAAATGGTCATCATGCACACACTCAAAGTGTTTGAGTGTGTTCATGATAGAAAAAGGGTTATATGTGGAGGAAAAAGTGCCGTGTGAATGGATGACTGTGGCTTGTAGTGTAAAGCACTTTGGGTGGTCGATAAGACCAGAAGAGTGCTACGTAAGTGCAGTCCATTTACCATGTCACAGTCTCTAGAGTTGGTGCAAAACACAAAAAGAATCCAGTGAGTGACAGTTCGTTAGACGCAAACACCTTGTTGATGAGACAGGTCAGAGGAGAAAGGACAGACTGTTTGGAGCTGACAGAAAGGCTATGGTCACTCAGATAACCACTCCACAACTGTGGTGAGCATCTCATAATAAACAACATGTGAACCTTTAGGTGGATGGGCTACAGCAGCAGAAGACCATGTCAGGTTCCACTTCACTGCTGTTTGAGGACGGAGAGACGAACTTCCCAACCTGTCCTCCAACCTGAGCAACCATGTAGGTCAAATTGTTTCAGCCCTCTGATACGAAGGTTACGGAGTGTCTCCTGAAACAGTGCCCCCTTTGGCTTCAGGTGTACCAGACCTTGGATGTCATGGGTACAATATAAACACATGGACCGTACCAAGAGCAGCATACTGACCTTTGTTGCCATGGTTACTACAATTACAGTCATGGCTTGGTTAGGTCTAGGAAAAGATGGGGATTTGAGTTCAAATAAGCACTTCCTCAACATTAGACGATCTTTGTTGTCATGGTTACAATAATAAGAAAAATCAACGGTCATGGATAATAGAAACAACATGTGCTACTGTCACATGGGAATCAAACACCTCTCTCCTGTGTCATATTCATCCATCCACCCCAACCTCCTCCTGACGTGGACTTTGTCACTCTATAAACTACGTCACCGCATATTTCTCTTTGCTGCTGTCATCATTACTACGACCACTAGATGTCACCTAGCAACAAACCTAACTAAGGATCATAATAACCTGCTGCACCGATGACCTAAGGGCTTGTTTTTTTTTACAGGAGGATGGTCTCAAACTACTCAGTGTTAGTATGGTGTTTGTACTAAAGTGCTCAGTCTGACTGGTCCTTATGCTTCAAGTATAATTCCTTAAAGTTTGTCAAAATTACCTGCAGACTTGGAAATTAATAATCAGAGCATAGATCAGCACCAAAGCCTTGGCCAAAATGGCATCTGTCCAATCTAAATGGAGACGAATTGAAACAGCAATAAAAGATTTAAACTGACTGAGGTTGATACAAATGAATCTTCTCTTGGTTCCTGATAGAGGGTTCAGAGTTAGACAAGTTTACTTTTTTCAGACAAATTGTTCTCCATTTAAAGCTCCCTGGCAGCTCCAGCACTTTTAAACAATGATTCGCCTGGGGGCTCAGAATGGTGAAATCTGTATATACTTTAAATGACTTCTTAAAAAACAAATTCTTAAACCTGCCTTTCCTGCCTTTGTTGTTGACATTAATTTCTCCATTCTTTCTCTACTGCAATAAATGTAATTTATGCTATTATTGCAAAGTTCACAATGGAGTGGTAGGAGAATAGAAGCGGGGGGTGGGGGGGGGGTATGACAGACAACATGTAAATATTTTGTGTTCTCTTTTTCTTGTCAGCCATACTTCCTGTCACTCTTATCCATCTCTCTGCTCTATATGAATTCAAATAATAATCTTATGACTTATCATTTATAATCTTAAAATTATAAGTGCTCAAAATTTTTATTTGGCAAAGTGTACCATAGTTCTAAAGAGTGCTGTTTTTGAGATTCCAGCTCTCCATGAACTGTGTTTTAGTATGGACATGCTGTATGCTTGCTAAGACTTGAACCTTGTTTCATGCATATACGGTGGCCCCTAAGGACAAAGCACATACACGAAAAAAAAAAAAAGTTGTGCTTTCTCTATCCCGAAAAAATAAGTTTATGGACCTTTTGAGTAAAGATTAATTTCATCTCACAGTGCGTAAGGTACAGTGTTAAAGTGAAATCATCAAACTCTACAGGATGGGAGGACCATTTGCCAGTTTGGGTAACAGTGCTCTTGCGGATATGAAGATAAAAACATATATTCAACACTACAGACAACAGAGCTGGAGGTAAATTACCAAGAGGGCTGCAGAGATGAGACTGTTCTCCCACATTGGCTGAAGCCAGACTGTGATCTGCTGAGAAGGTCTCACCTGTCTAGTGGAACATCAAAATGTCAGAGAAGGTTTCCAAAATTGCATTATTTAGATAAACTGACCACATATTTGAAATCTGGATGAAAGTGCCTGTAAAGTAGCCACTTATCCATATCAAGCTCATATTTGCATATGTTTTTTTTATTTTGGTTTTTTTTGGTATTTTTTCCATCTTTACTTTTGTCAAAGTTAGCAAATAGTTGTGTTGTGATCCATTAAGTTGATTGTTTGGCAACTGAGATCGTCCTCGCCAGAAATATGACAGCAGTGGTTGTTTGCACAAATTGCTTAAACAACCCTTTACTTGACAATGACCCCCTGTCTCCCAGAAGCATTGTGGGAATGCAGAGCATCTTACAGCTTGTTCAGACTTAATAACATTAAAGGGAATGCACATAAAACACCATTGTAAAGCTCTCAGTCCTTTGATAGACTTTCAACCTGTCAAGGGTGTACCATGGCCTCACCCAATGTCAGCTGGGATTGGCTCCAGAATGAATGAATGAATTGTGAAGCTGCACAACTTGAGGAACTTATCCCAAAGTTTAATGACTCAAATTATGCAAACATGAAAAGTTCCAAGTAGGATTTGAGATCTGTCAGAGGCTAAGGTGTCAAGACACACAAGCACAGTCCACATGCACAATGTAAATGCAGATGTTGCTAGCTAGCAGCTAACTAACATCTCTACAGTTGGTATATAGGCTGTTTTGGGTGGAGTGTTTTACGCATCCCATCACAATTAACAGTCAAAGTTACTTTATTTTAATGATCACGATCGTTCTTGACCTACAGGAAAGAGTTTAATATATACCAAATACACTTGCTCGTTTTCTCGCCCAGGGTTAGATGAAAGGGTCGAGACACTCTCAGGTCAGTGTGTTAAATATGAAGCTAGATCCAGCAGGCAATTAGCTTAGCATCTTAGCATGAAGACTGGAGGCAAATAAATAGTTCCAGCATGTAAGTTTGGTTTTCCTACACATTGGACTGCTGGCTCAGACATCAGAGTGGCATCAGTGTTTTAAAGTTCATCTAAGGTTTTCCTTTAAACATGACCACAATATATCTCTCATGTATTTGTGCTTGAACCTAAACAAGTCATAACCACAGTGGTGGTTACATGCAGTAATTAATCATTTTCATTATGGGCAGATTAATTTATAAAGGTTGTGACAAATGTTCTGTCACCAGAGAAAAAAAAAATGGGTGAATAGTGACAATCTGAAACAACAAAGTTGAAAGAGTTGAAAATGAAAGATAAAGACATATGTTTCTGTGTTTAATCCCTGCAAATGCTCTATGGTGGTTCAAAGCCAGCGTCAGTGTCTCCTGCATGTAATCCTCTCCCTATAGGAAATGAATTCCACTCACTTCTTCATGCAAAGAGCATGTTTTGTTATGACATTATGCTCATTTCATGACATGTCAGGAGACGTGTCAGCTGCTGTGAAACTGTGAATGTGTTGTGACTGTGTCTCCCCAAGGATTAGCTGTCACAGCTCATTCTGTAGATTTCTTGTACTGGACATGCACATTAAGAAGAGAGAGAGAGAAAAGACAAATTTCATGAAGAAGTCTTCAAACATACAGACCTACTAGAGTATACACACACACACACACACACACACACACACACACACACACACACACACACACACACACACACACACACACACACACACACAAAAAAACAAAAAAAAAAAAAAAACAGAACAATAGCACAAACCAATGCAGAGTAGATTCATGAACACACTAACAAATTGTACCTCTGCTTTCTCTCCTCTCTTCCTATCTCTCTCGCTCTCTCACACACATGCACACACACACACACACACTGACACTGGTTCATTATTCTGGCCTGCACATCATGTCTGCATTGAATCAAACTAACAGTCTCCTGACGAACAGACATCACATTGCCTGCATGTAAATGTCACCACTGATGATCGGGAAGGGGGCAGGGAAGGAAACAATCACAGAGGTGGAGGAAACAAAGGAAGAAAAAAATAGAAAGGGTAGAAAGAGGAGGAGAAGGGAAGATTACAGCTGCGAATGGCAACACAACAAACCCTACATCTGTAACTTTATTAGTAAAGAAAGCCCATTTGTTTGTATGATGATGATTAGTGTGTTTTAATTTTTTTTAAATGCATTGTAAAGATAATATAATGGGCATGGTGAACAGAGTAAGAACAGCGGCGTCCAAGTTATTCTAATGAATTTGATGTTGAGCACAGGAGGAAGGGAAACTGCTGAGTCAAGTTATGGGATCACATACATCACACAGAATATTTTTTGGCTGGACCACAACGGCAGGGCCAGCCCTATAAACACAAATATATGATTGAGTAATAAGGTTACGCCATTGGTTGGTGGGCCAAGTGTTGAAGTTTCGTCATTGGTCGTGGTTGGCAAGAACAGATTTCAGATTTCCTGACTTTTCAGACCCCCTTAGTGACTGTTTTTCAAAAAAGCACCTAATGACAAATCTAGCGACTTTTTGGACAAACCTTACCTACTTTCTCACATGTAGTGTCTTGTCCTCGAGATCAGGCTGTCCCTTCTCAGGAATTCCTCTCCATGCTGACTGCACGGCAGTTGACTTGAATGAACTTCTAACTTTCTCTCAGAGTGATCATTTTATAAGTACATATAACGAAAATGAGGGCACAGTCTTTGTTTTTAAATTATGTGTTTGGTGCTTTTGTCCAGATCTGGATGTGAACAGCAGAGCAGCAGCTTGGAAACAGATTGGAACAAGTAGTCTCACTGTTTCAAACCTGTTGTCTGAGAACAGAAACAGAAAAACTTGTAAGTGAGAACGACTATATTTGAAATTCAGCTGTACAATACTGTTTATGTGAGCACAGAGAGGAGGAGAGAAGCAAACAGATAAAGAGCTGAAACAGGCTGACACGAGTTGGAATGCAAAGAGCCTATGATGCAGTCCAACCATAAACTAGGTTTTGATCTAGTCTTGTTTCCAGTTATTGTTTAGAAAATGCTTATAGCAAAACCTTTTTTTTAATCTTATGGGTTCAAATTCAGATACATTTTTAAATATGAAAAGACAAAAAAAGATTAAAGCTTTTAATTAGCTCTTCACTTTGATAAAATCAGAGTGATGGAATTAATAGTTTCTAAAAAGCTGCAGTGTATAAAATTCTTCTTATCACTTAGTTTACAGTGTCACATAGAGCTCCTTACCTCAATAAAAGGAGGGATGAGAGGAAAAGAAAGAAGAGCAGGGGATTTGGTGAGAAAACAGATAGTGGAAGGAGTGATGGAAAAAAAAGGAGCAGACAGATGAGACGGACCCAGGAAAAAGAAAAATCTTCAGAAGAGCAAAGTTTGCTGCAATCCTGCTGCAATACTTTGACAATTTCCTCATCCCTTTGTTGTTGATGTGCTTTGGTATGAATTTTTCAGATGAGCAGGGGAGCAGCTCTGATATGAGGGTTATGGATGACAAGATGACAATTTTTCTGATAGACGGCAGATCAAAGAAGATTTAACGTTGCAGTCAATCAAATGTTGGGGCGACAGGGTGGATGGAAGCTCAGACCTGATTACATCGGCTGCTTAGCTTGCTTCTGAAGATTTTGGTTGCACTGTTAATGTGTTAGCTGTAGCCTGCTAGCAATGTTTTGTTAGCACCTTTAACAAGTATTTGAAACAACAGATGTGCAAGTACAGGGTGAAAAATGAAAACAGGATAATCTTTTAGCACATACTAGAATTTTTTTTTTTTAAATGTAATTAAGTACAGTTAAAAATAGCAATAAATGTGATGTAAATATGAAAAGTAAAACCAAATTCAGTGCATTAAGAAACTCAAAATTAAAAGAAAATGTAAAACGATTTGCAGAATGTGTCCTTAAAGGTGTTTCTGACATCAATACTGATTGGGCTAATCAGTTGTTGCAGGGAATAAACATTTGGAGAAAGTAAAATAGGAAACTGCTATCAAAACAGAAAAAAAGAAGCACAGTAAATAAGTGAGACCTGGGTGTTGTAGCAGCACAGAGCATCTTCAGTCGAGCAGCCTGCCCAGATCGATGCCAGCTCTCAAACAGCAGCCGGCCTGTCAGTCCTCTTTCCAGTTGGTGGCCTTTTCCTAACCTCCACCTTGAAATAGCCTGCTGCCATCATGCCCCTGTGTAGCAGAGCAGATGAAGTCCCAGTTGGCCAGTCTGTCTGCACACTCAACCATGGTGATAACTCCCGACAGCTGGTTGGCTCTGCTTCCTTCTCACACCGCGCTGCCTCTTGCCCCCGCCACCACTGCCGCTGCTGTGATGACTGGAGACCTTTAAACCTCACAATGAGGGAGGCCTTCAAATGTGCAGGAAAAAGGTAGGAAGCTAAAATTAGAATGGTTGGATTGGACCAAAAGTTTGTGCATGTGTGTGTGTGTATGTATTTGTGTGTGTATTGGTGATGATGGTTGGGAGAGGAGATAGAAATCAAGCAGGAAACAAAAACGTCATCTGACAGTAGGAATTGGCAGCCATTTTCACTGCATCCTTGGGGTCACCGTAGGAGCTGTGGTGTTGGGTTGGCTGAGATTGAAGGTGAGATTTGTCAAGTGAAGCTTTATGGTGCAGCTGTTTGTTCTCTGATCACGCCTTGGCAGAAACAAACAACAAACAGACAAAGGAAAGACAAGGTGACAATTATGTTTCTCTGATTGTTTGAATGACAGTTTGGCCTTCTGACACTGTCAGCTCAAAGTTTTATTCAACATCAAACCACTGAACCATCTGTCCTTACCCACCATCTGTGGACTTGAACTAAAGTCAGTTTTGAGTCCCACAAAAACAGACTTTAAAGCAGAAAGACTTAACTCTCTATAGACTCAACTTTATTTGAAAAGTCATAAAAAATCTACGGTTTTAAACCCAGAAAATCCATCAATGATAAAATGATAATTAAGATGGTATCAGGTGGGTTTTCTTCAAGAGACTTGGTCTCAGTTAAGTAAAAAAAAGTAATACACACAAAACATATGATCATCTTTCATGAATCTCACCACCAAAATATGATGTAGTTAAAAACATGTTCACCCACAACAGTAAAATGCTGTTTACATGCATACACCTGAGAGTCCTGCTGCTTTGCATGAACCCTGTTTTATGCAGAGGTGATAAATGGTCTTGGTATTTTCCTCGTCAGCTCATTTAAAGCCTCTGGAATTAAGAAGAAATTGTGGACTGCTTCCTGTTGTAAGGTACAAAGTGTAACTAAACACCAAGCAGCCTGCTGAGATACTGAACTTGACAAAAGATATTTCAGAGTGAGGGTTGAGTGTCTACAACCTCCTCATATCCAACATAAACTGTCACCTTATTGTCAAGAAGTCGCTGTCCAGGGGTCACATGATCACACATGAGACATGGGAGATAACTCAAGCACTCCTCCACCCCTTCCTCAGCCATGGTGTATGTGTCCTGTAAGTTTAGAGTCAGGTGTCCAGAGGTACCTTATTTAATATTTAATTTACTTTTATGGCATAGAGTATTTCCTGTTGATATTTGATATCACTCTTTTTTTCTATCTATAATATATATCACTACTGTGTACTGCGTTTTATATTTTCAAAAGACTGGTGTCGTGTTAGTTCATTAAACACTGAAGTTGTCAGTTGTGTTAGCTAACATGAAGAATGTGAGCAGCGACACAGCTGGCTGAACCTCAGTTTAATGCTAACACTTCAAATCTGAACAGGGGAGGTAAAGTGAGGCCTTGGTCCTTTGGCAGAAATCTGCAGGTTCCATGTTTGTGGTAATTTAATTAAGAGCAAATTTACCTTCAGCGTTATATTTGTGTGCACTGTATATGGGTACTTGACAGGGTACAGACAGTGCACTGAGAGCTGGAGGAACGTCTTTAAATTCTGTTTGCAGTTTCTCCCGACAGGATCTACAGGCTAGTCAGTGAAAGCCAGAAATCTCAGACTGCATCTGGGGAAGTAATAATAGCTGAGGTACTGCTATTGATCAGCTGTATCAACCCTCCCACAGACATCATCATTTTGTTCTGTGGGAGTTGTACAAATCTTCCTTTGTTCCTTTGATATATGAAAGCCAACATTTTGACTCAAAGGAGGTGACGTCGAATAACAAACATTCAAATTTGCTTCCTCATCCTTAGTTTTTGCTTCTTCCCAACTTCTTCATCTGTCTTTTCTGTCTTCCTCTTCATTATACACTTTTTCCTCTTCTTCTTATTCAGTTTTTCTCTCTCCAGTTCTTTAACCTTGAGCCCTTTCTCATTTTCATTCCTTTCTCCATTTTGTTTATCTGCCCACATTTGTCTCCACTACCCCACTCTCTCTCGTTTCGTTGCCCGCTGCCTTCCTCTCTCTTCCTCTATCTTTCTTTTATCACCATCATTTGTCATTCCTCTCTGTTACTGTGTGATGATTTATTTTCTGTCATATCAGTGTCTGATATTAATTTTTTCTGCTTTATCTGGTAATTTGGAAGATTAAAGGCTCCTGGGGCTGAAATGATTCTGTGTTGCTCCTGTTTGATCAGTCTTCGCATCATTAGGTGGATTATTTTTGGGAGACGGTGATCCCTCCTGAGAGATACAGTGTCATGACATGTACGACAGTGTACAAAAGCTTTGACAACCAGTAAAAGGTTTTTAAAAATCATTGGAAGTGAATTATTTCTAGCTCACTAAATGCAGACTGCTATGTATTTCACAATCTCCCATAACAACCAGTCAATTAGATTTGACCACTGACAGCCTCCCACCTGTCTCTTATCCTTAAGTGTCCTAAAAAATCCATAATGAAAGGTGTCACTAGACTTTGCAACCTGCCTCCACACCAGCTCCTACCTTTTCCATGCTGTGTCTGACTTGATGAATGTCAGCATCAAATATAACTCACTACAGATGGAAAAAAAATTCTCTCATTAAAATGGTCCTGACTGAACTAACTGTAATAGTGTTAAAAAAAATATTATGTAATTTTGTCATAATTGCTGTGTGAGGTCTTGATAGTGGCTAAAAAGTGTTTTGTCAGGTCACACTGACCTTGACCTTTTACCTTTGACCACCAAAATCTAGGTTATTCTTGAGTCCAAGTGACTGTTTGTACGAAGAAGAAATTCCCTCAAGGTATTACTGAGATATTGTGTTCACAAGGCCAAAATCATGTTTGTGACCTTTGACCTTTAGCCACCAAAATCTCATCAGTTCCTCCTTTAGTCAAAGTGAACGTTTTCGCCAAATTTGAAGAAATTCCCTCAAAGCGTTACAGATGTTTGGTTTACAAGGCCACAAACACGTTCGGCTGTCACCAAGTGCTTCTACATTCCTCACCGTCATGAGTGGTGTGGAATTTTTCTGACACCCACAAGATGCACTGCAAAGAGGCTTGGCACTGCCTGGAGCCAAGAGACACTGGCTCATATAGGAAATTAATGTTCACTAGACATTCTCACTGCTTTTGGTCCATAGCGTTACTGCAGGTATTATTACTGTGTCGCAGCTGAGACAGCTCAGTTCTACAAACCTGTACAAACCTGTATACTCAACTCGGCTACTGCTGATACCGGCTCTCTTACAGAGCTGCTGCCCTCGACGTTTCCAGAACAATGCTAAACTGCAGCTCGTACACCAAAGAGAGCTGAAGAAACTGACTGAGAGCTTCGGGGCTCATCAGATTCATTCCTGCACCACAGTCAGACAATAGCCTGTGGATATTACTCCTGACACCTGCTGATTTAAGTCTCACAACTTTTAGTGCCTGCCAGTGTTAATAATTGTTTTGCATCTTAATATAAATATTTGAATCATCTCGATGTTATTTCTTATATCTGCTGCTGTCATAAAACAACAAAAAGTTGCTTGGTTTTTGTTGTATTTACTGCAAAAATAGAGAATAATGATGCATATTTTTTGCTTTGAAGTCAATACAGGCATATCTTGTCAGTGTGTCCTGCTCTATTTTGGTATCAAAGGTGAGCAACACCAACTAATTGAAAAGTTAAAATACTTAATATGTTTCAAGGTCCATAGCTTATATACACAGAGGGAAAATAACACTCGAACATCCCAACAGTAATTCACATGGATGATGATTTGGTTCTCATTTCTCAGACTACACAGCTGAAGTGCTACACATGACATGTGCGTATGTACTGTAGTTATAGAGGGCTGAGATGATGGGAGCTTGCAGCAGGGCTCAAAGGAGACTAAAAAGTGTCATTTTGATATCTTTTTAAAGCAGATGTGAGCCAGGGTCGCTCATGGGAGAGTAAACATGTCGTTTTCATTTTAGCAGCAGCTAGGAAGGAGGAAAATGTGTCTGGGACACAGGGAGAGATAAAAGTAGATGTCACTAAAAGGAAAAATAAGAAATTCCCACTGATAGCTGACTGGGGTTAAAAAAAGAGGTCAACGGTTTCTTAAAGACGTCTTCAAAGGCAAGTGAAAGCAAAAAGGGGAAAATTATAGTTAAGCTCTGCAAGGTCAAATCTTTCAGTGTGTGACTGTGTAGAAATAATGCAAGGCTTGTCCATTCAGAAATTGAAAGAGGAGGACTTTATAAAAGCAAAGGAATGCTGTAAGCTTTTTTCTTTCTCTGTGGAAAACTTTGAACGCACTCAACCTTATACTTACTGAAGAATGAAAAAAGTTGAAAAAAAAAGTTGAAAATACAGGAAGCATGGATGAGCTTTTGACCTCCCCTTACTTTAAATGTGGATGGCGTGTTAAGATCTAGTCCTTAGAGTTTGGGAGTCAGTCATAGGTTAAAGGGTCTGACTGGGATACAGACATTTTTATGCTTAAACTGATGACATACATTCTCTGCAGTGATATTTCAGATCACTTGACGGTGTTAGGACAACTGCATTGATTGTTGTAGCGTTTATAAAAAAGGAAGAAATCAAAGGAGGTCTGGTTGCAGATGATCATCTGTCCCTCTCCTTCAAATGCTCTGCATGGTCCTTCTCTCTCTGAACACTGCAATGGTGGAATAATCTTCTTTTCTCAGTCAGAATCTCATTTTCCAGTGCATGCTGAAAACTCATCATCTCCACCTCCACCTTGCCCCGTGCTCTGACTCAACCTTCAACACCTTCATGCCAGGGTTTCTCTACTACACATCCTACAAATCCAAACACAGCAATATGTGTTTGTACATTTTGTGGTTGTTGCTGTTGTTTGACTGCTGAGTAGAGGACTAAGGGCATATTCAACCCCACTGAAACTTGAAGTGCCCCGCTGACCTAAACCTGGTCTGATCTGTTTTCTTGGTCATATATATGGAAGCATATATATTGCGTAGACTGAAAGGTCTGTGTGAAATGTTAATTAGAGGAACCAGGAATGAGTTTGACAGTATAACCTTACAATACAAGTGTATGGCAGCTACAGTACAGCGTGGTTCAGGCATGGTTAACTCTTTGCAACCAAACCACTTGTTTAAAAATTCTGTGAATGAGATTCTAAATAATAATGTAGCAGCAAACAACAATTCTATGTAAAGATATTACTTAATTAACTAAACCACAACCCCTCTGAGGGTGTTGTAATCTGAGTTTCTCTGTTCTTTGTTTTGGTTGCTGGTCTGGCAGCACATGCATGTCAAACCATTGGTCCCCATGTTTATAAAAACACAGGGACTGCCCACATGTGAGATGGCACAGTGCAGCACACATAAGCAGGATAGGGGTAATGTGATTCACACAGGGTAACTTTATTCAGTTGTGCTTCTTGTTGTGTGTTTAGTGGTAGCTTTTGCTGGGCTGTGCAAGGCTTTGTTTACTAAGAATGTGAAGGGGGTGGGGGGGGGCTACATTTTGACATGAACATGGGAGACTGGGCCGGTACATGGTGCAGCCTTAATTGGGTGTTACAAATATGTAATTGGCTCTAATGTGACTTCATCATCAGAAGGCAAATGGCAGAAAAATCTTTTACTCCTAGCGTGTTGACGTGAACCAGAACAGTAAGACATTTTCAAATCCAAGGGACAGAGGTTTCTTTGTGTAAAGGCTTACAGATTTTTAAAATGCATACAAAACATTGGGTGTGTCTATATTTTTATATGTAGGCACAGGTGTTATACAACAAATGATCCACAGTCAGAATCAAACTGGGAATGTTGCTATAACATGTTGTACATCTTAATCTGTTCATATTTGCTAAATGCCAAGATTATAATCAGGGGTGCACATAACTGTTACGCAAGTACTTGCGTACCAGTTATGTGCACCCCTGATTATAATGTTGTTTAGAGTTATAGATACAGTGCACAGTTGTACACAAAACTTTGGATACCCATGGGCAAATTACATGTTTTGTTAATATTTTGAACCCCCTGCTGAAAACAGATAAATGTTCATGATGCACTGTTGCTTTTTATTCCATAAACTTAAAAATAGAAGAAAAAACAAACATTGTGTCATGTGCAAAAGTTTGGTCACCCTATCTACTAACTTGCAAACACCACCATGACTGTTTATTTTTTTACTTCCAAATTGTTACAACTGAAAAAACTGAATATGCTCTGGGAGCAGTAGTTTATCCACCATGCAGTAAAACCTGACACTTTGTTGGTTAGTGTATCCGCATTGAGTCTATCTGTGCTGTTGATGCTATTTTTAACTTATCTTAATTCACCGTTTCCTTGGTGACTTCCCTGCTGTGACGAGGTCCCGGTGAGCCTGTGAGGTGCTTGAGCCGAGGGTCAGAAGCTCTGCTGCTGGTGCCAGCGTCTAACCAGTCCTCTGCTCTCTCATCCTCACCCTCCAGCTGCTCCCAGAGGGGTGGAGCAAAGTGTCAGCTCTTCACACAGAGTTGGGGGAGGAAGAGAGGGAAAGAGACATAGTGGAGGGATTTGAATCTTCTTGTTCCATTTTTCATTCCCTCACTCCCATCTTCATTGTTTCCATATCTCTCTCACCCACCATCACTCTCCTTCCCTGGATTATGTCTGTGTGATGTGTGCAGGATAGATTTTGGATTTACATGATTTTCCATTTGCATCTGCCTTTTCACAGTCCACAGACACAAATACACACTGGCATCATCTGCAAATGTAAAGTCTGCAATCTTCTAAATATCATCCTGAGGTCAGGTCAGCTTTTCATTATGATCCAGGTGACTTCATTCTGAACTGCTGCTGCCATTTGAACTGCAGTGTCTCTAATTTGGACCTTTATTGCATATCATTCTCCATTTCTTGCTCTCTATATTTCTTGAGCTTTCAGTAGTCAAATGAAGGCAGATGTTTTACAGCACAACATCAGTGTGATGCTACTTCTGCCTTTGCTTCAGAGAGACGGCCACTACCTACAGAGCCACAAGGGGTCACTGTCAAGAGACATAGGTTCATTTCTTTATTTAACATTTGAACAACCACAGTTGCCATTATTCTGTTAAGGGATAAACTAATCTATCATTGGGAACAATCAATATAGGATTTGTAAGTTATTGGATACTACAGACTCCTTTCATGTTATAAGCCTTATTTTTTTTTTTATGTGGCTCAAAAAATCAACAAAGAACACCTGATATACTCATACAGGTATTTCAGTGGAGGCCACACTAAGTCATCTTTTATTCATTCCAAAAGTCTGGCCAATACTCGGCCCTCACTCTGCTCTGTCTACCAACTAGAGCAGAAATTACCTGACAAACTCAACTTTGAACAGCTGTCTTTGGCTGCAGACTGCTTCCACTCTGCTACACCACCTTGTGACAGAGCATGTCATAGCCATGATGTGTGTCTTGTTTCCTGCATGGATGCATGCTTACCACCTTTGAGTGTTTGTTAGGTGAACCAGTGTGTTTATACTCTAATAAATAGTTATTTCTCATAAATAGTTATTAATATATTACATTTAGCTATTATTAGCCATGTTTCCACTGTATCAATCCACCATGTTGCGGCAGAGCGAATGCCAGCCATTAAAAACAAACAAATACATCAACTAACAAAAGGTGAGAATTTTGCATCTTACCATTCTGCATCTCTTTTTGAAACCAACAGATTTTGTGTGGCACGTCAACATGGAAGACTGCAAACATGCAAACACAACAAACCAACCTGAGACCTCTTGGCCCCAAGAAGCTCCAGTGTTAATGAGCAAAAGCTTCTTAACTAACTTCGAACACAAAACAGATCTTGTGTTGTTGCTTGTGGAGAAAAAAACAAAAATGGAAAAAAATGGAAAATATGGTTGAAATCAAAATAACAATATTATATTTTGATATTGATATACTGTATGCAAATGTATCTATATATCCGCTAAATGAGTTATGACAGTCCAATTCCAACAAAAGGAACTAATTTATAACCTTGGTCGCTGTTGATCCGCCACTATGGTCTGTCTGTCCCATTCTTGTGAACACAGTATCTCTGTAGCTCCCTGGGGGAACGTCTTCGAACCTTCAATTGGACTCAAGGATGAACTAATTAGATTTTAGTGGTCAAAGGTGAAAGGTCAGTGTGACCTCTCAAAACACACTTTTGGCCTTGTGAGTGCAATATCTCAGTAATGCCTTGAGGTAATTTCTTTAGATTTGGCACAAACAGTCACTTGCACTTAAAAAGGAACTGGTTACATTTTAGAGGACACAGGTGAAAGGTCATGGTGACCTCACAAAACATGATTTGGGATATAGTTAATGAATTCATACAAGAACTATGACACAGTTTAACTCAAATGTCTGTAAGGATAAAATGAAGTGATGACATTTTATATCCAAATTGTTTATGGTCAACGTCACTGTGACATCATAATGTGCTGCAAAAACACTTCTGGCCAGTATTCAGGAAGGGGACGTCATATTTGTGACCATATTTCCTGCTGCTCGGTGGTTGGCAGAGGAAAACAACCACGAGGCAGTGATTCTAGTTTTTCATTATTTCTTTTCACTTTCTGGATTAATTGTCATGATATTTGGCACAAACATCCACGTTCCCCTCAGAATGAACTGTGCTAATTTTGATTATCCCTATGCTTGTCATCATTAGGGATTTGTTTGTCCAGTGTGTTGGTTTATGACCAGATACCTGCAAAACAAATGACACTCAAAACCTCAGCTGTGCTTTGTAAAAATGTTAACTACTAACATGCTAAATGACTGGATAAGATCTAGAACATGGTAAACATTGTACCAGCCTAGCATCACCATGTCAGCGTTGTCCATTTGAACACATTGGCATGCTAAAGTTAGCATTTATTTCAAAGCACCACTGTGCCTAAATACAGCCTCACAGAGCTGCTGGCATGGCTGTGGCCTCTTGAATTCGTTAGCCAAAAATATATGCAAAGCAAGTCCAGTGTGATGATGTTACATTGTTGCCATAGAATTAAACAAAAAGAATAAAAGAAAAGAAAAAGAAGGAGCTCGGGGTGTGATATTACCCAAAAGCCCTCTGCTCCCAGGTAGAAGGTGGTTGGAGTGTGCTCAACACCAGCACACACTCAGGTGTTGCTCTGGGATGTAGTGTACAGCTGTAGCTTGAGGAGGTGTGGTGTCGGTGCCAAACCCGGTGATCCCTGAGCTTGGAACTGTCTGGGCTGGGGGCTTGAGTTGGACAGATGGACGAAGGGGGGGTTGTTGTGTTTGTTGAAGTTGATCCCCGAGGTTTGAAAGGGGCTGTATCTAACCTCTAACCTCCCACCACCGCCTCTGGCTGTGACACACACACAAGCATACATATAAACAAGTATGCGCAAACACACAAATAACTGAAGTACTATGCCTATATGCCTACATGGGCAGATATCACAGATGCACAAATAAAACAGGACACACACATACACAAGTTATTCAAGCCGCATGTGCAGGCCAGAGCAGAGAGAAAGAAGGAAAAGTGCTCCGAGATGGAGAGAGAAGTCTGTGAGGGGACATCGCAAAGCTGATTTAAATCCCAAAATAGAGACATATGTAATGTTTGAAAGATGGTGAGTAGGCGGGCACATGCCTTCATGTATGAATCATCATGTCTGCCCTTAAATTCATGTTCGAAGGTAATTATGGGGACATTGTTGAAAATAATGTATGTTATGAGCATATGCAGGCATGTACAGAAGGCAGTGGAGCCTTCGGGCACAGAGCTGGATGTGCATGTGGTAATGTACCGTGTGTGCTGTTTGATGTGAAAATGAGAGACACTGCAGTGTTGTGTTGCTTTTCTACCCCTTTCTGACTCCATTCAACTGCATAGAAGCTAAAGGCAATTAATCTTTGTTTAGCTGGCAGATTTTGTATAGATCTAGGTGAAAAAAGAGCTGGAGAGAATAGACCATAAATGCACAGAGTTATACATCACTGAGGCACAAAGCAAACTGTAAAACCATAAACAAATCACTGCTAAATGGTTTAGAGAACTAATAAAATATAACTCCAGGGAAATATCATAACAGGGCAAAAAACATATATTTTTCAAACAAAGCCCTGGTACGGTTTTTTTTTTCTTTTCTTTTTTTGAAATACCTGAATTCTGTAGATTTTAAATTAGCAAGTCTGTAAACCCCTAATTCTATAAACCATCCAGTCACACCAGCTGTAAGGCACCAAGTCATTTACAAAGTTAGTAAACAGCCTGACAGCCAGCAGGTTAACCAGCCGTTCAGTCAGTAGTTTGCTAATATAGATAGATAGCAGAGGGACTTGGTTTAACCGTTTCAGGACCATGGACAGACACACAGGTGCACAGGTCATAAAGTGATATACAGATGAGACTGGAGGCCTTTACCATGTCTTACCATGTCTAGTTGAAGTCCAGACTCCTTAGAACAGGTATCCTTGCAGACATCACCAGCTCAGTCAGGCTCTGCTAATAACACTTCCACACAACAAAACACAAATAATGTCAAGATCCCCCAGCACATACAGTATATATTAATAATAATGCGTGACATTATCTCCACATATAAATAAAAAATATGATGGAAAGATAACAAACAAGAGTGTGGATTAAAGGCATGAATGGTTTATGAATGTTTCAGGACCACGGAGAGCGTCACACAGGACGGTTGAAGCGTGGCGGAGAGAGTCAGAGAAAGGCTGTGGAGTGTTTCAGCACCATGGAGAGGGGCAAACAAGGAGACTGGGGCTTCAATTTTTCAGCACCATTGAGAGAAATAGTTTTAGTTTTAATTTCAAAACCAGACTGAACTTCCTTCTTGTTGCCAAACAAAGCAGCATAGACTCACATGGACCAAAGCTAATGGTGTGTTTGGGCAGCAAACATTTCCAAGTCATATCAGCACACATGATCACGCAGTCTGCGGTCCTCAGCATGGCACGTTTCTAAATCTGTTAGCATACATACACACTGACCATCAAATTATATACCAACATCAACTCTGTTTCCTCCTTTAAGTCTTCCCCTAAAGTGTTGCATTAAAATATTGAATACATGAAAGATTTAAACAGTCATTGAAGGTAAAAATACTTCTGATACACTGTCATATTCGAGTTAATGCATTGCAAAATGGACCATTTCAACCAACATATTGGCCTGTAGTGCTCTTGTTGGTTTTTTTTTTTACATGTTTTTTACATTCATTAAGTTTAAATATTTTTATTTTATTTGTTAAAATCTATTTGGACTAAGTGATGGAAACATTATTTATGCTTCCCTCTGTCTCTTTCTCCCATTTTATGTATGAGTGAAGGTTATTCATTTTGTAATAAATTCCCTTAAAGCTTGAAACCACAAGTGGATCTTTTTTTTTCTATTTTTTGAATCTTTAGCTTCTCTCCTCTCTGTGATACCCTACTAAACCCCCATCTCTCAATTTTTCCAAATCATCAGTAAGTATAACCTATTACAGACCCTTCCTGATATAATTACAATACTCTCTTGCATTTCCCTCTTATAACTTTCCCATCATCTTCTGTTTCTCCGTCTCTGTCTCACTGCCTCTCTCATTGTGATTATCTTTTCTCCCCTCTCCCACCCCCTTTCACTTTCTGGCTCACAAATCTTGAAAATTGAGATCTGAAGGATCGTGCTGCCCATAGCCTCGATACAAGGCTACCACTCTCAGTCAAATGAAGACAGTCCTTTGGCACAGAGGAGCAGGAGAACAACCTATCCACACTCCTCTGTCTCAAGAGCAAGTGGGTCCACTTGCATTACACATCGTCACCTATTTCCATTTTATTCAGGCTGTGACACTGATGAGACCTGAAGTGAGGTAGTATCTGAGGGGTGAAATATATTTAACTCCATGCTTTATTGCACAGTGTAAATTGGAAAACTGTTCTTCAGGTTAAGGGAAATTTATCCTGTCAGCAAAGCCACCACAATAAAAATACAAACAAAGAAAACACACACACACACACACACACACACACACACACACACACACACACACACACACATATATATATATATATATGTGTGTATACACACACACAATGAGGTCCAAAAGTCTGAGACCACTTTCCTATATGTATATATATATGGACTGGACTTGCATTTACATTTTGATTCCTTTTGATTTTCCACGGCTGAGTCAGTTCTCCACATGGCTCAGGATCATTTCATGCATTTCCATCCTGCTGAGCACTGCCACCGAGTCACAGCGCTGCTGCGGTCCTGCTGTCCCACTACACTATATGTGGCATATATACGGAGAGGGTGGAGAGGGCGAGGAGCTTCAAGTACCTTGGTGTTCAGCTCACCGAGGACCTCTCATGGACAAACCACATAGACAGTCTGACCGTGAAGGCAGGTTCAGGCTCAGGATGCTTCACACAGGCACCACCTCTGCTGTACCTGAGAGACTGTTTATTATTGTCCACCTGCCTGCTTCATGTTGGTGAGAGCTGGGGAACTTTTTATAAGCTGCTTTGTGTTTCTCTGTCACACAATACACCCTTATTGCTTTCATCCTAACAATAACACATATGAACTTATTTATGATATATGATATTTACACATGACATGTTTATGTTGCATTTATACTACATGCTTAACACCTGTGGTACACTTTCAAAAACTTTTTCACTATGTATATACAGTATATTGTTGCACAAATAGGAGAGGAGCACAATGGGGAAAAATTCACTGCCATTGTCTTGGCATTGTGTATGTGACAAATAAAAAAAACTTGACTGTACATATAAATGTATTTGGAATGATGTGTTGTTGTATTGTTTGTGAGGAGTGAGAACATAATGAAAATGATTCCCCAAAGAACAACCCAAACACCTCAGAGGTGTCTGTGTGTTTGGAGACTGATTGATTTCCAACTATTGTTTGTGTCCAGAAAACTGAGAATGAAAATGAATTTGGCACCTTCTATGTGCAATCAAATCTGAAATATTGCTCATGTATTTATATCTAATTCCATTTATATATATCTAGTTTGTGTACTTTATTTCCTGCTGGTTGTGTCACTAATCTAAATCTATTAAACTTGCAAACACTTGCGTCAGAGGTGTCGAGTTATACTGTCAATTAAAATAGACATGGACTACTATGTCTACAAATGAATAAATTGATTAAAATTTTTAATCGCATAAAATGTTAATAGTCAATCCCACATGGATTTACATGACACATGGTAATATGTCATACAGTATAAATAACAGCGCCAAATGACTCCCATGTTCCTAAGAAAAGCAAATAATTTATCACAGAGGTGCAAAATGGAAGGAGTCGTATCAGATGTCCAATGTTCCCAGAGTAAAAGTGTTTAAGGGAATGGCAGTTGGAGTGCTTCATGGCTCAGATGGATATGAAAGTCAAACTAAACAACACAACAACACACCACTCCTCCACAGAGAGAAGGTTATCTGGCTGTGTGTTTCTGTTCCTGCAGCATGATGCAACGGTGCATGGCTAATCACTGAATAGAAAATTACCATTTGCATATTGACTTTTGTTTATTTAGATGTGACTTTTTCATTAAGATAAATGAAAGTGGGTTGCCAGTCGGCTGAAATGTCACATCTATTAAAAATAAATAAGTAACGTTTTATTTAATTAGATGCATTAACAAAGACATGTATATTATATATTATATATTTTTTTAAACCAGGTGAAACACTGAGATAATAAAATCCAGTATGTAGCATTTAACAACTGCATGTTTAAGAGAACTCTTGTTCTTGCCGCTCAAGAGAGAAGCACAGGTAGGAATGAAAAGCTTGGTTGCTTGTCAAAGACCCTCCAAGCCATTGGATATGAGTCAGATAGAATCAAATCCAGCAGGGCTGACCTTCAGTTAACCCCCGCCTTGGGCCCAATGGAATCATGATCAATCTTACCCATCCAGACCTGTCCTGTCCATTTTATTGGGTCCTGATTGGTATGATTGGCATGGTTGGTACCGATGGAAAACACATTGCGATTGAGCATGTTGTCAATGTGGTCCAACTAAAACTAACAATCAACTAAACTTTGTTGAAGGAATGATAGGAAAACTAAAAGACCATTGAGTTCTGAGTTGAGTCTGAATCTGATTTGTACTGATGACCGAATCTGATTTGTAAGGAATCAAATTAATGAATGAATAAACAGAAATTGGTTAGGCTTATATGAAGCAGATGGTTATCCTCTTGGCAATTAGCTGATTAATGTAAAAATATTAACTGTGTTACATGCTGCTAATTGGCTTTCATTATGTTTTTCAAGAAAGTATGATTTGCTGCCTAGATTACACTTACTGTTTTTTTTTTTTTCTTTGGTGACTGTATGCAATATAGAAGTCCAAGGGAAATGGTTTGTTATATGGTTGAGCATAGAAACAACAGAACTTTGACATGAAAGATAGTTTGAGGGCTACTTAGTACTTGGTTGAGGTTAGGTTTTAGGAAGGTCTTGGTTTTCATTTCAGGTTTGACAAATGAAGCATGTTGACAGCGAAGATCTGAAGAGCTCTGCTTGTGTGGTTCACAAAACGTAATGCAGGCAGTATTATGTTTCTTACAAAACATATGAATTCTGTAAGGAAGGCCGGTATAGCCAAGGATACTCTCATTTGTAGCATACCAGCATTCAATATTCATTGGATGCAAATTTGTCTGACTACGTGTTTTTGCTCTTAATTGTAATTGTGGATTGTTTTGTGATGTGAAAAAAGAGTCATGTTTAAAGACTGCATGGAAGTGAGTGAGTTTTTCATCACTATGCTGTAGTTCAATGAATAAGTCCAAGATCAAAGTATAATGGATATGATATGTGGGGTGTTGCTACATTAATGGCTACATACTGTATCTAGACAGCATTGTTTCCCCTCTTAGAAGAATACATCAAAACATTTCTAACATTTGCAGGTAGCCTAGCCCAATGGCAAGGACCAGTGTGAGTCTGGGTTCAGCTTCTGTGCGTATGCATGTTCTGGCGCACAAAACCATACAGCTTGTGTGCGCGTCTCATGATCTCCACAGAGCTCTTTGTCTTGTCATTTCGGTGCAGGCAGGCAGCGTTTCGCCCTCCTCAGCTGCATAATTCAGCCAGAGCGATGGGGACTCCCACAATGATTGAACATAATGACGTGTGAACCCATTAAGCAGCTAATCAAAAACAGCAATGAAGCTGATGATGATGAAGGTGACGCTGCTGAGAACTTCATCGCAATCATCAACCCCCTTTCAAAGAACAAGAAAAAAAAACCTCCCTCTGCTCTCTAAGGAGAATAATTGAATTTGAAACGAAAGGAGGTGAAGGGATCCTGCTGCAGTGTGTTACTGGATGCGGTTGCTGCTCACACAACTGAACATGTCAACACAGATGCAGGACGGTGTTTATGAATAATGCAGTTGTATCTGATGAATGAGTCTGATGTCTCTGTGCTTCCTCAACAATTTTAGTGTTGTGCCCATTTCTGTCTTTTTTATTCACTCGTGAAATAGTTGCTGTTGATGCAACTTAATCAGACAGAAATAGGGTCATTTGGCAATCTTTAGTTTGCCATAAAAAAGAAAAAAACTGAATCTCATAATATTTTTTAATTTAGAGAGTTTTGCCAATATCACACGACAACATGGCCATGGTAAGCAAGAATGACTTGATAAGATTTATTGAAACAAACATAAAAATCAGGCCACTGAGAAACACCAGCTGTGTCCCAATTCAGGTGCTACAGAGGATGTGGCAAAGGCGAAGGCCAAACTGAAATGAGACGGACTGATTCATAGAAGTTTTTTTTTTACTTTGTGTCACCAACTGTGCCCACCTCTACAGCTGTGTTGCAATGTGCGGCTACTCTTCCCTAACAACCTTGACAATATGTAACTTTCTCTTAAAAAAAATGAGGTTTCAAGGCCTGTGGTTTTAACAGCTGTACCTGTAGCTGTTCAACTGAGCTAAATTACAATATTTTTTTCTCAGGTTCTCTACTGGTGTTGTTTGCTTTCATTGTTGGCACACAATGAATCTTATAGGGATAGGTTAGGGCCATGACGGATCCACCTGTTGAATCCTTTCTTGCCCAGGAAAAGGAGACCACATTTCTCAGCTGAATTTGAAGTAGCCTTCAAAAATGGGACAGCTTGGCCGTGCCGCTGTGACATAATTGGTCTTCAAATGCAGCTTCCAAAGAATTTGGGCCCTGAATTGGTACATTGCTACTGTCTGATATAATTAGTAAAGACATTAAATATATGTGAAATGTTGACAACTCAACTGGCAGGTGGTCATTCCAGCCAAATATCAGTTGTCGGGGTTACAACATGTAGATGTATGGGTAGAATTGTTGTAGGTTTGTGGTTTTCTACAGGTGCAATCCCATTTTTCTGGCCTGGCTGGTACTTAATATCAAAATGATAGTTTGCAAGTTGTACTACCGACCATTGTTCCAGTCCTTCCACTTTGGCAGTGGGTAGTGCTCCAATTTGAATGAAATTTTCATTGTGAGTCATTATGAGTCATCAGCTTCAGTTCTCATAGGCCATTGCCCCTTCCTTCACATTCTTGAGATAACACTGCCCCAAGGCCCACAAAGCAGCAAAGGGCAGTTTAAAATCTGCAGTCAGGATGGATGTTTCTAACAGTTTGTGTTTCAGCAGGTTAAAAGATTGTTTTCATCCCAATTCATGGGGAAAATCTTTTTTTTTTCACTAATCAGCAGATAATTTAGGGGCTTTGCCACATGTGCAAATCCAGCAATGAAATGGCAGTATTATCCTGCTGACAACACCAGATGCTGCAGAGTTCTGTATCTGTGGGGGATGGGGATTGAAGTTAAGGTTTGAGCCCAGGGATCCAGAGACACTGCCCTCTGGCCTTTCCTTTGTGCAGTCTCTTTCCTTGCTTCCAGAGAATTACATCCCACTTAGGTAGGCCTTGGTTTGTATGAAAGCACCCCCTATCTTCCTGTGGGAGTGCTGTTCCTCATCCCCTTTCTCTATAGCAGCTGATTACTCCAGTCCAGTCAGTCACCTCTAGACTCAAAGCCACTGGGCTTCCTTCCTTGGACTTTCTTCTACAAACTTGGCTCCTCAGAGATAGGTGTATTGCACAGTCCCCAGGTTTCTTTCTCATGGTTCAGTTTTAAGTCCATCTCTCTATTAAAAACCATTTGTCTTCACCTGCAAAAGCCAGAGCTTACTTTCCTGTGCACATGCTTTGCTCTTGCCACAAGGTAATCCAGACACTCAGTGACAGTGTGCGGCTCCTCTCTGCTTCACGTTGGTAAGGCTTTCTCTTGTGCTTGTTGTCCTTGGCTGACTTCATGAGGAAAACCACCCAATGCACATCAATGAGATCGCTTTAGTTGTTAAATCCAAATACCTGGCAGCTTGGCAGGAGGGGTCATCTTCACTCTGCCATCTCATTTGGGCATTGTTCGTTTCACACACATACACACCTGTCACCTAATCACGAGGGGAAAAAACACACGCAATGTTCACATGTAAAAGAACAAAAACTCTGAATGTGTTGTGGAGGCACAGCACATACATGTATATAACACGTGTATATTAATAAGCTAATTAATATTACATAGTTTTACACATGCACTCACACACACTCCAACAATTGGGTAGGCATGGAGAAAACAAGCAGATGAGAAACCCCAGACATGTCTCTCATGGGAACATGATCATTCTCCATCATCGTCTCTGTGGCTGGCTGACTTCGCCCACAACAAATACACTTCTTCTTTGTCTGCCTCTCTTTGTGTTTCCATGATTTCTCCTTTTTCTCTGTCTCTCTCACTTTCTTCTCTCCATCTGCCGACTTTTCACTCCATCTCAGTCAGATTGTTTCACTCTGTTGTCCACCGATGGTCACTGCAAAAATCTACATCTCATGAAGCCTTTTTCCAGTACAAACAATACAAGCTTATCACTGTTTTTCAAGCATTTCTTCCAATCAAGTAACATGTTTTTTTTCTTTCATTCAAATGTGATGATTATATTAACATATTATTCAACAGCTACCAAGGACACCTGGACCATTTTATATTTTATTTTTTATCTTTGGCTCAGTGGGCATTGTCCTTTTTAAAGCTTTTTGAATGAAAAGTAGAAAGCCTTAACCACTTATTCATTCCATCATTGTCTATTTATTCATCCTGTCAATTGTTGTAAATAAAAATGAAATCAAATCATTTGGAGAAACATGAAAAAGCTCAAATCTGGTGAATGTTTCATTTAAGGCACTAAGCTTTCGTAAATGTGCAGCTGGTTGACTGTTTGGTAACAGCCATCTACGCTACGCAATCTGCTTCAGTTTGAAGGACTTTTAGCTCCCAAACCAATTGTCTATAAGATTTGAAAATTATGGAGGATGTTGTGTGCCAAACCCCCCTTTGACCAGTGAGTCCAGCATTTCTCAAAGGGGTCTTATTAGAATATTCTTGTCCTTAACTATTGATTGTTAAAGGTCCTGTATTGTATAAAGAGAGAGATTTCCATGTGTTTGTTTTTGTTTTTTGTTTTTTTAAAGCAGGTCTAGGTTCTATATTAATACCGTGAAAGTATCAAAGCCTCAGTCCACAGAGAAATGCACACAGCCTGTATTCAGAAACTGAGCCTGAAAACCAGCCGTCAGGACTTCTGGAACTTTGTGATGTCACAACAAAGCAGTCACAAGTCTCAGCCACATCCCAAGCCTGACCTGTTGTTACTAGAGCTCCAGAGAGAATCCTGAGAGAGATGTAAAGCTATGTTAAAAGGATTTTGGTGCTTAAAACAACAAATATATCTTTTTATGGACATCAAAACTTCAAATAAAACACCAAAGAAGTGTAAAATATAGGACCTTTAGAACTTTTTTTTATAGATTTTGTAACATTGGAAAAATGTGGGAAAGATGGACCCCGGCAAGAACAAAGTTATTTGGATTTAGGAATCCAAGTCTCCTTAAGCTTTCAAAAAAATCTTCAGTCTTTCTGACACAAATCATGTCTGTCATCAGTTTGAGTTTGACCAAATGAAAAACGTATAAAGTAGTCAGATGAAAGTTCCTGTGGGTGTTAAATTCAACTGCACCTTTAAATGAAAAACATTTCATTTAATAGTTTTTAATAGTTTTTAAAATGCTAAGCCACTGCTGGTCAAAGACCTGCAACTGTAACAGTGTCAGCCCAGATCTGATCAATGAATCAGTTCACATGTTTGTTTTCAAAGACTTAAATAAAAACCTTACAGAGCTCAGGCTGGGAAATTAAAAAGATCTTAAATCTTTTGTGACCAGAATTTGTTTTATTCATTTCTAAAAGCTTTTCACCCTGACACAGACTGCGTTCATGAAGAGCCGCTTTCCAGTGCAACCAACTCTGTGAGATTTGTCACATCTTTTTATATGGAAATGACTTTCATGTTTAATTTCCTTTTGTGCAGTTTTTTCTGTTACACAAACAGAACACATATTTTCCCCCTATAGCTTCTGCGTATTTTCCCTACTTCCAAAACAGCATTAAAACAATGTGTTTCTGTGCCAGCAGAAACATTACACACATGCATAATTTAAATGAGTGTTAGCTTTGTTTCTATACTGAAGCGGCACACTTTCCATTTGGTACAAAGCGCTGCTTATCCATCTCTGTTTCACCATCAGCAGTCACAGCCTGCTCTCATTGCCAAGTACATTCTGACAGGAAAGAGGAATTAGCGAGTGATGTTTCACAGTTATTGCAACAGGCAACAAGCACAAACAGGAATGAGATCAACACTGTCTGAACACAGAACACCTCACCACATGCAAAACATCTACAATTCATTTTCTATTGAAGGTAAATTGAATATTTTGAAAAAAAAGATTTGGAGTTATGGACATTCATTCATTTATTTAGTAGACGTATAAAGTTACAGAAACAGAGCTATGTGCTGTAAAAAAAAATTTAAAAAGCAGATCTAGTTTGGCTTCGTTTGGAAGAAATAAACAAATGAAAATTCCATCCTCTCGTTCATTTGAACAGCAGAGGTGCTAAAAGACACAAACAAAAACATAGAGGGTCATCCAGCAAGACACTGCAACCTGGTTTTACTGGACTGCAATGTAACACATGCTGCAGGGTGCTGGATCGGCCAGTCAGATATGTACAGACTTTGTGTAATCTACCACAAGTAGATGACTTTTTAAACTGAACCAAGTATTTCAGCTTTTTCAGTTTACTTCACAACCCTTGCAATGAAAGATAAAACAATTTCCACCATGATAACTTCTCTCACGGATGTGTTTCTCAAATTGGACTTCCTAGATCATATTTCATGGTCTCACTAAGGCAACACACCGGCACCAACATAGCCCTTTGCATTGCTCTAATGTCAGGCTGATTGTGGTCTGAATACCCCTTTCCAGTCTACAGCCAGCAGCTCTAAGAGGCTTAGCTTGAGCTACTACTGTTAGCATGCTAACATGATAACAATGACAGTGATAACAGGATGATATTTACCAGGTGTAGGATCTACCATGTTCACTACGCTATCTTACATTTATAGCATGCAAAGTATGAGCCACCAGGACCTCTGTAACGTTGTGATGTCACAACCAAGCAGTCAATGCCCTCAGCCACACCCCAAGCCTAGTCCACCTGGATCCACCATCAAATCTTGCAGGACTTGGTTTCTCTGAGTGTTCTTACCTGAAATCTGCTGTATTATCATTTGATCATTCAGAAAACAGTGAGCCAATCAAAGGAGAGGCTCCGAGCTCAGAGGCTCGGAGCCTCTCTTCTGATTGGCTCACTGACTTCCAGAGAGAGGCCTGAGAGAGGAGATTTAAAACTACACTGAGATGGTTTTGGTTCTTATGGATGTCAATTCTTCAAATGAAACACTGAAAAAGTGTTAAATATGGGACCTTAAAAAGACTTTTTTATTTTATATAATTATATATATATATATATATTTTTTTTTATTATAAAAAAAAATTATAATTTTAAAATTTAAAAAATATTTCAAAAAACATTTATGAAGATGGCAAACATTTATTTTCTTCATGAAAAGAACCCATAGCACATAGCACCTCTGTTTCAAGTCTAGTTACAAACTTCAGTTTTTCTAATGTGAAACGAGAATCAGTCCACTAACACGAGAGCCATTCCAATCTCATTTGGCTCCAGACACATGAGTTATGATCCACTGCTTGATTTTGAGCTATTAGATTATTTCATTAACTCAGTGAAACATAAAATTCCAATTAGGAAGAAGTCTGTGTGTCACTGCCAAATGTAAAAATGGGGTGATTAGCTTACTAATTTACACTTTCACTGGCATTAGCTTTGCATTGATGTGCGCAGGGTCCGGCCGGGATGCTGCAGCCTCATTGCTGCTGAGTCAACACTTCAATTTACCTCTAAACACTAAACAAACTAAACAATAGGGAAATACAGGATCAGGTGGAACAAAATCTTTACAGAAATGTATAGAAAGCAAATTTAAGTGGAAAGTTACAGCAGTATATTGAGCTTATTTAAGACATTTTATTTGAAATTTTAACAGGAAAACTGAATTTGTACAACTATGGTAAGTTCAATAGGTCAAAGTTAAACCTAAAGTGTATCTGTAAACTGTGATGTTTTCAATGGACAGTTAAGGTAATCATTTTACTTTTGGCCTTTATTTTCTTTCCCAAATGAGTCATAATAACATGGAGGTTCTTTTTGAACCTCTCTTATTGTCTGAGTGCCATTTCTTGTGCAATCAGACTTAGTATGTGTGCTGTGTTCACAGATATGGTGAGTATATTACAATACAATGTCATTATTACTGATTAAAATAATGGTCAGAACTGTGAAAATATTACCAAACAGTTTCTTGTTTGGTGAAAAGTTGAATATACCTGAAAATGAATATAACTCTATAACTTCCTATAATTTCCTAATATTTAGATTAAATTTGAACAGGACTGAAAAGACAGAATTACTTGGCTTATTTGTGAATTAATTTTTAGAATGTGTTATAACTGCGTCCCACATTTTTCCATATCATTAACTTGCTAATCACATCTTCTCTAATAGGAGTTAGCCACAGTAGCATGACACCTGGTAAAAAGGGAAAGCATATGTGCCAAAAAAACAAATAGTCAGTGAAAAAGTACAGTTGTGGCTTGTCCTCTTTAAAGGTCCCATATTTTACACATTTCCAGTGTTTTCTTTGAAGTGTTGAGATCCATCAGAAGATATATCTCTGTGTACTTTTACAGAGGCTCCGGACCACTGAATGAGTGATTGAATAAAAATATAGCAGATTTCAGGAAAACACTCAGAGAAACCAGATCTTGCAAAGTTAGATGGTGGGTCCAGGTGGCTTGGGGTGTGGCTGAAGGTGGTGACTGCTTTGTTGTGACATCACAAAGTTCCAGAAGTCCTGACAGCTTGTTTAAGGCTCAGTTTATGAATACAGGCTGTGTGCATTTCTCTGTGGACTGAAGCTTTGATACTTTCACAGTATTAACATAGAACCTAGACCTGCTTTACAATCAAAAAGCACAAGGAAATCTCACTTCAAACAATGAAGGACCTTTAAAGCAGGATGTGCAGCTGAGGTATCTGAGGCAGCTGAGTATCTCATGTCCGGACAAACCAGTTTATTGTGTGGTTATGGGTAAAGGTCACAAGTAATGATTCCCTTCCTTCTACCATAAACTGTGTCCTGACAAGCACTAAGTCGTCAGTGGCAGATCCATAGTGGATAATCAACGGCGGGCAGCAACTCCAGCTGTTAATATCGATGGCTGCTTATGGAGGCATGTCTTTATAATTGCATGTGCTGCTCTGACATACTGTTTGCTGCACTAAACCAAAAAAAAAGATTTTGATACGTGTGGTGTGTCTCAACAAGGACAAATTGAGCCCTGAGCAGATTTTGAGAAACTCTATTTATTCATTCCTCATCACTTTAAGGCAACAGCACAATATTATTTTCATAACAAGTATTGACTACTTTGATGCTATAGCTCTCTCAGCAAATTAGGCAGTGTGCATACGGGTATACTGTACGTGTGTGTGTTTGCAATTGTGCATATACGTGTGTTTGTTGTTTACTTACTACATGTGTATTAGTTTTGTTCTAGGGGTCATAGATGTTTTTTTCAACATCAGGCCCCCTTGCCCTCAGGTGACCCAGCCAGGGTTAACTAAATCCACATCTTGGCAGGAACAAGCCATGGACTTGCCCTCTTTATCCAAAGCCACCTGGTGGAGACCCGTAGCCCAGTCAGGGCTTTACAGAGCGAACACCCTGCAAAAACCACAGCAGCCAAACTTGAATTTGGAGAAGAATTACATTTGAGAAGTCATTGTTTATTTCTTTTATTTATCTATTCTTTGAATGCACACTTAGATTGGAAAATTTCACACAAAATACAAACTGCAGCCAGCACTGAGTAACCCACATTATATGATCAAGGCAAAAGATAAAAAGAAATTAATGCAAGTCTATAACGCTTCGCAAACACAGAGAGCACAAGGAATAAAACAGGCAATAACAAAGTAAAATACTAATCAAAGTAAAAAGAGGGATATTAAAAGAAGAAACGCAATGTAATGAAAAAGAATAAAGAATAACGAGATATGCAAAGGGCATGTGAATGCAAGTCTATAAAGTAAGTTTATGTACTGTGTTGTGTTTGTGCGTATAGGTGGCTGTAGTGTATCTGAGCGTGTGCCAGGGCCTTTTAGTGTCCGTGTGTTTTCTTTTGGTGCGCGAGCGCGTGCATCTTTAAATATTCTAATCGATGTTTACGACCCCTGGCGAGAGGAGAGCTGTCAGTATGCCAGCATCACTGCAGCTGGGGACTCTGCCACCTCCCCACCCCCCCAAACACACACACACACACACACACATTCTTGTCTTACTGTATTTGTGGGGACCCTAGCCCCTTATCCAAGCCATAAACCTCAAACAGCCATTTAAACCTGTGGGGTCCAGAACTTTGGTCCCCACAAAGCTATCAGACCCCACAAGTATAGCCTACACACACACACACACACACACACACACACACACACCACCACCACCACCACCACCACCACCACAACCTTTCCTCTCTCTCTCCACTAATTCTCTTTGCTCTCTCTCCCTCAGCAGCCATCACTCCTCACAGGTTTCTTTAACCTCTAAACCCTCATTCTTTCCTCCGTCTTGTCTTCTACTCCTCTCTCATGCTTTTCTTTGCCTTTGTATCCACCTCTCTCTCTCTCTCATAACTGTGTGTATGTGTGTGTCGCTCTCTCTTTTCGGTTTCAAATCAATCCCCCCCCCCAACTGCTGCAAGGAAAACTCCACCTACTCAGCGCTGTTAATGTAGTCACTGACAGTGTGAGCTGCTCTCCCTCTCTCCCCCTCTCTCTCTTTCTCTCCATGCATCTCTCTCACTCTCTCTCTCCCAGGCACCCCCCCCCCCACCACCAACCTTCCTCTTCCTCCTCCTCCCCCTCTTTGAGCATCCTCCTCTCTCACATCTCGTCTCTCCTCTTTCACATCGCTCTCCGGCTCCACTTGCGCTCGCAGCCTCCTGCCCGTCTGCTGGTCTCCTCTCTCCACCTATCCCCTTCTATTTCACACACACACACACATACACACACTCACACACACACACACACACACACACACACACACACATGCATGCATACACTCTCCGCTCTCTCGCCGTCTCCCCTCTCTTCCTCAGTCACACTCCGTCCTGTGCAGACTTGAGGAGCCCCGGAGAGGAGATGATTCTGGTGGTGATCCTGTTGGAGCTCTGATACTGATTTTTCTTTTTCATCTTTAAAAAACAGAAAACTAGACACTTAGCAATGTTGATGCAACAGCACCTCTTTCCTCTGTGCTGTGTTGATCTGCCTGCCTCCTGCCTAGAATCAGCCCATTTTGGGGGGATTTAAGCGACAGAGAGTGTGTGCTGCGCTGGCTGTGCGCTCTGCGGCTCTGGTGCGCTGGATCATCTTCTTCTCCTCGTCTTTATCTCTTCACTGAAGGATGCTCAGTTCTTTCCAGAGTCAGGAATATTACTACCGCAACTGTCAATACTCTGGCTGCTGCTGTCCACTTGTCTACCCCGGCAAGATCACAGTCTGAGGCACCCCGGTCCCCTGAGGGGAAGAAGAAGCATGTCAGAAGCACCCGTGCTGCACATGGAAATGAGCCGTCTGCCTCTGGTTCTGCTGGACTCCAGCCTCTAAACCAGACTTGAGAGTATATCCCAAAATCACTGAAAGGCTCTGAAGAAACTGGGGATCCTAGGAGTTCCTTTTCTGACCATCTGAAAATTCCTGTATCACTTTATTTCGAGGAGCACCAGCTGCTTAACCAGCTCTATGGTTTTCTGACTTATCCAAGGCTGTGATTTTGGCATCTGACTAAGAGGTAGGACTGCTTTTACTTTGACTTTGCTGTGTTGTTCTTTCTGTCTTTTTTCCCTCTGTCCTGCTCCTCCTGAGCAACATTGATTCTGCACTTTGGAGAGGAACGGCTCAGTCAGTCTCAGTGATGTGGCAGATTTTTGCTTTCCCGGATTGCTCTCTCGGTCTGCTAGATGCTTCATTTTTAAACCAAACTACGTCTACTATTGAGGTGGTAACGCTTCACACAGCTTCGTCTGATTAGTCAGGACAGGCACTTCTCTGTCCTGCTTACTATGCATCATCAGGGTCCGTGGCATTGTCCCTCACTGTGTTGTTTCTGCTCAGCCGGTTAGAAACGAATGGTACTGCAGCTGTGGAGCCAGAGGTGTTTAATGTTAAGTGGATTTCTAGAACCACAGAGCACCCGGCGTCTGTTCACACTGAGTTCGTCATGATCAGTCTTGATGAATCATTTTCTGTCACTTAGACCCAGATGACTCATTCAGTTTAAGTTTGTAGACAGATAAATGCTGAATATTACAAACTCTCCTCTTATTTTTTGGCTTATTCTGATCACATTTGATGCTTGTTAGCTGCTGTACTATTACTGGCTCATCATCCACATGAACTGGTACAAATAATTGGCACTAGATATGGACCATACCTATGAGGGCTGCTTTGCATCCAGATTGTGCATCGTACTGTATTTGGAAGTCTGCTCTACTATATATATATATATATATATATATATATATATATATATATATATATGAACTGGTGCATGGCTTATTCCCTGTCTGTAACGGTATATTATCTGTATGGAATCTGTATGGAGATCCAGATGTGGGGTAATTGCATTCAAGGGTTTCAGATGGATGGAGTGAGTATCACACCCCGTGTCTGAGCCGATGTTTGTCCACACCTCTGCTGGTCTGACTGGATCATGTTTGTGAGACGACGCTCAGACTTCAGGTTGATTGCGTTCCGAGATCTTCTGCATTTTCTGGTTCATCGCTCTTGAGCATTTGTTGAATAAATTACTCACATGAAAGTCAGTGGCTATGGAGACTACATACTCACTGATGCATTTATGATCCATCTATCCTATCTGAGTATATGGGTCCAAAGGGCTGTTAGGAAGATCTACACCAATAAGGCATTTAAAAAGCTTATGAAAAAGTTGTGATGTAAAGGCACAGTTGATATTATTGATTACAGTTAGGCTCCACACTGTAAAAAAAAACATCCAACAAAACAGATCATTTTTCTTATTCTGACTTCAAGGATAATTTAGCGCTACTAGCTTGAAACAACAGGTGCTGATATGAAGAGATATTATTTTATTTTGCACTTGTTTTGGCTTTTGTGGGAAATTGATCATAGTCGACTCGTTTGAGTCCAGTCATTCAGTCAGCAGTTTCTTACACTTACACTGTGAAAACAGTGTATCGTAAACAAATCAGTTCATTCTAATTATCTCTGTCAATAACTCATAATTGCCATCAATGCTTCATTTAGGTTTCCATTGGGGTGGAGTTACAGGCAGTGATTCTGAAAGCATGCACTACTGTAGGTAGAAAAATTCGACAAATTAATGTAAATACTGCAACAAATGGGTTCTCCATTTGCATCTTTGAAATGAATGGTGTTTGAGCCTAAAGTTCCAGATGTGTTACATCATGTTATTTCTGGAGGCTTTTGTTGGAACAACAACTTAAAAAGATGCTTTCTTTTAGGTTTTTTTTTTTTTTCCTTTTGTTGCTTATCTACATAGCCTCAAGCAAGATACTGTAGATGCATTGTGGGAGTTTTATAGAGATTGTAGACAAAAAAAATGCAAAGAACATGAAGATGAGACGATTCAATCTGGAGGGCTGTTCAGTGATTTGTGGGCACCAGTGAAAGATAAACAAATAAATGGAGTAGTCTATATTCTACTATCTGTAGGGCAAACACTGCCACAGAGGTGATTCATACAATGGCAGTTACCGGTGTTCATCAGGCTTACGTTCACTGGATTTGTTGAATATGTCGAGTTATTTCGAACCTGTCTTCATCTGATTCCGCTTCTTTCTAGACACATGTTGTATGTTTGTCATGATTTTCCAGATGATTTTTGGCAGATTTCGGCAAGAGATGATGTATCCTCTTTGGAGTTCTCTCAGTTGTCCCATGCTGTTTTGAAAACTACCATATCAAAGATCTGATTCATTGTAAATGCTGCAAACTGCTTGAATGTGCCCAATATGACCCACCTTTAATGCTATTTCTCTTTACATTCTTCCCTCTCCCCTCTGGCACTTCTGGGCTTTAAAATGTCATAAGTCTGTACTTAATTACCTGTCACCTGTTATTAAGATACACAAGCTCTACCCTGGCATCAGCTCTATAATCAAGGAAAAGCTTCACTGGAACAATAATGGAGGGAGTTTGTTCCCCTCCCATCTACAGTACATCATGTTTGGCCTGCTATGGCAGACAAAGACCTTCCACCAGAGTATTTGTCTTGTAAATTGTTCACTCAGACATGGTCACTCATGGCTGCCAAGGTAGTTTCTACCAGCACACCATGTAGTGGTGTATTCATCTTAGGGTGACTGGATTACCTTCTCCCACCAAGAGGATCAAAATTAACTAGAAGGTCACTCAGAGAGAGTAGACCCCCGCCTTGGTCAGTGTCAAACAACACAAACCAGACTTAAGACAAAAAAAATGAAATTCTTAGTAAATGATCTGGATCTGTTCTAAATTTTAATGGGTTCGTCCCTGGCCCATGATCCATTCCTCCATCAAGTTTGGTGCAAATCGGTTCTATAGTTTTCGCATAGTCCTGCTGACAAACAAACAGACAAGGGTGAGAACATTATCTCATTTGGCGCAGTAAATAATAAACAGCACAGTGTGATTATCAGTATTGAAAAATAAATACATGAAATTCAAATACATATTGTTTACAGTCATCTCAGTCCTGTTATTTGGTCTCACTGGGGAAGCAAACTAAACTTTTGATCGTCATAAAGTAAATGATCATCACTGCCACTAGATGTCACACTAGACCACCACCATCTCAGACCAAATCAAATGCTACGTCTGCCACACCTCTGGCCACTGTTTTCCCCCACAGCTACTGCATGTGGGTGGTCCGACCGGAGGACCAGCAGTTTCGCAGGAGGGACTCACGTGCACTGACATTCACACACAACCAAACATGCAGTAACATGCTAACATCCGCACAATGACAATATTGACATGCTAGTATTGAGCAGGTATAATGTTTGCCATGTCCACCATGTTGTTAGTGTGTTAACATTGGCACGAAACATAAATAGAACTGAGACTGATGGAAAAATGTCATTATTTTTGCAGGTATTTTATTTCATAAACCAAGGTGTCACCAGAGTAATTACAATTCATCCTGTGAGGAACATCAATGTGTGTCTGTCAGTGTGGTTCAAAATACTGATTATTTACTGCTGTTTCTCAAAAGCTTCTTTTTTTTCATATAATTGTATTCGTTGGACGTTTAATACACTAAACAACTCAGTTGGAAAAGGTTGATTTCACACACTTATGAGCACCAGTGAGGATTTAAAAAGATTTGAATCATAACATGATGACAGGAGTTGGGTTGCTTGCTTATATTGACGTCCCTGTGAATTAAGTGATCAAACTACACCAACAACTACAACCAATTTTTAATGTTAAACCCTCAAAGAATAATTCTAGGGGATTGTTTTTTAATCTAAAACTTCGATAGTTATTTCTTTACTCATAAAATGTTTAATATTGCACAGAAATACAGTCAGACTGCCAAATTTGACACACAAACCCAACCGGAGGTGATCGGTTTGGTTTATTTCTTCCAATACTTTCCATAGTCTAAAGGCTAACGCAAAGCATTGGTAACACACTGTCTCTTTCCACTGCATATCCACTTGTAAGACATATATGGAGGGGGGAAGAGATAGTGAGACGGAGAGAGAGGAAAGGAGACATGACAAAGCAGGAGACCGAGGAAAGAGAATGGAGGATGAAAGGAGGGAGACATGGGAGGAGTGGGAGACTGCAGGTGTTCATCAAGTGTCGACGAGAGCAAAGTCTCCAATCAGGAACCAGCGCCGCGTTGACGGACACTTGTATGAGACGGCTGGTAAAGAAACATGAATAATGTATTGTAAGGAAGAGTGATGAGCGATGCAGCAGGAGAGCAGAAGAAGCTGTGAGGCGTTTCCCTCCACGACATCCCTCCACATCAGCAAGCACTCAGGAATTACTTAGACTAAAAACCAACCCTGAACAAACTTCAATTATACACACACACACACACACACATACGGTGCATAACTACATTAGAGCGCAGAGGACGTCACCTGAAAGTCAGTAAAGTTGATTTGGAGCCAGAGGACAAGCTGCTGCGTCCTCCAGCATCTCAGCACCTTAAACAAATCAACTCATTTTAGTGGTTTTGATGACAGTCTTCACTGTCCTTGGGATACACACTTTAATATGTGTATATATGTGTGTGTGTGTGTGTGTGTGTGTGTGTGTGTGTGTGTGCATGGATGATGGACAGATAATGTATTTTTATGTAACTTATGTAACACCATGACGATACAAAGGAAGAGGGTAACAAACACGTTTTCTGGTGCAGGTTTGAGATCCTTTGTTAATGGTGACAACCCTCTGAACAAACCTCTTCCTGCTGGAGCCTGGCAGAGTTGAGTCATCAGGTAAACTCAGTACACCTGGGCTCACTGCCTGTGACACGACTTAAGCTAGTGGCAGCAGCCAGCTCGTATCCCTGGCTTCAGCCTTATTACATCATCTACAAAAGTTGACCTCTCTATTGTTGTAGCTGTTGTTTTATCCTCCTCCAGATAAAAAAATAAAATAAAGCTGTTCTGCTCCAGTTTCTAATTCTTTGTCCTCAGACCTCTACATTTCAGGGGGAAAAAACTTTATATTTAAGCTAAATCCTGGAATCCCTGTCCAGATTAAGATTGTGCATTAAAGGTGACAGAAAATGAAGGAATTATCATCATGAGGAAAGTTGATGAAAGATGATGTTTTCATTATTACTTTCCTTATTTACTTCCTTTGATCTGTGCTTTCTTCTTTTTCCATATTTGCTTTGTTTTTGGTTTCTTTCCTTCTCTCCCTCCTTCCATCTTTTTGTGCTTGTTGTTTCGTTTCTGTCCTTTTTTCTTCTCATCTGTCACTCTTGTCTTGCTTTGTACATTTCTTTCCATTATAATTCCACTTTTTCTTCCTTATTTATACCTTCTTCCTATCGAACTTATTGTTTTCACCCTTGTTTCTTTGTCTTTCCTTTTTCCCTTATTGTCCTATTTTCTTCCGTGACATCTATTTTTTTTCTGTACCATGTTCTTTCTTCCCTTCACTTCTCCCTTTGCACCACAGTGTACTTTATACATTTGTATGAGCATGGATGTGTCTCCATGTCCACTCTCCTGCCCAATTAGCCACAAGAGCAACATTATGTCTCCACACAAGCATCAACACAGTGTTGAGTTTTTCTTCTCTTGTGAGTGCACTTGTGTGAATGCATGTGTGGGATTGTGTACTCAAGTGCATATATGCTTGTTTGTATGAAAGTGTGTGAGTGGGGATGCTCTCTGGGGAGTGCAGGGGGAAATTGAAGGCTCACTTCCTTTCCACTAATTACCCAGCAACAGTCCCCCACTAATTGTCAGGGCCTCACATGCATTTGATGTCTTTAAATATCCAGCAGCGTGAAACCACGTAAACAAAGCAGGGAAATGTTGGAGAAGGAGGAAACAGCAGAACAAAGCAGGTCAGTGGTGCTGATTTGAAGCTGTGTGCAACCCGTAACCTGCAGAAAATCTGCTGCTGGATGAGGACCCATCTCCTTAGGAGGCACTTGAGATCTACAATACAACATTAAAAGCCAACATAAAATGTGCTATGTTGTTAAAACATTTTGAAGTTGATGCTGAGTAAATGTACCGAAGCATATAAATGAAGACTGACATCACAGCTGTCCATGGCTTACTGCTTCCTGTAATATCTATTTGAAACTAGCACCTAAAATAGAATGGACATAGTAATGTGAACACCTGTACAGTCTAATACAATCCAGTGCAGTGGTTCTGTGACCAGCGCTACCTTTGTGAATGAGTACTAATCAAAGAGGCATTGATCTAGGTTGTTGCTGGTGATGCCAAGCACAGACCCACTGAGACGGACAAAGAACCTACAACAGACCATAGTGCAACTGTTGCTGTTCTTTATTTGTTTCTATTCTCAGGATCATTCACCACATGTAAACATAAATGCATCTAATTCCATTTTTAACCTTCTGAACACTGCTGCAATTTGTTTGTGTTGGAAAGTGCTGTCCTGACCTTACTTTGCTTGGTTACCAGGTAAACTAGAATTACCGCCTCACGGTTGTATGCCTCTGCAACGCAGACTTGCTTCAGATTACATCCCTGTTTATCCAGAGTCATACCAAATATTAACCACTTGTGTGAAAATATTTCATAATTGCCGTGTGAAGTCTTGAGTAATGACTAAAAAGTGTTTTGTGAGGAGACCGTGACCTACGACCTTTAGCCACCAAAGTCTAATCAGTACATCCTTATGTCCAAGTAAACATTTTTACCAAATTTGAAGAAATTCTCTCAAGGCTTCAAGGAGATATTGCATTTACAAGGTCAAAACCGCATTTTGTGAGGTTACTGTGACCTTGACCTTTGACCTTTCAAAACCAAAATCCAAAATCCCAAATGAATGTTTGTGGCAAATTTGAAGACATTCTGTCAAGGTTTTACTGAGATATTGTGTCCAAGAGAATGGGACGGACGGATGGACAACCTGAAAACAATATGCCTCCGGCTCTGACTGTCGCCAGCATGGAGGTATAAAAATATGCTTGCTCAGTGGTGGACCTATTCAACACAACACAACAAAACATTTTGAAGTGGACCTAAAAAAAAAAAACCTCATCAGATTTTACCCCTGAGAGAGAAAGTGATCATGAAGCAGGTGAGGAATAAAGAAGTGAGGATTTTCAGCAGCTATTTTTGAGGGAGGAGCAGCAGCTTCTACGTCAGAGGAAAGTGTTGCCATGTTGTGATGCTGTCTTGTTGGTAACACCTTCTCTTGTCTTGGAGAGTGTATGTGAACTTGCTTTTTTGGCATCTATTCCTCTCAGGCTGCAGCTTTTAGTGTGTGTGTATTGTGATTTTAGTTAAAAATGCAGATACAATTGGTGCTGCTACTTGATCATGGCTGGTTACTGAATCTTGATGGGCTGACCAGTACTCAGGCAGAGTCAGGAGTCTTTTTTGCACCAAACGCACTTTGAGATTGATCCGTCTACTGCATTACACAGTATTAAGTGTCTGTGTGTGTGTGTGTGTGTGTGTGTGTGTGTGTGTGTGTGTGTGTGTGTGTGTGTGTGTGTCTGTAATCTGAGAGAGATATGGAGAGAGAGCGTAAGGTTTTCAAGCGGGAAAACTGAAACTGAGCTGAAACCAATAGAACAATTAAAAATAAAATGAGATTTAAGACCAGCAAACCAGGCAACTGACAACTGAAAAAAAGACACGTTTTCAGTTCAGTTTTAAAGGACGACAGTGCTGGAGAACACCTATTATTATAAAGATGATGGGTAACATGTTCCAGCAGCTTGGAACATAAAAGCTAAAGGCAGTTTCACCAGTTTTCGTGCAGACCTGGGGAATAACCAGAAGGCCTGGTCCAGATGACCTGAGGGCTGTAGCTGCTTCACAGCACACAAGCAAGTCAGAGAGATACCAAGGTGCCAGACCATGCAGGGCCTCAAAAACAAGCATTAACATTTTAAAATCAATTCTAAAGTTTACTGGAGGCCAGTATAACGACCTCAGATCAGATGTTTTATGGTTGTATTTGTTTTTTCTTGCAGCTGCATTCTGGAATAGCTGCAGAGGATTGAGATGCTTTTTGGTTATTCCTGTTACGATTTTCTAGTCCAGTGCAAATAAAAGCACCAACAAGTTTTCAGTGACTTCCTGAGATAAAAAGCTCCTGACTTTCACAATATTTCTTAAAGGTCCCATATTGTATAAAGTAAGATTTCCATGTCATTACTGATTATAAAGCAGGTCTGCACGCAGCCTGTATTCAGAAACTGAGCCTTAAAACAAGCCATCAGGACTTCTGGAACTTTGTGATGTCACAATAAAGCAGTCACCACCCCCAAAGTGGTGGACAACTGTAAATAATGGAGTGGAAGTCAAGAGGGGACAATGCAAATAGATAACTGACATATTCTGTGGTGAAAAAGCCTTTTTATTTTTTTCTGTTGTTTGAGTTATTGCTCTATGTTTGGGCTGTATCATGCAGGCAGAGGTTCATGTGTGTTGTGTGTTGTAAGATGCTGCTACACTTGAACAAAAAGACAATAAAGATGTTTTAAAAAATTGCCTCGACTACATAATTTTCAAGAATGAAGTGTCTGCAGTGGGAGTGGAAGCAGGGTAAAATGACACCACAATGGCTGCTGCTGTTTATACTAATTCCTCACAGACAAACACATGACACAGGACTTTTATTTTGCCAACAGTGATACTAAGACCTGGACACTTGAAGCAAAACATTAGAAAGCAAACAGTGAAATCCAGTTTGACATGAATATTTAATGTGAGGAAAAAGAAAATAAATGAATTGCAAGTGAAAATGGGATGGATATTATGTCCCCTGCTGACAGATGGGGCTTGAATGTGTTTACCTTGAGGTCTTTATGTGTGCGTGTCCTCAAATCTGTTTCTAAATAAAAAATGGCGGTCTGAGGACCTCGGAGAGCGACAGGCGAGGAAAGAGAAGCGAGTCTCTCCCATCTCCTGTCTTCTCCGTAAATAGCTTTATCTCCCCTCGCCACTGAGCAATACTGACAGCCCACATTAGCAACCTGGAACGGATTTCACTTAAGAGTTTGAGCCCTTTGAGGAATTGATTTGTCTTGTAAAGAAGAACAAAAGCCAACACAGAAGGTCCACATGAAGGTTAGGAAACTTGGCATGGAAGTGGCGAGAACTGCCGTGCAGAGAGACATACGGGCAAGTGCTCAGGGGAGCTGATGGGCTTTTTATTACATAAGTAGAGCAAACAGATTCAATAATGAGCCACATCACATGAATACACATGGAGAGGTGGGGGCCAAGAGAAATCTGTTATGCCTCACAGCTTTCATGGGTTCCTCAGGGGCCACGTGGTAAATCCCTGTGAAATGGGGCATCACGTGCTTGAAAAAGTGCCACCTGTTCTCAGAATGACTGACAGTTCTCATTAAGTGCTAATTTAGCTATTGCAGGTAAAAACACGTCTACATGGCCACGATAAAACTGTCCAAAAATAAAACCGTCTCGACATTTATGTTCAATATAACCATTATTTCAACAGAATGTAAAGGTCCCACATTTTACACTGTTCCTGTGTTTCCTTTTACATCTCTAGTAACAACAGGTCAGTGAATCAATCAGATTCTGATTGGTCTGATTGGTGACTGACTGTTTTCTAATAAAAATGGTTTTTTTCAAGGTAAACACTCAGAGAAACCAAAACCTGCAAGGTTGGATGGCGTGTCCAGGTGGGTGGGGCTTGGGGTGTGGTTGTGAGCGGTGACTCCTTTTTTAGATGTGACATCACAAAGTTCCAGAAGTCCTGACGGCTGGTTTTAAGGCTCAGTTTCTGAATACAGGCTGTGTGTCTGAATGAGGCTTTGATACTTTCACAGTATCAATATAGAACCTAGACCTGCTTTATAACCAAATACACATGGACATCTACTTATACTATATGGGACCTTTAACATGACTGCATTTGAAGATGTGCTTCACACTGAATCTTATTAAATAAGTTATTGGTATTGGTATACATCTAAAATAACCTTCCTTTTGTCTTCAATGGAAAGGCTTTCAGGGATAGTTCTGCACCCATCTACTTGAATTCAGTCATACAGCTGTATGCTCCTTCTCGGCCACTGCTTACCTCCAAGGAATGTTGTCTGGCATTGCCATCCCTGCACACAAAGCAGTCGTACTCCAGACTGTTCTCATATGTGGTTCCCTACTGAAGTCTATCAGAACAGTGGCATCACTCTCTATCTTCAAGAATCTCTTGAAGACTCATCTATTCAGAGGGCCCCTCCTCTCCTAACACCTCCAGCACCCTTGCTGTGCACTTTCAAATCACTTATTTACCTGATGTCCCTGAATGAATAGTACTTAGTACCTACACCAAGGTCTCCTGCTGCACTGAAGCTTCAGTGACGACCCTCACTTGTAAGTCACTTTGGATAAAAGCGCACACCAAATGAGTCAATGTTAAAACATCTCTAAAGCTGACTGTCACAGTCTCCAGAGACAACAGGGAAATTACAAATGAAAAGATGCTCTGAAAACAGATGAAAAGTTATTGTGAAAGCCTGGAGGGTTCGGTAAAAGGCAAGATTATTCCAAAATATCTATCAGTCTTCAGAGACAGATGTTGTCACATAATACAATTAATCTGAACAGGAAGTGGGTAAAACTTCCACACCTAATTTTAGCATAAACAGCTTACAAAGACAAGATAGTTACCATCTTTCATCCTACGCAAGAATGAACCTTCAGGTGTATAGACGCAGGTTGTTATGTGTAGTATAATAAAAAAATGTGTGTGCAGAGCCTGATAATGATTAAATTACTTATAACTCTACAGAAAAGATGGTTCTGTGTGTGTGAGTGTGTGTGTGTGTGTGTGTGTGTGTGTGTGTGTGTGTGTGTGCGTGTGTGTGTGTGAGAAAAGATCCATCTGCCCCCTGCGTGTTGAGTGTTTTGCATCAGCACACCTGTACCTGTATTGATAATGTCTGAGTTAGCCTCTGACCAAATATTTGGCAGCTGCTGATGTTGCTTTCCTCAGGTAAAGTTCACTTCATCAAAATTTCATTATCATACCTGGGAAAAACAGTTTCTAAAGGGTAACCTTGTTTAGTGTCACTTCTTTCTTTATATTATTAATCAGACAATGAATCATAGATGTTTGTTAGTGGTAGTGTTAGCTATCAGCCTGACTACTGTCCAAAGCTAGAAAGAACCATAAGAAATCCCAATGTTGAAAAATGTTGTAAATGTTTTACTATTGATACAGCAGAAATAATGACAACTGAACATTGGTTTGGGCTCTCCATGCTCCATACTCTCCATCAAGTGAATGCCTGTTCAAGGTTCACTCTTGTTTTACCTTGGTTTCTATCACTCTCTGTCTCCACCTTCTTTGCCTCGTCCAGCACAGATCCTCTGGTTGTTCTACTGTCTGCCTTTTTTCTGCTACCTGGGCAAAGCTCCCGATAGCTGCTGCATATAGCCAAAGCACTATCCTCTTCCTGTTTTGGTTGCACAGTAGCAGACACTTTTACATTGTGTTGTAAATCGACATTCATTTTTTTCTCAAAATTTCCTTCCCTGTAACAGAATTGCACAGTGAAAGCAAAGCTTAAAGGGAACCAATCTAAAAACTGATAATGTCAATAGTCTATAGTCATGAGAATGTGCAATCAGCATTTACCTCATAATGAAAAAACCCTATGTGTTGCCAGTTTAACATATTTTTATGTGTACAACACTATGATGGGGATTTGTCGAATACAAGTGCAACTTCTTACAAGGTAAGCTGATGCTGCGAATGCTGACACAGATTTACTAAAATAACTCAGATGATGAAAATAAATAACTGAAAAAGGACCAAAAGGAGAGAGTTCAGCCACAGCAGCCTGCCAAGCTGTTACTGTCATGACGTTATGATGTCCTTGGCAATATGGATGCCTAAAGGTAATCAGGGATTTTTTTATCACTGTAATCCTTCTAGCAGGATAAGAATTGGCCAAAGGGACAGGATTAATGGCATAGTTGCTTCACAGGCTATTGTTACTTTCCATTGCCTCTAATATCTATGCCGTGGGTGGTGACTCTCTGTGAAAATACTTGCTTAAAAGTGTTAGTTTGGCACACTGGGACTGTGTGGGGGTGAGGAGTGTTGAGCTCATCTGGTAGCTGTTGTCTCTCTTCCCACAATTTATTCACAAATAAGTGAAACTGAAACACAGAAAATAGTCGATTTCCTCATGAATGAAAGCTGCCATTTCACTTATCGTTCACCCGGTGTGGGCCTCTTAGCATTTCCTGCCTTTATTTCTTCACTTAATTACGCAAAACTTAAAGCAGGGAGGTAAATGTGAGGCCAGGGAGCAGTCTTTCGCAACATGGGCCTCTTTTGGGGCGTTGAATTACAGCGAGCTCTTAGAGGCTGCTCGTTCGTCGGTGCGGGGCTGAAGAACATGCATTGATTTGTTTGTCAAAGGGGGTGAATAATTCTGATGAGGTATTGATTGTTGTAAATCAAGACATAAGTCACCTTGGTTAAGGGCAGAGGGGGGGGCGTCGCTGATAGATTGTATGATGTATATATGATTATTGAGCCGTTGAACAAGGCATTGAAAAATGACCACTTTGCTGACTGCTGTTTAAGGTCATCATTCACTGAGGGATTATATTGACAAGTTCATGGGGAACACAATTGCTGAACACTAACAAAAAGGGTTTTGGGGGGTTTTTTCTCAGTAGGTTTCACACTGAAATTCTGCACTGGTGGTTTTAAAGCGCAGCAGACTGTGTGTTCAGATAGGGGAGGGAGTATTGCATAATCAGCACACCACCACGAGTATTCGACTGTGTGGACGCCAGCAGCTCGTGAAGGATGGTTATTGTTTCAGAGTGAGAATGAAGGGGAGAGCTCGAGAGAACAAGAGGGGCGAGAGTGAAAGAGGAGTTCAAAAGGCAGAAAATAAAACAGACAAAACTTGAAAGTGACAATGAAATAGAGCAGCGGCGATGTAAAGAAGGAAGAGAAAATAAAGGGAGGGGGATGAGACAAAAACTGCAGAGAGAGAAAGAAAAGCGAGAAGATCACAGCTGACGAAAGTCAAAGTGAAACGGAGAAAGTTAGAGAGTGAGACACAGATAATGAGAGAGGAGACTGATGGCCAATGTGAAGAAAAAGAGGGAGAATCCAATTACACGCAGCTTCAAGAGGCCAAATGGTCTCATCATATATGTCGCTTCTGGAACTGTAGCCGGACTCAACTCAAAACTTACCCCGTCTGCTCTCTCTACTGTGCAGTTAGTCTCTGAACACGGATCATTTACAGGAAAATAAGTGCTTATTATTTGCATGTCATGTCAAGTCAAACCGCTGATGCAGAGGCTGCTTAGAAGATTATGACTTCACATAGATCAATGATGCTTTCCTTGTTTTGTTTTTTTTGCAGCATCCTCAGCAGGATGAAACTCACCTGGCTCAGGTGTTTTAATGTGCATAGCAGAAGAGCAGGGTCAGCTAGCATCCAGTGGTTTGAGGTCTCCTCTCTCCTCATAGGCTCCTCTCCTGAGCCGTGGCATCAGTTTCTGTTTCTGCCAAGAAAACATATCCTCACTTGTTTTTGTATTTTCACTCACCCAGGGAAGACAAATAAATTCCCCTCATTGGGCGCCTCCCCACAGTCGGCTGAGGGGTTAAAATGCCAACCATGAACTAACACATTCCCCCATTTCACGTCTGGCTGGGAAGCTTTGTTGCATGTCATTTGCCTTCGTCATCTCTCCACCACCATCTGTCAGATAAAGGCTTAAAAATCCACAAATTAATATTTGAAAAAAAGGAAAGGAACCCGTTATCTCATACTCTTGTGTGTCTTTTGTTCTGTTCTTTTTTTCTTTTTTCTGTTAATCCATGGCATCTGTTGCTTCTCATGCTTCAGCACTAAGCTTTTTTTTACTGTTGATTATTTCTTTCCATAGAAGGTGGCAACCCTAACTGTGTCAGCCACTGCCAGTTACAAGCTAACAAACTACACACACAAATAAGTACGCTTACGCTTCTGATATGTCTTTTTGTCGCTGAGGTCACATCAAACTCCTCAAAAACTCAGAGTCTGGGTCCGACTGAGGCTCAAACATGTCAGTCTCTCTGATGTTTCCTCCACTGACCACCTTGATGCACACTGCTCTCTCATTGGTCAACCTGCAATGCAAGCAGCAGCGGTGGGTGGGACACAAGGCCTGATCTGAGAATTTCTCAGTGAAGAAGTAAGTGTAGATGTGCTTCCAGATGTGCTTTACTTTTTCAAACCATGTTAAAGAAGAAGATTTTTACAGAGTTTAAAACATGAAAGAACAAGAATTAGACTTTTACAGTACATATCGTGTTTCACCAAAATAACCATAACTATATGCTATCATGCTTGGTACTTTAGCAACACTTTCTGGTTGTAACATGTCGTTATGGTATATGATTAATCTCTTACATTTTCTGCGAGTGTTTCCGTGTATGTTGATGTGTTGGTTTGCTCTTGACTCCCTGCAATAACACTCACAGAAACTTATCATAATCAACTTTGTAAGCAAATATGTTACTTTACAAAACATTATTTGTGTGTGACTACAAATGTGCGCTAGTGTCAGTGTGGGTGTGTGTGTGTGTGTGTGTGTGTGTGTGTGTGTATGCGTATTTATGCATGTTTTTCACTCCAGCACTTTCAGGTTTTGCAGCATTTACATGAAAGGGGAAATCACCGCTGGCTTCCAGACAAGACTCCTTCTCCCCCTGAGCCACAGAGAAAATTAAATGAGTCGGGATGTAAAATTTATTCATTATTTGATTTCCATCTCCTGACGCCGGCCACTGAATCCCCCGCTATAACCGGCTCAGCACAAGTGCCTCTGGCGCACGGCTGTAAGCGCACAATAACACCGGCATATCATTTTAATGCAGATGTTCCTGGCAGAACGCTAGCGGAGAATGAATACATTTTTGCAATGGATCTGAGCATGTGTGCATATATGTTTATTTGTATGGACATATGTAAATGTAAGGTTTGCTCCTGCATGTCTCTGTGTGTTTGTGTGTGGTTTATTGTTTACTGGAGGGCAGAATTAGCTGCAGGGATCTTGGGCAGTGAATTGCAGTGGCCAGCAGTATGAGAGCTAATATTGACTGTATGAGTGATGGTCATATTTACCTGTTGAATGGATGGCTGCTTTGACTAATGACTGCCTGATTTTTCATTTTCTTAACTCCCCGATTTTGTAAGGATGGTTGGTGTAAATTAAAAGATACGGAGGAAGGGAGGAGGAGGAGGAGGAGGAGGTGGAGAAGGCGAGCGGAGATGAAAAATGGGTAATTATTTAGAACGTCCACAAATCCTCGGCAGGCATATTTCAAGTGTGGGGGAGTGTTTGTCACTGCAAATAGTTGTGTTTCCTCGTGGAGTGGAGTGATAGTAAACCCCCCCTCCCACCCCTTCACTTACCACATCCAGCCCCGTTTCACCAAAAGTACAAATCTCTTGCTTACAGTCAGTCATCGCTCATTCACACAGCAGACAGTATAAATTAATGAGGTGTTGCTTGATTACCATTTCAAAGTGCGTTTGAAGTTTTATTTGAAGTGCTGATATTCAGAGTATATTCATGGTTTTAAGAACCAAAAACCATCTCAGTGTAGTTTTACATCTCCTCTCTCAGGCTTCTCTCTGGAGCTCTAGTAACAACAGGTCAGTCAGCCAATGAGAAGAGAGGATCTGAGCCTGAGCCTAGAGCTGAATGGCTTTATGAGTGATGAAAAAAAATATAGCAGATTTCAGTGAAGTTAAACACTCAGAGAAACCAGCTGGGCCAGGCTTGGGGGCATAACTGCTTTGTTGTGACATCACAAAGTTACAGAAGTCCTGACAGCTGGCGTGAAAGGCTCAGTTTCTGAATACAGGCTGTGTGCATTTCTCTGTGGACAGAACACACAATTATATCTGTACAATATGAGACCTTTAAATATCGTGAGTCAGGAATATTTTCTTCTCTCCAGTTCCAGATCTAGAACAAAAAGTCAAGAGAATGAGCAGGAAAATATTACTGGTGTTGGTTTTGTCAGCAGACAGATGCTGCATGAAGAGAGATCTAATTAATTCACTCAGATGAATACGACGCTCTGGTGGGACTGGTGAAAAGAGCGTGCGACTTAATTGTGACGGAGGATTGGCTTGGATCAAGGTTTGGGAGGTCTGTGCGAGGGAATTGAAAAAGAATGAGCTCAGAAGTGATTATATCATATTCAGAGTTGATGTTTTTGCTAATGTCCCATTTTAGCACTGCAGGCACTTGGGAAACTACCCAAGAGAGCAAATAAGCCTCACTGTTGTGTGCCAAGAGGAAAATGATATTTACAGTATCATTTCCCACAATACTGTCTGGATAATACAATTAGAATGAGTGAATATAAAAAAAAATATGAAGTCTTTTTGACTGCATCTTAAGAGATATACTGCACTTAGGTCACTGTTACCCATCATAACCTAGCTCGAAGCCAATTTTAAGCTACTTAAAGGACCAGTGTGTGGAATTTATTAGCATCTAGCAGTGAGGTTGCAGATTGCAACCACTTGAAATTGATATCCCTCCCCTTGGCTTTCACACTGGTCCTTTAACTTGTCAGTGAATAATGTGTCCACTATATTCAAGAAGCCACCGCAGCTGTAGAGTTTGGAAATCAGGAATCCAGTGCAGAAAAGTTGTACTTGTCGTCTTCTGTCCCAGGTTCAACCTCACTTTAGGATGTTGGAAAATAGTCATCTGGTGGTAGACTTTTTTTTCTGCTGAGTACAGTTCTTTGCTTGATTCATGTTCACGGCTTGTGCAGGTTAGCAAAAATATAATGTACCTGTATTGTTCACCAAACCAAGCTGACAAAGGTCTGCCACACGACTTGGAGAACATTAGTGTCTTGTTTCCATGAGTATTTCCATCAGTATGTTGAGTACTAATGCCAAATATAATCCTGTCAGGCAGCACGTTGGCTTCATAAACAAAATCATTCAAAAAGTACCTGCTACAACTTGTACTTTAGTTAATTTTATGGTTTTAAAAAAACCACATAGACAAACACACTTTTTAAACACATATGTAGTAGCTGTGATACCCTGAGCATCAGAATGCAACTGATTTTTTTAAAGTAATTATCTTGACTTGCCTACCCAGCCTTGCTTGTCTGTCTCAACATGCTGGGATATTTTACAGTCCAGAGGACAGTGAACATGACGTGAATGCACCAGGACTCTCCCTGGTGTCTTCTGGCCATAATGAGTCTCTCTCATCCACAATTATTCTTCCAGATTCATTCCCCAAAAACATTTCTATACATCTTTATCTCACTCACTCTATCAGTTTTCTCTTGTGTCTCTTATTCTCTTAGTCCATTATTTTTCTTTATTTATCTCTAGTTTTCTCTGATGAGCGGTGATACCAAGAGTAGATTGCAGATGTTTTAGTTGGGCATTCCACTAACTTGAGGGGAAGAGTGGGTGGAATTTGCAAAGTGTATCTTTACCTGTTGTACTTTATGAGTACTCATATTAAATAACATCCCCCAAGGTCTGAGAAATGCTAATTCTTCCAAATCAATGCCATTGTATCTGTTTTTGTGCCAGTGTTTGCTGTTACCTTTAAACTATACAACAGGTCCAATGGTGGTTGTGTTCCAACATCATTTATACCATAACTACAGGAGCGCTTCTTATATCTAATCCTCATTATTGCAGCTTTTATCCGCCACCTCTGATGTTTCATTGGTGTTGAAAATCATCAATAAACATGGCATTTCCTGGTTATTAAGTATAGGATGTAGGTGGCATGGAGGCTTAGTGGTAATCCAGAGGTAAAGGCTGCCTACAGCCGGAAACTGTAAATATATCCTCAAATGATTCAAAGTAGCAATTGATGCTTTTTAATCAATTTCATTAACAATTTCCACCACAAAAAATGAAACACAGAGGTAGAGGAAATAAAATTCCACCAACAAGTGACAGTTTAGGTCGGGCAACTTAAAATGCTTCGTTAAAAGTCCCATATTTTACATTTCTGTGGTGTTTTATTAAGTGTTGATGTCAATAAGAAGATATATTTGTGGTTTTAAAAACCAAAAAAAAGATCTCATTGTAGTTTTATATCTCCTTTCTCAGGCTTCTCTCTCTGGAGCTCTAGTAACTACAGATCCATGAGCCAATCAGCAGAGGCCCAGAGCCTCTCTGCTACTCTGCAGTTGGATTTTAGTCTGCACGAGCACAAACAGAAACCTTTGAGAACGATGACATAAACACCCATGGTCACTCTCTGATTGGTCTTCTCAGCCTTGACTACCAGTGATGGATATACATAAATCATTTTAAAACGCCATTATAAAATGAAAACATAGTATTGTGGACGTAGCCTCAGACCCTCATAGGAAAACCTCCCCTAAAGGATACCTTTAATGGAGAAAAAAATGGCAGAATCATCATATGTAATAGATGTCATGTGTGCAGAGTATAGCAACATAGTAAATTTACAGTATGGGCAATCAGGATGAAAGAATTATGAATAGACAGGGCCAGAGCTACATGGCCTCCCCTCCACCATTCAGACTTTGTCGTCTTTTTTTCTTACTTCTAAGTAAGAATAAGCAGCTGCAGAGAGTGGATAGAGGGAAGAAGACATAGCTACTCCCATGCCTTGTCAGAGAAGGATAATCCTATGGTGAAGAAGCTGCTCAGACAGCAGTCCCAGCTCGCAGTGACACATTATGTCAGACTCATGTCCAATGAACTCTACTGTATCTTGCAGCAGTGTGGCAGCTTCCCGTCACAGAACCATCGGGGGTCTGCGTGAACATCCACTTTGTCCTCATGCTGAAACAAGCAGAGTTTCCACATCTCTGTAAGTCAGCGAGTCTTTCAGCTCCACAGCAGCAGATTGCCCACAATCCTCCAGTTTTTGTCTTTTTTTTTTTTCTTTCAAACAGTACAAATCCATTGTGGTCTGAAGAGCAGCTTTTGTTCCCTGCTAAACGGAGGAGACGCAGGACAAAAAGGCCTGTCGCACCAAAATGGGTTTCATTTGTGTGTGTGTTTTCTGATGTTACGGTAGAAAAGCTTCGGAAAATCTTTCTTAATGCATTTATCACATTACTGCCACAGGCAATTTACTCTTGACTGTTACACATTAGAACCAAATTAGCATTTAATTTAAATATCCAACACATTAATTTCTTGTAACTTCTAACAGATAAAAAGAGGAGCCATGATTTATCAGATAAGAGCAGTGGTGTCTGCAGCAGGAGGAATGTCTCTGCTTGTGTGTTTTTGTGAAAATGTTCAGGTGTGATTTTCTACATAGGCGTCTGTAATAATGTCTGAATGATGAAAGTACAGATAACTGCTTAAGAGCAAAATAGCTGCAGTACAATTCACAGGAACAAAATGTGAAGCATATAAGTGGAAAAACAAATTGCAACACTTAGAAAACACTTTACTCAAGACTCATTGAATGCTGTGAACTTCACAAAATGTCAATGTTCAGTGCACATTGAAAGTGCAACAAGGATCCTCTGTGAAACTGGTCTCACCTCACCCTCTCCAGATGGCAAACACTCCTCCAGATAGGTTGATCCCTCTCACCTCTCCCACTACAAGGGACTGAATCAAGAAAAAACTGGTCCAAAAAGAGCCCTTATTAAAACACTTCAGCAGTCATTTCCTCCTCGTGGCCTCTTGCCTGCGGCCATAACACCAGCACTTGCAAGCTGCCTCCTCTGACCTGCACAGGTGCTCCGTTGATACTGTCCCGTTGATTGCCAGAAAAAAAAAGAAAAAAAGATCAAAAGAGCAAATTTTAACTCCAGGCTCTTGCTTTGAATTTTACGATGTGGAATTAAAAGACAGAGGGAGGGAAATAAAGTCCTGGATTCTAATTAAGGGAGTTTTGTGCATCCCAGAGAGAAATGATTATGGAGAATAAAAGCTTTTAACAAGTGTGGCATAAGGTAATCCACCACCCCCCCACCCACCCACCCACCCACACCCCCCAACCCCCACCCCCGCCCCATCTGGAAGACAATGCAGGCAGTAAATGATGCCCTGGGCACGTCAGATTGATTGGCTGGAATTCAGTAACAGCACAATCAAACTGAGAGCCAGGATTGTCAGGGACCACATGAGATCTAATAAAGACAATAAAAGACCTGGAATTGTGTGTGTGTGTGTGTGTGTGTGTGTGTGTGTGTGTATGATATCTAGTCTACTGTCCACCCTGGTTCTCACACTGTCCCTTTTTAATAGATCAGCAGTATGTACTGCATTTAAATCTATAAAATGTATCCGTGCATGTTGTAGCTCATGTTACTTTTAATCCTGGCAGCAAATTTAGCATTGTAGCTAAAAAAAAATATCAAGACCTCTTGGTAAATGTTGAACTGGGAAATTAGTAATATCAAAGCTCTTTAGACATAAATATGTACTCCAAAAAACATGCAAAAATTAAAACTAGTGCTACCTCTTTCAAGCCTCAGCTGAAAGCACCTAAAAATACACTGTGGACCCTTTGGTTCTCTTTTCTCATGAGACCTACTTTGCCTGGCTGAGCAAATCCAGTGATTCTGGTTTTGGTCTGAAATTTAGCTCTCATAAATTCTTGTGTGCCACTTTACTGCTCTGTTATAATATCTCTAGTGCTTCAGCAAAACTTAAAAACAACTTCAGGCTCATAAACATTATAAAATGGATACAACAAGACAAAGAGTCTTCCAGCTGCTCTGTGGGGGACATTTGCACTGAGCGGTGTCCCTGCCCATCCAGTAGTTATTAAGACATTTCACTACACAACCATAAATGTCAACCTCATGCTGACCCCATGCTCCACGGCTATCACTGTCCAATTTCATGGAAATTCATCCAATAGTTGTCGATATAGTTCACAAAATGTCATTTTAAAAGTCTGTTATAGTACAAAAGGTTTTTCAAAATTCTCATTACAGACAAGGGAAAAAAACTGCATATATGAAAAATGCTCTTTGATAGTCATAAATCTTTACCAACAGTGGGGCAAACAAATGTGAAATCCTGAAGGCGTTGCCAAGGGAAAGGTCACCTAAATGGAAAATGGTTTGTACAGTAGCCATGATAGGACATCTCAGACTCTGTGTACTGGAGGCAAAGGTTATGATTGTTAACATTCAGCAGCCCACTTCTGCCCAACTTTGATCCAGGTCTGCTCCACCTTCAGCTGCCCCTTCCTCCAACCACACAACCTCCAACCCATAATCTATCTACCTAGTGGATAGATAGCACAATAAATCCAGCCCACATGCTTGTTTTCTTCCGGCCCAGTATACGCCCGGTCCCACGGCCAAAATCTGGCCCATATACAGCATGATTGTCTGACGCTACTTCCACATTTAGACATAGAAAATCTACTGGCTGTCAGCCAATAGGATAACAGTCTGCCCAGACATGGAGCTATATGGGCCAGAAGTTTCATTTTGCTATCTGGGTGGGAGATAATGTGGATTAGACCCAGCTAGCTGTATTGCATCAGACATACCTCTGTATAATGCTGCTTATATTATGTGCTGTACTATAACTGCTTTTATTAAACCTATATTTGACTAAGTAAAACACAGCATCATGGCAATAAACCTAACATGAATAGAGCGATAACACAGTCACACAGAGTGTAAAACAAGACAGAGGTATTGGAGTCAGAATATAGACCTTTTATGTTTCTCAAGTGTCCATTCAAATACATGAGGAACAACAACAGACATCGCTCTGAAGTGCCAATCTCCTATTTCAGCTGACTTAAGCATCCAATGCATATAGCTAATGTAGCTCTCACCTGCATTTCCTGGCACTGCATTTGCTTTGCTGTTTGATGTTTCATTTCATTCCCACTGTAGATTTTCATGCTACCAGTAGGTGTACAGCTCAAAATGCAAAAAAGGAAATCGAACCATGGGAAAAGGTTGTGAATCATCCATTACACCACATTAAATGGTTATATAATGCTATTTTCATGCTTAAGGCCCTGCATTGGATTTTTTTTTTCAGACCAAACCAACACATCCGTGTAGGATTTCATTTAAATGCAATCTTGTCAAATAGAGTGGGATTATAGTGGGGGTGACACCACTATTAGCCACTGTGAGCTGCTTCCAGTCAGTGCTCCATGTGAAAGAGACAATACAATGTTGGCATTGAGGATGTTCATGCTCAGACGGGACCAAAAAAAGATTATTCATCATGTTGTTGTTCTGTCTATAGAATGCAGTGTGTTTGTGTGCACAGATAATTGATAAAAAAAAACATGTTTCCAAGAGCAGATAAAACACATCCTGTCTTATCTGTCACTGTCATCCAAAGCTCCCTTCAGTGTTGTGAATGCATACATGCATATCTTATGTGTGAGTATGGCATACTTTAATACTCTATACTGTGATGTGGTGAAACATCTTGACATAAGGTAAAAACAAAAAAAGGAGGCAGCTGGAAAGGAAGCAGTAGCAGTATCCAAATTTTCAAAATACTTGGGAAGGTCTATTGGGAACGTTCTTCCCTGGGAGCATGTTTCTAACCAGGTGTGGGCACAGCTGATGTGTTTAAAAATGCAGAGGCAATTAGCTGCAATATCTGTGATCGCCGGCTATAAAAAAGCATGTTATCCTTCTATTCAGTTTAAGTCATTAACAGTTTAATAACTAGAATGACACTCAGTAGAGTGCAGACCTCCGTCAAGGACAAACAATCCTACACACATCTGTCAGATCTGCACCAAACTGTGCAAAGTCATAGAACTCAACACCATTAATATGTTTCATTTTTCACATCAAGATTCACCCCTTAAACCGGATCTGCTCCATAAGTGAATGGTTTCATCCCAGCTCATGCCCCATCCCCACCAAGTTTGGTGTAAATCGGTTCAGTACTCTTTCCATAATCAGACACTGGTGAAAACATTACCTCTTTCATGGAGGAAACAGGTGACAAACACTTACAATCATGTACTGACAACCTCCCATCATGTCAGTATTGAAAAGGCACCGATAGTCCAAGATAAAGCTAGGAGCAACTATAGCTCTGCCGAAGTGATTCTCATGCCTGTCTCTAATCTAGACAGAACTCAGCTCACAGAGGTCGGACCAATACCTTCCAATGAGAGGAATTCCTCACATTCAGCCTTTTGATTTGTTGTCAGACTTCTGTGAGATTTCTGTTGGCTATATGGTTTGGTCGAAAGTCCTCTGACCAGATCTCTGTGGAGTAGTTGTATGTTTTAGTTTAGCTGAAGGTGTAATGACAGCTCACCAAGCCTCAGTCCTGTTCTTAATGACCTTGTGTTTACTAGTATCTCCAGATCTCACTTGGCCTGATGAGACAGAGGTGTAAGATTTAGTCTCCTTTTGATAACATGCAATAATTTACACAGCTGGGTGTGTTCACAAGTACAACAGACCACAACTGACTCCACCCAGCTGTGACCATGGGTGTGGTCAGGGGCTTAACAGACCTAAACTGTTCAAACCATAAAGTTCAGCGCAGCAATTCTTTGTCTTCAGACAAGATTTAGTCAGGAGTGCCTATTACCCTGTTGTATGTGTGGAAACTTGAAACTGCTGGCCTCTGTGGACAGTATATATTCAGTATCCTTGGGTGAATAAATGAATATTGCATGAACTGATTAATGCGACTGTCCTCTACCGTGGCAGCAGGAAGTATGGCGAAAAGTTGGTTGGAGGTCGTGGTGGATGGTTGGGTGTACATTATAAACTTCAACACATCAGTCCCATCCCAGTTTCTTTTATCCATGAAGACAATGTCACCAATTATTCAGTTTTAGGGCCAGTTCCGAAAACTCTCATGTAATTTATTTGCAGGCTTGTTGTGATGAGCACGTGTATCGGGATTCCCACAGTTGCTGGTCATGTTCATGCACACACACTGTTTTTGATGCAGTTACAGACAGCCAGGTGGCTCGTCTGGCTGTTATAATCCTGAGGACGGGAACTAAGACTTTTATGTATACAGCAGTGCTGATGTAGATAACAGCATCATAGGGCTCACTTCATAAAAAAAGTGCTCCATGTGAAAAAGAGAATTGTAATGCAGAGGATCCATCCTGCCCGGCATTGCTGCATTCAAGTGGTTTTGTTCCTTCAGAAAAACACAGGGTTCTGTAATAGAAGAAAGGAAGAGAGCATCAATGACTGTGGCGCTCTATTCAGCGGGCTCTGGGAGATCAACTTGTGAGGAGTTGTATGGCTTCTGACTTTCATTTGTCCTCCGCCTAGAGCTGATTCACAAATGAATCTGTCAGCGGTTCATGCCTGATGCATGAGGCTGTAGGTGTGTTAAACCGCAGCCTGTTTCTGTGCTCAACAAACGACCTCACCAGGAAAGAAAACCACAAAAGTGGATCAAGTATCCTGCGTTTCAGGTTTTGTTGTTTGTTTGGTAATTTTTTTTCTTCTTTTTTCAATGATTACCTGGCTGTAAACAATATTAAACACAGATCATCACACCAGATCACAGAGCAGTTTGGTGGGAAGTTTTCTGAACATGTGTAGTGTGAACTACAGGACAACTGTGCATCCTGTATCCATGGTGACTCAGTCCTCTGCGATGCAAGCCAGAGCACTTGGATGTGTCTTAACCAGTGAGGGTCAGGCACGTAGTGAAGGATGTTAGGAGGCTGAATGTATGACTGTCAATGAAGGTCTTCAGTCATAAGTAATAAGTACAATAAGTCTTGTACACAAAGTATGTGTGTATCATCATGTATCAGTGAGTCCTGAGACTTGTAGTCTCTTTAGAGGAAGGGACAAATATAGCAGTGCAGTCAGATGCTGTATTTGTTTTATTTGTTTTATTACTTATTTGTTATTTTATTACAAACTGAAGAATCCCAGACTTTTAGGACGTTGTAACAGACAAAAATAATTTGATAAGATGAAGATTTTTGTGCAGTGAAAAGTCAAATTGTAACAACAAGAAGAGAAACATTAGAAGATGTCACAAGTTGGGTGAGATTGATGCAGCTGTACATGTTAGAGATCAACTTCTGCAGGACTCTCTCTCTCTCCCTCTCTATCTCTCTCTCTCTCTCTCTCTCTGCTTCCCAGCAGGCTGAACAGTGCCATCCCTTCCCCAGTTATGTTGTCACATGAGAGGAGCTAGTTCCCCCTTATCAAGCTTTCACTTGTCCACATCTGTCTTTACTTTTCTTCCCTTCCTTTCTTCCTTCCTCCAAAAGTCCAGTGAATGTCCTCTCATTTCTCTTTCCTGTATCTCTGTTTCCTGTCCACATTATTGGCTTTTACTTTGAAAGTCATCTACAGAACACATTTGAAGTTACGATATCCACGTTTTCATCCTGAGACAGGAAGCATAACACAAGTCCTGCCACCTCCTGCATTTTGTTAAGTTCTCATCCTGTCACTCATCCTGTCGCTCACCTCGATGAGCTGTCTGCCTTCAAAGTGTTCCTGTATGCAGCTGTATGCAGCTGAGCTGCAGCCTCAACAGGTGCTGAGGAAGCAGCCAGTCTGTAAGAAACAACAAAGCTGATGCTCGGAGCTGCTGAACGCCTCACATCTGCAGCACGCTCAGCTCATCTTGCATCTTTATTAAGTGGGTTTTGTTGGCAGCCATGACAGGCTTGATGTCTATATCTGTGATGTGTTTGATGTCTATAGAACAGCTCTCCTAACACCCAAATTGTACACACCTCAGACTGTAACTGAAGAGGTATTGGAGTCATCTAGGTGTCAGAAGAACAATTTGAATGAATCATTCATTCGATTCAGTGGTTGATTAATTTTAGTGATGAATTTACAGATTACAGATCCAGAAATCCTGATGGCTCAGTGTCTGAATACAGGCTGTGTGCATTTCTCTGTGGACTGAGGCTTTGATACTTTCACAGTATTAATATAGAACCTAGACCTGCTTTATAATTAAAAAATACATGGACATCTACCTTTATTGAAGATGGGACCTTTAAGTCAGTATGTCTCAATGTCTCTCAGTCATTAATCTGGTTTTATATTTGAATCCATTCTTATTGTTGGATTTTTGTTTACTCAGTCAGCCCTAGAATAAATCAAAAACAGAAGTAAAAGTAGCTTTAAAGTTTTGCGTCAGACACTGTAACCTCCTCCCCTCCCTCCATCCCTCTCTGTGTTTTCCCTCACTCTTTGTTTGTAACTGTGAAAACTTCCTCGGGCACTTTGTGCTCTTCTTTGTGCCACCTGCTAACACTCCAGCGCCTCTGGCTAAAGGCTAAATGACAGGAAACACTGAGCGAGCTTGATGCTTTTCCTGTGCTTTTCCTGTCTCGGGTTGTGTATCATTAAACACTCCTTAATTGCACTTCTGCAAAATGTCATTCTTCAAAACTTTTACGTGAACTTTTACCTTTTTAGCATTTTTATTTAGTGAGCTTCCTGTCGCTCTTGGAATGCATAAACAAGGCTGTGATATGATCTGTGTGTGTGTGTGTGTGTGTGTGTGTTTACAAACTCTTTCTCGAGCTGCCATGACCTTCAGAATACTATTTATCCCTTTGTAAAATTCTGGATCGTGTTGGATGGGCAGATGTTGCACAGCTGTTAGTGTGTGTTCCCTCCTCTCGGTTTTCTGTCGGACTGCAGGTGACTTGGTCATCCAGAAGTGAACTATCAGTGTCACATCAGAGTTAAGAATAATGCTGTTTTGCTCCAGGCTGGCTCCAGACCTCTGAATCAACACCCAAAACATTTTCTCAGCACTCTTGTGATTGGTTACCTCCACATTTGGAGAAACATCAGAGCCAATCGGAGCCTTTTACAAGTAAATTAAGTAATTAATTAACATTTAGGCACAGAATAAAGCAAATTCGTCAGGTTCATAGTATCATGTATTTATCATTTTTTGGCCATTTAATGTTTTTATAAGATAGCACAGTGTCAACAGACAGGAAATACAGTAGGGGAATGACATGCAGCAAACAGTCCTGCTGGATGAGAGTCAAACTGGGGACTGGCTGAGCAGGGCATTTGAGCTTATGTCATATGCGCCCAAACTATTCGGCCATCAGGTCGGCCCATGATATTATTTGTTTTAGGAGAGATGAGTGTGTCACGCAGCCTGAATATGTTGGCTCTCTATCAGCAGAGCCAGGTGCTACATAGTCCTGAAACCTCCATCACCAGAGAAGAAGTGTTCCCAGAAAACAAAATGAAACTTCTGATCCAACTAATGCAGGGGTCCTTGGCCATGCACTTCCACATCTAGGCAGATTCCTGCTGTGATCCTCCAGTACTGACTGACAGCCGGAAGATTTTCTGTGCCTGTGCCAGACTTGGTCCAGATGTGGAAGCAGCATCTGTCAGCCATGCTGTATATGGGCCAGATTTTGGCCGTGAATATACTGGGTAAACAAGCATGTGTCCCAAATGTGGCCTGGATTCATTTTTTCTATCTACGTTATCTCACCTACTTATTTCAGTAAGATAACAACAGCATGTAAACCCAACATTTATGCACAACTACAGTAAAAACAGTAAAGTTTCAACCATAGGAAGCAGCTCTGCACAATCTAACAGATGTTTTGGGTTCATTTCTTTTTGAATTTCACTTCAAATAGAGTGTGGTTTAGGAAAATATGTTAAGTTGACTTTTAAACAAGGTCTTTTAACTCTACCCTATAAACCAGGAGGCTGAAAACTACTCTGAATAAAAACTGTGAGGAAGACTGTTGCATAATGTGTAGTTTTATAGAATATTCTGCTGTTTGTTTTTGTTGTGCATGATGCCGTTTGTTGCCTTAGAACACAGTCATTGGTTTGAAGTCCCAAAAACTTACTTACATAAATGTACTGAGGGTTTATGGATGAATAATACGCTTCACGCTCTGAACATCTGTCACACTCAGGGCAGGGCAGCTTAGGGGCATGACTGTGTGTTTTGCTTAAACGTGGCTCAGGTCAGAAGTGAACAAAAGTGGTTCATGTTCAGTTCAACTTTTTTTCCCAATAACTAAGCAGAACATGCTGCACTATTAGATTTCACTGCAGGTTGGAAACATATAAATGTAAAGATGGAGCCTATAGGCAGCGTGAGGCAGACATCATTATTCACTGCAGACAAGAGCAGACTAAGAATATATGATAATGGAAGCAATGTAAATAAATGACTCCTTTCTTATTCATTGGTGGCCATGGGACCCCCGGTAGGAACAGAAACCATTACAATGACAGATATGAAGCAGAGCACCACCCTCATCACGCTCCAATTGCATGCTGGGAGCCGAGCAGGCGAGGCGGCGGGTAAAGCCCGAGCTGGTGGGACCTCCTGGGGAAAACAAATTATCACTGATGGAAAAAAGGTGAGAGTTTCCGGCTCCCTCCAGACCACATTTTTACGATCACATTATATCATCTCTGCTGTGGGTTACCGCCGCCATGATGGAGAAGAGGTTTTTTTTGGGGTTTTTTTTTTTTCCTGGAGATTTAGTGGTCGGGGCAGTGAGGAGATGTATATTCACTTTATGGTCATTAGCCAGCGAGAAAAGTGCACCTTCGCTGCTGGTGCTTTGGCAACTGTCCCAATTGGTTTGAAAACGATAACATGGCCCTGGTGGTATCATTTGAAACCCTGTAAATGCTCTCCTCTATTAGCTGAGCCTCCAAGGAGACATATGAGCTCTAGTGATTATACAACACATCACAGCAACGTTAATAATCACTGCACAGCTCCACTCTTGCCTGTCTCTGTTTATCTTTCAAGTCAGAGTTTGATGATATATGGTCGCTTTCATAGAAACAGGTTAAAGGTCCTATATTTTACACTTTTCCTGTGTTTTATTTGAGGTTTTCCAGTGTTGGTCTTACACATCAGTTAAAGTCAGTTAAACCAATGCACAAAAGACCTTGGTGGCCAAAGTAAAGAACAAACTAAAGGTATCGCAAACTGCATCTAAACTGGAATGTGGCTGAGTTAATGGCAATAAATGAAGAAAATTTATATGACACAAGACACTTCATGAGCAAATAAATATTTCCACCTTGGAACTGCAGTGAATCAATGACAGTCTCGTGAAAATGGATTCAAAAGTCATATAACCTAAAGAACCAATCCTGTCAACTCAAAAATAAAACTGATATCTTGTCAGTACAGAGACCGAGAGTTTGCATTAACACAACCACTAACACTGTGTCAGCCACTGCCAATTACAAGCTAACAAACAACATAAAAGATGCTAACTATGCTAACCATTCTGATCCATCTGCTAGTCTCTGATTCTGGTCTCAACAGACTCCTCATCTGAGTCTGGGTCTGACTGAGGCTCAAACATGAGGCTGAGTCTCTAAACTTTCCTCCTCTAACCATCTTGATACTCTCTGCTCTTTCTCCTGGACACCTGGAACCAGCAGGTGGTGGGTGGCCCAATCCAGGTTTCTCAATGAGGAAGTAAGTGTAAATGTGCTTCAAGCTTAAGTTTCCCCTTTTTTCCATTTTTAATTTGGGAAAACCATGTTTAACAAAGCACAAATCATATCACAGTATATTTTTAATGTTAAAATGTAAGTTAAAACATGTCTAGAAAAGAACTTTAACTTTTTTCCTGCACAAAGCCTTTTAAAAGATTCTATGCAACACCCTTAAGTGATATTTCATTGTGTTGTCATTTATAGTTGATTAGCATATGTAAACTTGGCACCATAAGTACAGTGGTTACATAACCTCTGAAACGAGCTGCAATTTAACTGTGCATGTGCATCATAGGTGTGCTGGTACAACAAATAGTTCTACACCTGTGCCCAAATTTATGCAGAGTTGCTATGTAAATGAAGGATATTTTTAGCATCAGTTTACAGCAATGCTTGATGATGATTTTTTTCTTATAACAGTCAAAAACAGCTCCAGCTTAATTACTGTGTTCAGTTCACCAGGGCATTGTTCCCCTGCACAATGCTGAGAAATGGCAGATGGCAAGACCTAAGACGTGTGCACAATCACACACACACACACACACACAAACATACACACACACATACACATACACATAAGCGTGCACAAATCAAACCACCCGCAACCACATCCATACAGAGGTACCCACAAACACACACAGCCATGATGCTGCAGTCTTGGCAATTAGAGCCCGGTCGTCTCTTTGACACAGTCAGACTCAGCTTCTGTGGCCCTGTGAGCTGTAGACTTCTTTGTGTGAGAAACACACAGAGAGAAAAGAGCAGTCAGGTAACATAAGGCTGAGTTATGTGACACATAAGGATGGATCAGGAAAAATGACACACAAGGAAGAGAGGTAAGAAAAGGAGGAGGGGGGGGGGGGGGGGGGGGGGGGGCAGAATCACCTGGTGAAACATTTCACTGTCAAAAGCTCCTCAGATTTATCAACCCAGTTTTCTGTCTGCCTCTCTCTTCAGATAATTGGAAGGTAGCATCTGTGTGCACAGAGCCACAGGGAGACAGAAAACATATTTTGGCAGGGCCTGACAGGTTAGACAGTGGTGGAGAAAAAGAACAAATGCCGTCAGGAGACAACAGCAAGAAGACTAGGGGAGGGCTGCAGTGTGTACATGTGTGTGTGCATGAGCGCACAACCCTGTGTTTGTGGGTAAATGTATGGATGTTTTTTTCATGAATGAATGTGGGAACATGTTTGTGTGTGTTTTCGTGCACCTTTCATGGAGCGTCCTTGCAGCAGTGAGATGCTGTTAAAGGCTGGAGTTTCATTATCTGCAGGAACTTGCTCAGTGTTGCTCAGGCCAAGATGTGCTATGACCATGTGTGTCCACTTTTAATAACAAGTACCTGTAAAGAGCCATCCAATACTGTAGTGGTGTGTACAATACCCTGTGTTCACTTAAATAAGAGGCAGTTGTCTGGCTAGCACAAGTAGCCTACCAGCTAAGAATGCAGAACAGTGCTGAGCCAGCGGTGTCAAAGCCATGTAATAAAACATAGCTGGATTTGATTATTCACCATGGTTATAATGTAGTAAGATAAAGAATTCACTGGGTTTGGGTGATACCCAGTATGTATTAACTCGATACAGTCCAGCCCAAATTTCGTGATATATGATATTATCATGAATGGGGGTTCAAAGTTATTACATTACATTACACAGAGCTTTAGCAACAACAAGTCAGTGAGCCAATCAGAAGGGAGGCTCTGAGCCTCCCTGACTTTTTTCTGAGTGATCCAATAAAAATATTGTAGATTTCAGGTAAACAAATCAAGAAATCTGTATTGTAAACCAAATGTTGCAAGGTTGGATGGTGGGGTGCATGGCTGAGGGCAGTGACTGCTTTGTTGTGACATCACAAAGTTCCAAAAGTCCTGATGGCTGGTTTTAAGGCTCAGTGTCTGAATACAGGCTGTGTGCATAGCCTGTGGACTGAGGCTTTGATACTTTCACAGTATTAATATAGAACCTAGACCTGCTTTATAATCAAAAAAGAACTGGACAAATACCTTTATATGATATGGGACCTTTAAATTACTGCAGTGTAGTGCTTCAGATGCTAAATACACTGATAAATACACAGTGGAATGATGGACAAGCTCTTACACAGAATGAGTGTACTCAGTAGCATGTCATCACACAGATTCATGTTTCCACTGCTGAATAATGCCAGAATGCTCAGCAGTCACATGATACAGTATGTAATGAAATGATTATTGCTTAGTCAAATTATTGCTTTGGTTAAAAAAAAACCTTAAATGGTCAATGAGTAATTTTTAATTAGAAATCATATTGTTCCAGCATTTCTTTTCTTGTTTGCATCATTATAAACTAGACCCTGGAAACTGATGGGCATACTATATATATTTTCTAGATTCACAGACATGAGAAAATAATGATTAGTTGCTGTTGACTCAGTGTAACTGACATGTTTGACATTGAATCTGGAACTGGCATGATCAGCACCAACTTGCCCCTCAGTGGAAACTCAGTGATGTTTTATTCATCTTGTCTGAAATAACCCGACCCAACATAAACCACATCCTGCTGTTGGGCGGGGGGAGGCTCACCTATGATAGGCTGAAAAGACCATGTCTGCCCCCTAATAACTGCACCCTCTGGCTATCTGCATTAATTCCCGACTCCCCCCGCTGGCTCTCTTTGTCGAGTCCGGTCTGCGTGCGCTCTGGGAGGTCATCATTCTGGCAACGCATGTGGGCCCAGATAAAATGAGAATTACGACCTCGTTTAATGGTGTCGTTTAAAATCATGCTGAGGCCTGAGATAGCGCGGTGCTTCCTGTCTACTCTGTCTTCTCCGTTTTTTTTTTGGTTTTTTTTCTCTGGTCTTCAGTTAGGCGACGATGAGCTTGGTGAAACCAGGAGGCCAGACACAGGCAGACAATTGCTGCAGGATCATAGATGCATAGATGCATGCTTATTTTAATGGAATTCTGCCTGAGTTTAAGTAGTGGAATATGAAGAAAAGAAAGGGGAGAGAGAGAGAGAGAGAGAGGGAGAACAAGAGCTCATACCACCTGGCCAAAAGTATGTGGACCTCTGAATATTACCATATGGGATTGAACATGTCAATCTAAAACCAAAGGCACTTGGGGAGCTGCATTACAAAATTAAGTATTTCTTAAATGACTCATTTCATTTGCCAGTTTCTGTGCAGGTCACACGCTGTGACCAATTTGTGTTTCTGATGACCAGCAGTGAGTTCGTCCACCCTCTCAGCTTAATCCACATCTGTTTGCATCATTAACGTCACCTCCTGCTTCTGGATTCAGCTCGGGCCTCCTTCCCTGATTAAAAAAAATAAAGAAAACACAGTTTGATTTATACATGGCCACAGGCCAGCTGAGCAATTGTCCACCCTAACGCTGGCTATCAAGGGCATCTCTGATCTGACTATAAATAATCAATTATTTCAGCTAATGACCCTACAAGATCCCCTTTAGACAAGGTCGAGCTTCCACTTGGCAGGCGCCCCTCAGCTCCTGCAGAGTCGACAAGCTATTCGACATTAGCAGGCACTGACAAGTCCTCCCAGGCTCTGTGTCAGACTGAAGGACCAGATCTCCTCTGCTGTGACAGAAAACTCTCAGCCTAAACACTCGCTTGTCTTGTCAGCCCATCCAGCTTCCCAGCCGGTCAATCAGCCGTATTTTTTCTACATCTGGGGTATTGTGCTTAATTAGACAATGGCAGGATAAATGTGTGAGAGCGGATGCTAATGTGTGACAGGTCAGGAGATGACTGTGAAACTGTGTATGTAATGAGAATATGAGCAGCATGTTAACCTGCCTGTTCCTTAAGGTGGCCCAGAGTCCTGTCTGCATGACCACATGTCAGTCTGGCATCGTTTTTACATCTTTTTTACCCCAATTTTAAGCTCAGACTATTATCTGAGTTTTGTTAGTTGCCTCAGGAAGTTGCTAACTTTGTTTGTCTGCTGGGCTGGTAGCATACAAAGGGTTTTTTTTTTTTTTGGCTGGAAAGATGTGCTTGCTGCAGATCTGCAAATGGCACTGATGAGAGATGTAAGACTGATCCAAACAGTAAACTTGTGGGCTGTAAAATCAAACAAAGTCAAAAGATGTTGAAATGCTCCCTAGAGTTGAGGTGAAACTGCTGCAGATTCAGGTGAAAGTTCAGCTACACATCATCTGATCCATTTTTAATGTAAATGGATTGATTATAGCATCTTTAAAGGTCCCATGTTTCACACTTTTCTGGTGTTTTTTTTAAAGTGTTGAGAACCATAAGAAGATAAATTTGTTTTTTTTTTAGAACTAGAACCTTTGATGCTTTCACAGTATTAACATAGAACCTAGACCTGCTTTATCATCAAAAATCACACGGACATCCACCTTTAGACTGTATGGCACCTTTGAATCTCCATAGTTTAAATGTTGCATTTCATAGCTTCAGTGCCATAACTGACCACTGTGATATTTTAGCAGCAAGTATAACTCACTCACTATGAATACACTTGTTGTCTGATTCTCTATAAAGGCAATTTCGATCTCCCATTTTCACATAAATGCCACTTGTGGCCACAACAGTTATGCTGTTTTACTTTGAACAACAACTGTCTGAACTTATATGATTTTTAATTATGTTTAAACACCAACAAAGTTTAATTGTGTTGAGCTATTACTTATAATGATTTTTTTTTTTCAATTAGCATTATCCTTAAAGTTAGTTTCTTTGCCCTCCAAATATCATCATCAATTTCACCTGCTGCGTATTTTAAGCTCTCATCTGCTTTAATGTGTTTTGCTACTGAATGGATTTTTTTGTTAGGAATGGTCTTAAAATAAACAGCGTTATCTCATGGATGAGAAACATTTTGATTCCCAGTTACCAGTGGACAACCCAAGTGTGGAGAGAACAGAGAAATCTCTGTAGTTACAACATCCTCCTGACCCCTGCTCAGAGGTCAGAGGTCAAGTTCAGCTGCAGAGCAGTCAGAGCCGTCAGGAGGGAAGATGCCTGCTGATTTAGGAGACTGAATCCCCTGTTATAAAGTTGAGGGCTGTCATCCCTAACGGCTCTATATTTAGTGTTGACTCTGGGGAGACCATGATCCTCTGCAATTAAATGGACCACAGCTGGTCTCTGTGCCAGTTTGTGCCTGACAAACAGAGCTGCCACCGCACAAGTTAGTGTTTCTGGATTTACTAATTACGTTGGATTTGTATGTGTAACTCTTCAGCGTGGCCTGCTGGGAGATGAAACAACATTTCATTTTCAAACAAAAAATCATGGTGTGGAGCTGCCGCCTGGTTGTGTGTGTTGTCTGTGTGTGTCTGTGTGTGTGTGTGTGTTTGTGTATTAAAAATAAAAAAAACAGTCCAGCAGGGAAATGAATTTGGTATTCAGCACCGCAGAGAGTAGCTGCGCCCAGCTCAGTCTCTGCGGTTCAAGGGAGGGTTGTTTTCCAATAGCTTTATTTTTGCTCTCACCCGCTGGGAGTGATAAATATGCTTGTTTTACAAAATGATGTAGTTTGAACACATAATAATGTGCTGTGCTCCAGAGTCAGGTTCAGATTCTGCCTTTGATAGTGTGGGTGAGTTTAGATAGTTGCTTTTAAAAAACACACAAAAAAAACCAAAACTCAAAACGGCAGCTAATTAAGCCCAAAAATTCACAACAGGACCTAACAAGAAAAGAACATTAAGGTTGTAAAAATTAGCGGCTGTTGTTTTTTTGTTTTTTCTCTCTCTCTCGTTGTGTAATCCTCATACTGAGTGCAAAGGGCCGATCTGTTGTGAGCAGCATTACAATGAAAACAAACATTATGCAACAGCACTTTGACTGAATTTATGTCTTCACAACTTAATAACTCAGAAAGCTGAAATATTAATGAACTCTGCTATCACCCGCCTCTCTGGGAGAAATCTACTTTACATGTGTCTTGATCGCAACGACTCATTTTCTTCAACTCTCTGATATGACCCATAGCAGTGTCTCCTGAAATAGCGGCCCTACAGCCATGGTTTCTCTGGTTCCAATAAGAAACATGTGGACTGTACCAAGAGCGGTGTACCTACCTTCATCGCCATGGTTACCATAATAATGGCCCAAGCTTGGTTAAGTTTAGGGAAAAGATGGTGATTTGGGTTGAAATTAGTACTTCCTCAACATTAGACGATCTCTCCTGTGTCATATTAATCCATCCACCCCAACCTCCTCCTGACGTGGACTTTGTCGTTCTATAAATTACATCACCACACTTTTCCCTTTGCTCCTGTCATCATTACTACGACCACTAGATGTCGCCTAGCAACAAAATGTAACTATGGGTCATAATAACCTGCTGCACAGATGACCTGTGGGCTCGTTTTTTTTACAGGACAGTCTCACAGTGTCACACAAGCTGGCATGTGTCTTAATTTGTTTGTTTATCATATGAGTCATGATTAGAAGTCAGGGCTGCAGGAACAGGTTCACAGCTCCACTGCTCATCACATCACTCACGTCTCTCTTCTGTTGCTCAAGTTTGACATGAGCTTTTTTTTTTTTGTCGGGGAAACAAGATGTAGATCATAAAAATTGTCACGCACCCTTGCAGCAGCACAATGTGTCTATAAGAAGAGCTGTCACATCCTCTGGCTGACATGGAATTCACACATGGGGGCGGACACATTTGGTCTTGTTTGAATGCAAACAGGGAACAATGCCAGGCAGCTGCCTTTTCCTCTCCAGTCTTCCCCTCCATCTATTTCCCACACTGAGTCATCTGCTAAAGTCTTCTGCATCGTTAATAAACTGTATCCCCCGAGTGAACCCGCTGTCTGTTTACAGCCACTTCTCTGTCGTGTCGGGGCTCGGCTGCAGTTTGATGTCTACTGAAGTGGCATTAAAAAAAAAAGGAGCACTCGTCTTTACCAGGTAAATGCCACCTCTGCCGTCGTCATCCTTGACCTTCACTGTGATTCTCCTGCTCACAAGAGTTTGCTACATTTGTTTCCACTCATTTTGACTCGATGTGTAGATGCCGAGCCAATCATGTCAAAATTAGTCATGTCAAGTGGATGAATCATTCATGAATAAGAAATTGTTATGTGAAGAACATTTTTTCTGGCAAATCTGAGGGAAGAATCCACTTCACATGCAGACTGGATGTCCCCAAAACGCATCATATGCAGACTATGTTAGACGTTACATTTTACCAATGTGCCATGAACGCCTCTCATGCAGGCCTCTCATCTGTAGACTCTAGGTACAGCACACATCATCAAGGGCCCCACTTATATAGTCATTGCAAAATATTCCAATATGAGGGGTCATCAGGGGCCCCTTTTTCCCAAAACATTTGCCTAGTGGTGATTTTAGTAAATAGTAGCTCTCAGCTATTGTTGATTTGATTATTTCATCTATGTGGGTTAAATAACTAATAGCATCTCAACAAGGGTCTCTAGCTGTTACCCCTGGATACGACCCATAGAGGTTCACCAAAACCAATCATGGATTAATTCTGCTAACAAGTTACTGTCTGTGTAGCCACAGCTACAACACACACACCTACACCATACCTGAAATACCTGTGTGCCAAAGAGCTTTGTTTTTATAAATTTATTAAAATACACATAAATGCCAATTAATGTTGTACTGAGGGACATAGTCCTTCACTACAATCAGCAGGGAAGTGTCGTCCTCCGCAACGAGCATGATGCATAATGCAGAGCTGCTCCCACAGAGAGGAAATAAACTAGTCTCTGTGTCGATCACCATGAAGGAGTAAGTCATCCACTGCAACAGTATGGCACTTCTATGAGTTTGGTGTTGAAAGTGCTGGAGCAGTGGTGTATGTCCACTTGTACAGAACCCAGACTCTGTTTCTCTTCTCAGATTTTGTCAGAATAAGATTCAGTCCAGGGTCAGAAATATTGTTGCAGGCTCTGCTCTGTATCTGTATCTCCACATCACAAACTTCCTGTCAGTTGGTCTTTTTTCTTCTGTTTTGTATCATCCATAAACTAACCCACACACCGAGCTCATCTTTCAAAGTAAGAATAACGCCTTCCAAAGGAGGTCAAATACACAGCACACTGAGAGCCCATCATTTCCAAAATAAATGTAAATGTAACCTTTATTTTGGCAAAACCAGTTACTCAACCTTATTCAATAGCCCATGCAGGATTGATATGAACACGGCAAAGAAAAATATTAAAGGCTTTTATTTGTTATATATAATTTTAAGAGATGTTGCATTAAACAGGAGCAAAACATTTCATCATTCATTCCACTCTTTTAATCTGTAAAAGGTCAAAGTCGCAGCCACTTCCTCCTGTCGTTTTCCTGTCTCTGCTGCAGAACATGTAACACTCCGGGTTTCTCACCTTGACATCACAAAGTTAATTTTAGTCCAGCAATGACACAAAGCAGACCCAGCACACAGACAGACTGACAGACAGCAGGACTGATGAGATGACCCGCAGCTGGTCGTCAGCACATACAGTCTCAATGGAAGCTGTCTATGCATCAAGTAACAAGGGCGCTGCAGGGAAATGAGGAGAATGACAGCGGAGGTGGAGGTTAGAGTCACGGGGCGAAGAGCTCATATTTGTCTGGAGGCGTGCTGGTCTGTCTTGAAGTCTGTCTTCCCTTAATTCACCTGCACCAGATGGCAAAGATAAATCCGGCCCATACTTGGGCATTTTCTTCTGGCCCAGTAATATGCCTGGTTCCTCAGTCTGAATCTGGCCCATATACAGCATGATTCTCAGATGCTAGTTCCACACCTAAACTAATTCTGGGGAGCACACAGAAATATCAGACAATATCAGACGATAACCGCTGGACTCTGGACCAGGCCTATGTTGCACCAGAAGTTTCATTTTGCTATTTAAAACAGATTAAAACAATTTGGGAATTAAGCACAATTGAAGTAGGCTATGGCCCTTATAACCATTATAACCATTATCACAGGATCTCACCCCAAGCACAAATAAATCTTCTGATCGCCACCATCAGAAGCTAGCTTTAGCAGTTTTGCTAAATTAGCAGCCTTAGTTAGAATAATTTTACTGAGTGGACAGTAAGCTAAATCTGTGTTGCCTGTGTTTCATTCTTTTTCGGTCACACAGACTTTATTTAATGGTTCATTCATGACAAAAACAAAAATGTTGGTTGGATTTTTCTTTAGAAATGTAAAATAAAAACAGACAGCAAAAAAAGAAGTGAAACACAATCATGATTTGTGGCTTAGTCAGTAACAAAGTGTTGATGATTATTAGAGACCATAAAGATTAATGTCATACATGATCAGAAGAAATGCAGCACATATACTATTACACTGACAAGTCCATCAGAAAACATATTGTATAAAAGCTCAAATATCAATATCAGTAACAGCCTCAGAAAATGCAATAATGCACTGACTCTTACATGCAGTTGTCAAGACTTGAATTACTTGGAAGTAAATGTGACTCAAAGCTGTCATCATCCTTGTAGTCACTATAATATATACTGTAATGTAATATTTTGCGATAAGAGCCTCTATTAAACTACAAATTAGAGTTTCTTTGGTGGTGTTAATTGCCTCATGTTAAACCTGACTGATGGATCTACACCCAGACCTCAAGAAACATATTCAAAGTGCTGTTTCAAGTCTTTTTGTAGCCTGGTTGTTGCACTTCTGTAGTGCATGTCGCACAAAAGATTTTCTGATACAACCACAAATCCTCTTCATGGTGCAGCTTGGCATGTCAAAGTGTCTTGATGGATTGACTGGTTGACATGATCTGCGGGAACATATGCAGTCGCTCCACAATTATGTAGCTTATGGCACGTCTGTCTTACACTGCTACAACTAACAACCACAGCCCCTGCAGGACAAATGAATGGCAAATTAACTTCCAGACACCAAGTTTCAGCTCCGTTGCTTTGGTTTGTCAGCGGTGTCTGGAGGTGACCTGGAAGAACTCCGGCGACCCTGTAGCAGCTCTGCTTCTCAGTTGCAGAGTGCCAGACGCCTCTCGGCTGCGGCAGCAGCAGCAAGCAGCTCTTTATCAATCAGCCGCGGCATCCATTCCAGCCTCTGCCACCTGTCCCACTCTGTCAGTGTCAGAACACATTTCATGAGCAGGCCAAAAGCCGGCGGCTAGATTTAGCTACTGGCTCACAGAAGGGTTCCTTCATGGGTCATTACGTTGCAGAATAGCGGGCTGTTTACGAAGCCATTACTGCAGGCGCTCAGGGGGTTGTGTGGTTTTGGGGGTCTGTTTGATACCAGCGACTGAGTGTTGGGTATATTCAATTATATCTTATCATCTGGGATCATGTAAGAGCAGAATGTCCAGTTGGATGGGATGAGTGCAGGCTTGGCAGCGAGTCAGAGGTTTCCTGTCTGACCCACCATCATTAAATCCTTTGTGAAGTTTTTAAAGTGTCCTTCATTGTCCAAATAAAGCTGCAGCTCAGGTCTTAGAAAAAACATCCTAGAAAATCTGTCAAATTTAAATTTAAAAAAAGGCAGCAGACACATTAAGTCTTTTTTTTTGTATCATTTGACAGAAACTGGTTTTCTTACACAGTCCTGCAGGATACGGTGTACATGCAAATCTTAGATAATCATTTTCTGCATAATATCACCACAATTTACTTTTTGGAACAAAGGTTGCAGGATCATTTTGAGATTTCATACAATGATGATGAAGACTCTTTCCTTTGCTTTGTTTCTTATGATTTTTACATCTTCAAATGACTGCCCTGTAAAAAAAACTAAACAAAAAACAAGCCCACAGGTCATTTCTACAGCATTTTTTAGTATTTAGAATCAGAATCAGAATCAGAATCAGAATCAGGTTTATTGCCAAGTATGTTTTCACGTACAAGGAATTTGTTCTGGTGAATGGTGCAGAGCGCACCAAAACACCGAGGCAGCCATCTGCGGCGCCATTTAAAAAGGAGGAATGGGGAAAAAACAAGTGGAGAGGAGAGGAGAAAAAATAACAGAACCCAAACTATACTCCTGGGGGGGGGGGGGGGGGGGGGGTACAGTGTGGGATTCGTGTATAGTTATGTTCTGTTGCTAGGCGACATCTAGTGGTCGTAGTAATGATGACAGGAGCAAAGGGAAAAGTGCGGGGACGTAGTTTATAGAGCGACAAAGTCCACGTCAGGAGGAGGTTGGGTACAGTCTATGTGTTCAATATTGGAACCATTATAATCAAGGTCCGGTATGCCTGCTGCCGTGGGGGAGCTACAGGTTGACGGTTGTTCAGGTTAGAGGACTGGTTGTTTAAGAAGTGACGGGGACAAAATCAGCCTTCTGAAAAAGTGGTGGGGACATGTCCCCTGCATCCTCAGTGTAAATGTCACCTGTGGTCATTGTATAAAAACACATAAAAGCATCTTGGATTGATTACCTTTTTGACAGAGAGCTATTAAAGAGTGTAATGAAGACTGTATCTCTGCATCATGAGCGATGCTCTTTCGCCTGGCATCTGTTTGTAACGTTAAAAATACAGGCCTCCTCAGACAGGGTCACTCCAACAACTCTCAACTCCAGCTGAATGAAGACATTCATCTTTTTTGCTAATGCATCAATAAAACTGCTCGTATAATCGGACACTCCAGTAAATTTTGATTAAAGACCTCCAACACTTTGGTGCCTGATGGTCGTCTGAAAGGAAAGCCCCATGTCATAAACTTGTTATATAACCCTCAGGATGAAATATAAAGCACCTTCCATTATCCTTTGCTTATTTCTGTCTCCCAGCTTAGAAACAGTGCGTAAAATAATAAGTTCCAAAAACTGAGATAAAAGCTGGGGTTCTGTAATTTATCTAAAATGCTAATATTTTCTTGGGGCAAAAAAAAAAAAAAAAAAAAAAGAAGAATTTAATACAGTTCAACTCTGTTACATCCCAGACCAGTGATAAGACGGGAGTTATCTGCTGGTCCTGGCCTTTTGAATGCTAAGTAGTGTCATTTTTTGGTGGAGTGAATTATCTGGTGCCGTTCCACACTTGAAGCTCTGCATAAACACAGAGGTGATAAGGACTTTTTGGGCTCATGTCACTTCAAATTCCAATTTTAACAACCTCTAATCTGCCTCAAGTGATTCATTTATTTTAATTAATTTTCAATGTTCAAAATGCATTTTTTGTATGTGATGTGTGGGGAGTATAAAGTAGATTTCTACCCATATTACAGGATTATTTATGTATAGACAACATATTTCCACTGAGCTTCCATGTACTTGTTATGTATTTATTCACCCACTGTGTCAGAGTACAGTTTGGAAGTTAATAATATGGTGAAGTCAACACCTTCATTAAACTAGACTTTACCTGAGTCACTCTTTACTATACTTACTAACGATTAGCTGCAGTACGTTTATATATTATAACGTAATATTATAATACTGTCTGTCTATTTTTGGAATATGTCTTGAATACTTTTTTTAACCATTTTCTATCCTGTGTTGTTATAATATTTACCACATTTGTAGCAGTTCCTTATTTTACAGTTTTTGTGTTTAAGTTTTGATATCCATAAGAAGATCTGTTTGTGGGTTTTAACCATCTTCTCTCTCAGGCTTCTCTCTGAAGCTCTGGTAACAACAGGCCAGTGAACCAATCAGGAGAGAGACTCTGAGCCTCTCTTCTGATTGGCTGGCTATTTTCTGAGTGATCAAAAACATAGCAGGTTTCAGGTAAACACTCAGAGAGACCAAATGCTGCAGGGTTGAATGGTGGGTCCAGGTGGGCCATGGATAGGGACAAAAAGTCTTAGTAATCAGGCCTCTATTGAGTAAGAATGGTAACCTACTGCAATATAATCAAATTGTACATTTGTCCACATCAAGGTACGCCCACTAAAAGTGTTTGTTTTTGCCACTGGCAGGCTCAGATTGTCATTGTACGTGCCTGACAACATCATGGGAAGGATTCCTACAGACACAGACCTTTCTGTTAAAGATCCTTGTGTAACCAGAAACATCTGTTTTATCTCTCTGTTTAAGGCCACCAGACTCCACTGACAAAAACTGTAATTTTACTTGGCAGAACCCAGAAGTTGCTGGTCTGTTGCGGCATCAGTCAGTTTGTTTGTTTGTGTTGTTGTGTGGTATTTAAGTAAGGGATCTGAATATTTTTTCGCCACTGAAAGTCAGACAATAACACAACACAATAATAACTAACTGACTGAGGTGTATTTTACTCAGTAAATCTTATTTACAGTCATTTCATATGTTGAATCAGGGGGTGCTCCACAACCCCACACTCCAAGGCAACATCACGATCACTCCCTATCAAGACATATTGATTCATAAATCCCCTGGAGAGTTCATATGAATAATTTGTCCTTATGATTTGAATGCATTTCTATAAGTACCCTGTGATTATGAAACCACAAAAAAATACCAGAAAATAAGCAGAATGCTTAATAATAAAGAAAGAAGAAAAAAACAAAAAAGGAGAAAAACATAAAGACAAAACACCAACATATGGTGCAAAAAAATATCCTCTACTACTCAAAATATGCAAAAGCTAAAAAGGCCCAAAAATATTTTCTCAATCTGTTTGAAAAACAGTTAAAAAAAAGTCTGGAAACTGCTGATCTGCAGTGAGATGGACCACCCATCACACCAACTGACTGACCAGCGTCTGAGGACCCCCTTCAGCAAAAAAACATATGAAAATCATTTTTTTAAAAAGAGCAAAAGTGCAGCTGTAGGTAAAAGAACTCAATAACATCTGGGACTTGTGCAGCGACTGTGTTTGCATATTCCTGCAGCCGGCTGACTGTGGGGAGAGCTCGGGCTTTTATTGTATATTAGAACCAAATTAAGCAACTCTTGTTGAAGTTTCATTTTTCTTTTTTCTCTCTGGAGCTCGATGCTGCACTTTCCTGTGGTTCAGCTGGAGTTAGAGTAGGTCAGATTTTGTTTGATACTGTGAAGCCAGATGAACACTAATTGAGTTTTTCGTTACAGTAAAAGCAAAGTTGCCAAGAAGTAAAGCACAGATGTCATCATTATCATTAGAGTGAAAGTAGTTTTTTTCCATTAACTTTCTCTTTTCTTCCCTGCAGATTCAGGTTCTCTGTCAGTTCTTTTGTTGTCAGCTGGGAGTGAAAGCCTCTTCCTCATCAGAAACCTGCCTTTTGAATTAGTCACTTTTGCTGTGATTTCTCTCGGAAATGACTTGTGCTGACATTTCTATGTGGGCAATCTGTCTTTGTTGGCAGTGTTTAATCTTGCATTTTCCCTTGGTGCATCTGCACTCTTCAATCATTATAAAGTCAGAGGGAGACGCCTGGAAAAAAAAGCACAATGCAGGATAGATGGAGTATCACTGTCTTTGTAGTCGTTATTGTTGTCTGCCACTTACTGCTCCTGCTTGTTTTTACTTTCCGTTCTTCACCTCATCTTGACTGTTAGTGTACTCTATCTCCCTCCTGAGCTCGAGCCTACAGGCTCTCTTTGGATGTAACACAGTTATAGTCTGTGAAAATGTGTTGTATTGAAACACAACATAGGGCAACGGGGTAATTATTCTAAAGCAGCTGATCTGGTCTAGTCCTGAAACCAATCAAGACTTCCAGAGAGTCAACAAGTTTCTCTGACTATCCCAACTGCATACGTCTGAATGGAAAAATACAGCTGAGTTAGAGTATTTAAAGAGCTACTCCAGAGATTTAGTATTGCATCTCCATGAACTTTGGATTCTGGGTCCATAAAAGTTTGATTCAACATTTCCTAAAATGCAACTAATAGCATCTTCTTATTGTGCTACCAGCATGCAATGCCAGCGAAATGGGAACAATGGTAAAAACCTCTACTTTGTGCATTATTTCAATATGGTTACCCACAGTAATTATATGGCAGATGCTATTCACACCCTGGTGTCTATAGCATGGGACAGTCAAGCATCTAGATGTACTGTAGCTGTCTAAAATTTCCAACAACGTTGACTTAGAATGACTGCGATGACACTGACGTCAATGTTTGTTTCACTCCGCTGCTCATAGTTACCGTCTGAATGATGCCATGAATGTGGCATTAGCCCCTCCCTGCCTGATAAACGCCCACATTCTTCAAACTCACAGTTCCCACTTCACAACTCAGGCTTTCTGTTATAAATTTTTTGCAGATGACAAAGCTTCTCCAGAGCCACAGATGAAATTATACTTAACTGTTTCCACAGGCAATATGTGGGTGGCGTTCCCCTTTAACCACAACCAGTTCAAATTAACAGGAAGCGCAGGTTCACAGCTGGTTGTAAGGAGCTTTTAGGATTCTTCAGGTACCACGAATGTCAGGGATAACAAACCACGACTGACACGTTGGAATTAAAAACGTTAATGTCATCACACCTGAATGAATACCCAAACGAGATCAGGACCTCATTTGTGATGCTTAAATTTTCAGTGTCACAGCTCCTGTGAAAAAAACCTGTTTTGTTTAACTCGCCCTGGGCTGGGGCGACGAGAAGAGGGAGGGGGTGAGAGAAATATTTCTTCATGTTATTTTTAAAGTATGAGATTGTTGTGGAAGAGGAGACACAGCTGCTTAAAACCTAATCTTGCAAGTGATTGTATTTCCTCTATAAAAAATGTATATGCCAAAAAACACAAAAGTGATGAACATGATTAGCCGTGTTTAAGATGCAGCTCTGTCGATAAGACAGTAATATTATATCTGGCTGAGCTGATAGTGCCACACACACATAACTTAGGGAAGAGAAGCAGCTCCTATAGCTGCGACAGAGAGGGCTCACATTTTCACCGCTGCTGCACTGTTGCTCGACTCCCAGGAGCTGATCAAATCTTTCTGTGCTCTTTCAATTGCCAGAAGGCACTGAGGCAATGAACCGGCAACCAGTGGTTTGAAAGACTTGAGTTTTGTGTAACAATATGTCTGCTGAGGTCTATTTGCCAGCATTTTGAGAAGTAATAGGTTTCGGTGGCTGCTGCTGCTGTGCTAATGGGAGGCACAGCACATGCAGGAGGGACTCGTGAGAAGAGGTTCTTATCATTCTCCGCAGTTCTGGGCTGCAGAACGTTACAGTCCTTCAGGAGCAATTCACACATTTGTGGAGAATTATAGACGTCAATCACAGGCCTGTCTCACAGAGCAAATGGATCATCTCAAACTTTTTATAAACCACTTCTGACAGATGAATCGATGTTATTCCTCTTTTTTTTATTTGCTGTGAATGGGAATTTAACCCTTTCCTACTGCAGGAAGAACCTTATGTGGGAGGAAATATTATGTGTATTTACTTTACCAAACAATAACCCAATGTAGTGCTGCAGTGAAAACCTGATGCTGTTTGCTTTTTGTCTTGACTCAAGCTGTTGGTCATTTTTAATGAAAAAAAAAATTCCATGAAATGTCTCTCGTTGACTGCAGTGAGGGTCTCCTGTACTTGTGACCACTGACTCTCTCCTCGCCTTTCAGACCTTTGCTCCTGCTACATTACAGAAGTTTGCAACTAATTACCGAGACACTGGCAGGGAGTTCTGAGTTGCTTTATGCAGTGAACATAAAAATGGTAATTGTCAGAGCTTTATTAAAACTGGCACATGCTGCTAATTGGTATTTAACTTGATACGACTTCACTTGTGCAGCTGCCTTTTTTAATTGTGATTTAATGTAGCCAGTGCCTGAACTGCTATTCATGCAGTTATAAACACGGAAAGAGAAAAACAATGTTTCGAGATTGGTGTTCTTTATTAACACTCACTGCATAAAAAGCTTTATGGGAATTTAGGACCTGCATCGCAGCTGTTCACACTGACCTGCAAATCAACAAATAAAGGCTTCCTCAGCTCTTGATTTGCTTATATGGTGTTGAGCACTGGGGTGTTAAACCAGAGGTTTCCCACAGTACGCAATGGATGGTAACTATGGAGGGAAAAATCTTTAACTAGCCACGAGAGCCAGAACTCGTTGTCACCTTGGCAGCCAGGAGCCTGCCCCTTTATACTTAAATTATTATGCTTTCAGAAAATGTTCTTTTTAAAAGTGTAATTTAAAGATAATTCCTTGTAGCATCAGTACTTGAATTGTGAGCAGCACTAAGTTCGGCCTCATGGTCCTCTCAGCCATTAGCAGCACAAGACGAAATAAATTAATTAATTAGAAGTAAAAATATATCTCCCTGCATTCATTTTATATTGGAGTGACACTACAAGCTTGCAAAGTAAATTGCATCACATTGATGTGTGAGCCATAATTATGACTCAGAAACCTTTCTGAAATCTGAATAAGTGCCTTAAATGCAAATAAACATGGAAAACTCACATCAGAAAAAAGTCCATCATTCAGTCGTTATGTTTCAGACCAACTCTGCCTTCACACACTGTCCTGAGGCACTTCATGATATCCTCACATGTTAAATAAATGGGAATCCTTTCCATCTCTACCATCCATAGCATACGACCATATGATGTGAATTCATGCATGCACTGGGATATCAGCATCCAAAACGACATCCATTAAAGTGGACATCCATTTTCTTTTTTCATTTTTCATTTCTCTTTGCTGATGTTTATTATTTACTGATTGATTGAAGCGTTACTCTCAGATCGTCAGGTTTCATTCCCATTATGAGGATGAAGAGATGTAAGTTTTTCCTGCTGCTGTTCAGTTGTTAAATGACAGAAAGTGTTTTACAGATCTTATTAGCACAGACTGCATATTTGACTTTTTCACTTTGCCCTTGATACTCTTGGTCTTTGCATTTTGTATATCCAGGCGTCAAATCAATTTTCCTGTAAGCAACAATAAAGACACTTTGAACTTGATTTCCATTTTTGTTTACATGTGTTAACACCTGAAGACAGAAGTCTATACAAACAATGAACCACTCCTGGATCAGTTCACTGCTGCCTGCAAGAATCAAACTCATAATCTGTGTGGGCTGTAGCTTGTTTTCTCAGTTTCCTTGATGCTGGTCGGGCTCACATGACTGCCTGTCGTAGGTGGTTTCCTTTAATCCTCAGTTGTATTTTTGGTTTGATCTTTTGGGAAATGCCTTGAACCCAGTGAGATACACTTGTAAAATCTGCAGGTTTTGCTCTGTTCTTTATTCTGGTTGGAGCACAGTGTGTGAAATAATGCTGTGGGTCACCTCTCAGGAAGTGTGAGGATTAAAAAAAAAAAAAATAACACGGTTAAGCCTCTGTGGCTCTGTGGATTCCTCCTCATCCCCCTGTCATGGCATCACTTCAGAGATTTTTTTTTTCCCAGTTTCACTGGAGGAATCCAGACATGACATACACACATACTGTACGTGGGCTCACATCTGACCACATCCAACCCCCTGCTATGTGCACGTGTTGCCATTCTGATCTGTCTCCTAATATAATTATGCCACAGGATACACATTGCCTGGCTGCTGCTGGCAGACAGGCAGGTCATGATGCAGAATTAATGACTCTGTGGTATGGTGAGCGGTCGCTCCTGGGACGTTTTATATTCTAACACCGAGAGCTCTGTGCAACACTGTGCATTCACATCTCCCTGTGGTCATTTGTCTCCAAACCTCAGCTCCACTTGAACTCAGTTATGTTACCCTTGTGGCTTCATATGGGTTTAGCAATGATGAACCACAACATTTTACTGATTACAGGCTAACAAATATTCATTACACACTGCAGATTAAATATTCTGTTACTTTAGCTTCTAAAATAAGATAAGGCAGAAGGAGTTACTCCAGAAACCACCTTCCTCCATCCTCCTCCACTGTTCCTGCTCCCAGCTGGTCAAACCTGATAACTTAATGTAGTCATTCTAGTTAACAAGTTCTTTTACTAAACCTAACCAAGCCATGACTGTTATTATGGTAACCATGACAACCAAGGTCTGGTACACCTGCTCCTGTAGGGCCGCTAAAAAGTATTATTTAATTTTTTTCTAACCCACACTCATTTATAAATTTACCACAAAAAAACAAATATACATTAAAATTAAAATTAAATTAAAAAATAAATAAATAATACTGACAATGATAATAATAATGCAGCCTAAAACAAGCAATAAATAACCTTCATGTAGATTTTAATGTATATTGTCTGTTGAAGCAGCCTTGTGGAGGTGATGATTTTGATGGCTGTAGTTTGTGTTCAATTAAATTAAGTTATGATGAGAGTTGTTTCTTTTCTTCTGTTTAAATATGAGAGATAACTGAATTTGAGATAATATCTAAATGAACACAGGTATACAAGAAAAGAACTTAATTTACAGCGTCTTTGAAGTGAACAGTGTTTGAGTGTGTGGCAGTTAAATCTAAAGGTTAAAAACCCAGGAATAACCAAATGAATGTTAACCTTCAGTGACTCATATAGTGGTTATATGTAGCTGCTAAAATATTGATAGATAGCAAATATTAAAGGTCAAACAATAATTAGATTTAGAAAAAATGTCAAAGAAAAATCTGAAAAAACGATTAAATTGGTCAAAATGAAATGAATGGTCTGATCTGTAAATAACAATTAGTTTTGTTGTTCTGTTATATTTTGATTTAATTATACACTAATTTTCATGTAAATTAAACACATCATCATCATTGGTAGTAACTTGATTTCCAGCAAAAAGATCTATATCCTCAGGTAAACTGGCTGATTATTAGCAAATGTTGAGCAATGATTTGTCTGAAAACACAACGAGCCGCTCGACTTGGCTGAAATCACATTAACTCAGTGGGAAAGCTTTGATTATCAAGCCGCAAAATTAACTGTTCATGAAGTAAATGAAAAAATGTTTTGCTTGGCACAGATTTCAGATCATTGGGGCTATTCGTAGCATACACCTGAGTCTCATTCCTGGAAACTACTGTGCCTGGAAAATTAACATGAAAAATGTAAGAAAAAAAAAGAACAATTTGCATCATTAAGCTACAAAATGTTGTAATTACATTTAAATGCAAGTCCAAGTAAACATGCTCATTGAGACCATATTTTTAGATACATAGATTTAAGTGTGTGCATCACTGTTGAATATCTGCATCAATATTTTATGGGGAAAATGACAAAGTAATGATTTGTCCTCCCAGCATCCCTCAGCATCAGTGCACAAATCCACCAGGAATCCTCCTGTTCAGTGATGCCACCCTGACGCTGACTGATGCTATGCTAACGGCTGAATACAGCTGACCACTTCTCCCCACTGACGCCCACCCATCAGTGTCAGTGTGATCCAGGTTGTGATCTCCTGGGCTGGTTTCACACTGAACTCTGCCACTGATGCTGCTCACAGTTGTGACTCTGGACTCTCCCTGTGCCTGAGCAGCTGCAGGCCTTACAGATTTATCTGCACTTCACAGAGGGAGAGGGGAGACGCTCGTGAATAACCCACAGGAGCTGGAGGGGCTCATGCTGTGTGGTTTTATTCAGTTTATTTGGTTTTTTTACTTTTTTTTTAGGTTTGTTTTGAAGTTGTGGCACAGGGTATATGTGAACAAAAATTCACATCCTGCTTTCAGTCTGCAGCTATCCTCACTTTTGGCATCTCGTTGGCTCTTTATTTATTTATTTTTGTATACTTCCTAGAATTTAAAGCAATTCAACAAATTCAATTCAATTTGATATAAAAATCAGATGTAGTTTATTTCAGTATTTTCTGTTTGTTTTATCTTTGTACTATAATGTAAAAAGTATAAGCACTGAACTCCAGAAAGTCTTAAAGTCTCTAAGTAGAAACAAGGTGCACTCTATGACAATTTATCCTATGCAGCCAATCAGAGCTGCAGTTATTGGTTGATTAATTGATTATTCATGTTGACTGACAGAAAAATAAATTGGCATTTTTTGGAGATGATTTTTGGCTCTAGGAAATAGTGATGGGAACTGTGAGTGGTCTTTGAATGCTCATGGACCAAATGATTAATCTATTAACAGAAAAAAAATATGACAGATTAATCAATAATGAAAATATTTGTGAGTTTCAGACCTATAGCTTACATTCACAACTTTAGAGATTTGGATATCTGTTCCATGCAGCCATTACCTCCACCTCACAAATAAATACAATAAAAAACAGTGAATTTTGCTCAAGTAACTTTCTTGAGTGACCAAACAGATTTTTCGAACCTCACAGAAATTAAAAAAAAGAATCAGTCACTGCCTCAAATCCCAGGAGCAGGTTTATAAAATTATTATCTGTAATGTAAGGTGTACATGACGTGTTTGGGTTTTTTTTGCCCCTATACTCCTCAAAGCACATTCTTTGACCAGTTTCATGCAGCTGCACTAAAAAAATGTAACAACCACATGTGGGCTTTAACCCCAGAAGCCTGTGGCTACACTCTGATGTTCAGAATATTTTGGCAGCGACATCACAGATCTCCAAAAGAATCTGGGTCTGTGCTTCACCTGCCCATGTCTGCAGCCAGGTTTACTGTTCTTTTGCTTCATGTAATCTATGAATCTCTTGATTTTGCACTGTATCCCTGCTTTTTGACATGAACCTGAAGCTGTAGTCACTGATGCTTCTGAGTTAAACAGTCAAATCGAAGACTCCACCATGACAACAGAAGAAAACTTCTCATCACGTCATTTAGCAAATAATTCACGCAGCTGAAATGTTTGACATCTCCTACACAAGCTGTTCAACAAAATGAGTTTGGACACAGGTGAATCCAGTAGAGTCTGTTAGATTTCAGAAGGATTTTTATTGTTCAGTTGTACTTCATGTTGGCAGAGCTGCTGTTGCACTCCAGATTGAGCATAGATGCGCTGAACATTCTTGAGTTTCCTCCACAACCTGTGACCAATGAAAGTGATTGGACATGATTAAGAAAGGCAGACACCTTGGACACACTGGGAGCTCGCTGTAGCTCAGTGGCCTTGGAAGATAATTGGAAATACCAAAGCTTTGTTGTTCCTGAGTAACAGATGACAAAAAAATGCAATTTTACAAAATGCACTTACATGACTCTAAAGGTTTCCAACTCCACTGGCATAAACTTTAACTTTCTGATGCAAATACCAGATACAAAAAAAAAGGCCACGTTAATCACCACCTAACACTGGAAAGCCAGGCCTTGGCAGCCACATGCTGTTGAGAATCACAAAAAAATTATAAAACAAACTTTTCAGTTTGGCAAAATAAGATGAAGGACAGTCAGACAATGCTGGACTTGGACCCCACTGAAAATCTTCACGGAGACAATTTCACTGCACCAGAAGAGCTTGTCAGGATCTGCAAAGACACATGGAGGAAAAACAGCTCAGTCCAGGTGTGTAGTATTGTTTTATATTCATGATGCTGCTCATTAGCTTCTTGCTGGGGTCAATATGGCACTTAGGATTATGCAGACGGGAGGAAAACAATTGGAGTAGATGATGTGTCTTAATACAGGGGTATGAATAGCTATGCACTGTTGTTTTTCTCTTTATTGATTTGCGCAAATATCTCAAAACAAGTTTTTATGGGGTTTTAGTGTAGGTATATAATGGAGCTGCTGATTGCTGATAGTGTTTGCTAATACTTGTAAATACTGTTCATGTTCACTCATAGTACAAACCATACTTATACTGACGTGCAGTTTGAGGGGTCGTCATCGTTAGGAAAAGTCTTTTGTGCTCTACGAGGTATGAAACTCGTTTCGTCTAATATCATCTTTAAGATAAGTCTGCGGGATGAATAACTGTTACTGACACCCACATTCAAGGTTATTTTATTCAGTGGCATAATGAGGAAGTAGAAGATTAAATTAAAAAGCACAGACTCAAAGTTTATGACATTTTGGATGAGTCTGTAACACAACATAATTTGAAGAATGTGATCAGTTTCTTCTGAAAATATATAAAAGCTTCTGACTTTTCCATGAACTGTATGTTTTCAAATGGTTTGTTGTAGCCTTTATGTTCTAATCTATTAGTCTATACACCATGGTACAACACATTTTCCTGGTGATTGGAGTGATTATAACAAGGCAGAGAGCTTGTTACTTAGTGAATATTATTCACTGTTCCAGTCCCTTTGTTGCAGAAACAAATGGTTGTTAAGGTGCAGAGGAAACGCAGCCTCGTAATCAGCCGAGCCTTCAGTGAGACACAGATCGATGTTTGCAGCGGCTGGAGTCGTGTTTTCTGTGTCAGTGTTCATGTTGCTTGTTGTTCACACTGACCGGGGGCTTGGAAAGTGGTGGAAAATGGTGCAGTGGCGCCATTAGCTCTTATTTGTGCAATCTGTCCCAATGTGAACCTCTGACTCATGATACTGTACGTTCATGCTGCAGCTGAGACCTGATGGATTTTAGCCTTAGCTCAAAACTGATGCAGATCTGATGCCTTTCAAAGCAGGGACACAACAAAATCTAAGATGTATGGAAATAAACAGGAAGTATTAATTTATTTCAGTATGTTGCAGTTTGTGTCTGACACTTTCTTGCCCTGGGGTGTTCTACAGTCATCCAAAATATGTTCAATATGAGCAGCAGTTTTGATTTCAACCCAAAATCCTGACATCTGAATTTGAAGAGTAGGTCAGGACTGAGCAAAAAAAGCTTCCCAACTCTTTCTCCATGGGCTCCCTGGACTCCTTTATGACACATTTTCTGTAATCACTACATGATGATTCACTGATTTGGATTTGGACCCTTCAGTCAAACGATCTCAGGTCAAACTCAAGAGACGTCAGCCTTTCACTGCCTCAAGACTCTGCAACAAACTGTCAGAGTTAGCTGGGTCAAGGCGTGCTGTGATAAACCTGAAGTCCTGCACTTCAGAGGCTTTAAAAATCTGCAACAAATAATTCAGATTCACTCTGAAGCCACAACTAATGAGAGATAATTAAATTTTAAACCTTTTTTATGCAGAAATTCAGTATCTCTTTCAGACACTTGTGTGCCTCGCCTTCCTGGTGAGTGAGCTCTTAGGGTTAGAGCAACAACTATTCACTCTAACTGATGTTGATCGGATTGTAAATATAATCTGGGTGGGAAGACTGGTGATGTTGACAGGGGTGATCCTACATTCTGGGGGACCACAGGCAAAGAAGCCCATCAAAGTCCATCAAAGCACCCCAGTGCTTCAATTCACAGATGTGTGCAGCTCACATCATCGGGGGGCCCACTTGGGCGGGTGTCAGGGCAGCAGCAGTGCACTATAAAGTGTATGTAAAGGTTTAAGGTGGTTTATATTCATCAATGCAAAATGCAATAATATGAGAACAACTGGGGGTCCCTTTTCCCCTTGGCAGTCCTTAGCATTTGCCTTGTTTGCCCCCTGACAGTGCACCTCTGGGTGTTGATAGTCAGTGAGATCTTAAATGATGCTGAAGGATTCTAATGGTTTGTCTTCATTCCTCATTCTCATTATTTGATATGTTTGTTGCAGTGTGTGATTGCAGTTGCAGTATTTCTGTGTAAACTAGCATGGATAACCCTTTTTTGACAGATGTCCATTCTTTGTTTAGGTGTAGAATCAGGGGATTTTGTTGTGTTGTCTCTGTATTTGCTCAGCTGTGTGTGATGTTTTTTTCTGACTGCCAGGACCTGTATGCTGGTGCAAAGAGTCACCATGTGTGGGATGCCTAGCTTTCTGTGTTTCACTAATCTTTACCTCTGTTCCCAGTTTTATCAGCGAAGGCAGAAGAAGTGTGATGTTAGGTTATGAAAAACAACACAGTTTGCTATCTTGAAACAACAGTCAAGATATTGTTCTTTTAACCATAGTGAAGACATTTTCTAAACATAAACTTAGTGTGTAAAAGCAAAGGTCCATCCAGTCTAAAGGTAGATGTCCATGTGTTTGTGATTATAAAGCAGGTCTAGGTTCTATATTAATACTGTGAAAGTATCAAAGCCTCAGTCCACAGAGAAATGCACACAGCCTGTATTCAGACACTGAGCCTTAAAATGAGCCATCAGGACTTCTGGAACTTTGTGATGTCACAATAAAATAGTCACCACACCACACCACTCTCCAAGCCCCACCCACACACACCTTGCAGTATTTGGTTTCTCTGCGTGTTTACCTGAAATCTGCTGTATTTTTATCGGTTCACTCAGAAAACAGACTGTTGTTACTGGAGCTTGAGACAGAAGCCTGAGAGAGGAGATATAAAGCTACAGTGGTTCTTAAAACCACAAATATATTTTCTTATGGAGATCAACACTCCAGATAAACACCAGAAAAGTGTAAAACATGGGACCTTTAAAACAACCATACTTTACCTGAGCTTCCAGCAGACTGTTTCTATGTGACTGGGTCCAGGAGTGAGGCTGAGTCTCTGTGCTTTATAAGCCTTTGTCACCTCCAGGCATGAGTTTGATGCTTTGAGACTTCTCAAGACTTTTTGTTACATCATTAATTTTAGTGCTTATGCTAGCAGAGGTACAAATAGCTTCTACTACATGAGTGTTTTGGGAGATGTTGTTGATGGAGAGGTTGGAAAATGGAGAGAAAAATCACCTAGTGTGTTTTGAGCTTCATCAGCTCTTGTTTGTTAAGCTGAATATTTACCCGATAGGAAATAAATAAGAAATGACAAATGCTTTTTCGATTTTTTTCACCCTATTTTAGTTTTTCTCCCATAGCCAAGAAGCTCTCTTCCGGTCTGCAAATAGGCCTAATGAATAATTTAATCCCCATGGGTCTGCATCATGGGGAGGAAAATATATTTAGCATCTGATGGATATTAATGTTAATAGTGTTAAGGTTGTTTGAATCCAATACATTCGGTGACAATGCAATCCTCCTAAAATGTATTACTCAAACATGCACCGCACAAATATGTGCTGTTGTTTTTTTTTTCTCCTGCCTGAAAATCAGCAGCACGCTCATTCAGTAATCTGCAGCATATTGGTTTGTGACAAATGGCCTCACTCGGAGTCAAAAGAGGAATGGAGAACATTTGTAAACAGCCAGTGGCATTCTTCAGCATTTATTACTGGGACATTAATCTTGATCCTTGTGAGCATGTAGGCTGTAATCTCTGTGTGATCCTTATGAACTTGTTAAAGTTTTGACACAACTCCTGTAAGTCTGATTGATGCTGGGTTCAGCTTGTTAGCTAGCTAGCTTACTGTAGCATGTGGTCAGATAACTGACTGACATCAGTGACTCAACACATTGGTAACGTTGGAGAATTTGTGCTGCTTTTCTATTAGATTGCATCATACTGTAAAGTGTTACGGAATTATAATGTAATAAATAATTAGCAGCTCTGCTGTAAAACACAAAAAAGTTAAAGTTAGTCAGACAGTTGAAGGGAGATCACGCTGAACAAAAACTTTATTGTATTATCGTTACATTATGGATGCTGTGTTTTTGTCATCTGCAATCTTTTACTACAAAACAGTAAATGATGTTTTCTTACTGCTAAACCAGTATATTATAAAGATGACTATAAAGTGCATACTGTGCAATATGGATTTGGGACACAGTATCAGTGTCTATCTTATTGTGATGTGTTGTGTTGGTGCAGCCCATTATTAATCTCCAGTTCATGCTCCAGTCCCTGTGCTAACAGGCATATACAATATACATAAAACTGATCAAACACTCATTATACAATATCAATAACTGTGTAAATTAGCTACATAAACAACCTCCATGAGCACTGGATGTCAAACATCTGATAAGTGACCTGTCTTCCCTCTGCGCTGTGTAATCATCTGTGAACTGATATGTAAACAGAATACACTACATACAGCGATGTATGTTAGTCAAATAGAGCATTTTGATGAGCTGTGTGGTTCTGATTTGGTTTGATGTAAAACTCCAGTGTGGTTATTTTGCATTAGTTGTGTTGCCATTTTTTTTATTTTTTTTTTTTATACCACAACAGTTGGGAGAGGCAGCATGTTTGACCATCATATATTCATGTCACTGTTCCTGATGGATGCTTCATGTCCCTCTCTCATGAGAGAATGTACAGTAATTAGCATGAAGGCTCTGAAGAGATATGATTGATAATCATTATACTGTTATTAGCAGTAGTGGCAATGAAAGAAGTATTGATATGGAGTGATTCTGTGGTGTTGCTTCTTTCAGTGATGCCTGATAACACATGGAGAAAATGTTCAGCACCATGGACAGCGACCGAACAGCTGTTACTGTGGGAACGGGGTCCAGGTTCACAGACTTACAGTGACTGTGTGAATATTTCTTCTTTCCTCCTTTACACTTGAGTGAAATTACTGAAGTAACTTTGTGAAACCCTGATCTGACGCCTTCATGCTGACTGTCAGCAACAGGGACAGACACTTGTATATAAGCTCTACCTCGACCTGACTGCTTCAGCTCTACAACACACTGATTTAATGCTGAGTAATTTTGCAGACATCCACAGCCGTGTCATTTTCTGTTTGGGAATGAAAAAGGAAGCGAGAGAAGCTTTGCCTTGGTGACATGTTGTAAAGGGGCTTTTATGTGCTTTATCACAATGGGCTCACATTGAAAGTGGATTATTGCACCTGGCTGCTTGTAATGGCGTGCTGTCCTGCAGGACCCCCGGTACAGTAGAATCCTATAAGACCCTGTTGGGACCCTGACAAATCCACGGGCTTACAGCGCTGCCTTTGAAGGGATAGAAATCACTACATCACTGCTGGCACAAGGTTAGGCAGTGGGAGCCACTGTGCAGGTACTTGCTGATGCATTCATACTGCTGCTCTCCTGGATTACTGCTGTAAACTGTTCTTAAGAGTTACACAGTGGTTTCAGATTTTGACACTGTGAAACATTACTCTGACATCAGCCAGCACTGAGAGTTCATGGCTGTCTGAAGACATCCAGGGTTAACATTTGGGAAGAAAAGGGTAGAAACCTGGTGCTGAACAAGTTTTGCTCCACTTATGATCTACAGGTGAGCACTTTTCAAACACCAGATCAGGCTTTGCTGTGGAGGTCACCTCCGCTGTGGAGGTGGTGACCTGTGGAGTCACCACCTTTTGTTACTAGAGGTCAGTAACAGTCAGATTGGCTGACTGTTTTCTCATTGATTGAATAAAAATACAGAATATTTCAGGTAAACGCTCAGAGAAACCAAATCCTGCAAGGTTGGATGGTGGGTCCAGGTGGGCGGGGCTTGGGGCGTGGCTGAGGGCAGTGACTGCTTTGTTGTGACATCACAAAGTTCCAGAAGTCCTGATGGCTGGTTTTAAGGCTCAGTTTCTGAATACAGAATAATATAGAACCTAGACCTGCTTTATAATCAAAAACATATGGACATCTACCTTTAGACTGTATGAGACCTTCAGCTTGATGAAGTGGAGGTCTGGGCGTGCAAGATTATACAAGACCTTCACAGAGTTCTGCTGCATCCTGATAAGTGTTGTAGCTCTTGAATTTTTGCTACACCAGCTAAATCAAAATGAAGTTATGAGATGGACTTTTTTTGTTGCAGTTTATTTGAGTAACGAAGCAGTAACATCAGCATTCCTTATTTGGTCACTTCATGCATGCACATTCATGACCTCATTCATGACCACAGTCATGCATGTAAGAGGAATAAGAGTAGAAGGAGAGGCTTGGAACAGAGGCTACCTGAGGTTAGAAAACCTATTTTCCACTGCATGACTTCAATTTTGAAACATGTGTGATTACTGTAAAAAAAAAAAAAAAAAAAAACGGGGGGGGGGGGGGGGGGGTTCTGCTTGACTCATGGTTAAATTCAACAGGATTTAAAACATAGAATATAAAAAGAAGCTGAAATATGATAGAGACAAGTTTCTGAGGATCACAAACACTATCATTATCATAATTTGGCCTAGGTCTCAACATGGAAGATGGTATAATATTTTTCAAAAATGTTTAAAAATGAAGTTTAAGGTCTGCCTCTGTGAGCTTCTCCTCTGCAGAATTAAGGAGAAAAATAATCTGATATGAAATGACAATGTGTCTCTCGTCTGGTGGGGCCAGCTCATTCTCTGCATGGTGTTCATAACTGGACAGAAAAATGTCATCTCTTACATTCTTCTCTTTTTCCTCTTCTCCCCCTCTAGTTCCTAACTCCTCTCTCCTCATTCTCTACTTTTTTTATTCACTACCTCGTCTTCCATCTCACACGCCATCTCTCAAATCCACTCTATCATTCTCCTCACGTTCTCTCGTCTCTCACCTCTTCATCCTCACATCTCTGTACAGATGTTTTATTTCTCAGCGTTTTTCACCCCACTCGCCACTTTATGGGGGGGGGGGGGGGGGGGCGGACCACTGTGTTCGTTTATTAGAAACTTTGAAAGAGTTTCAATTTCCCAGGGCAGACTGCAGCATGGAGTTTTCCCTTCACTGTATTCATCAGCCTGGTAACAGCACCAGTAATCAGCACCAGTATTCAGCACTCTGGTGCAGAGTACAGTGAAGGGACTCAACCCTTTTGCATCAGGATTTTGAGTCTTTTGGAGTTTATTTGCCAGGAAGAACTTCCACTGCAGCTGGTGAGAAAATGAGCAAGAGGAGAAGGATTTCTTCTTCTTTTATTTATTTATTTTGACAGTATATGCAGTCATTTGCAGGTTCACCCTCTTCATTCGTTCTCACTAAACTGCCCAAAACCTTTACTTTCCTCTTTCCCCCCTGCAACCACTTAATCTACTTTTCTCTCCATCAGCAGAACTCTCCATCCTCTTTCTTTCTAATTTCTACCAGGAATTCTACTTATAGCTTCTTCTCAATTCAGCACAAGACCCCTCCCCCTCCCCACCCTGTACCCTGATACAAATGAACAAGCCACCCGGCAAACAGGCAAACAAACAGACAAATAAATAAAAGAGAAATTATATAACAAGATGTAATTCATCAGAACACAATCATGAGCAAGTGGGGGAAAAGCAAGCAAAGTCAAACACAAAGTCAATCTGCAAAAAAAAACAAAAAACAAAAAAAAACTATAAGACAGAAAAAGCCGGAGCGAAAGGAAAGAATTCAACAAAGGGACGTTCCCAAGGCACATTTGCATGAATTATGGGCCTAAAATTGAGCAAGCGATGATTGTTAGTCTCTATTAGATGGTCTGTCTCTTCCTCTCATCAGCGTGGAGCAGCACGCTGAATAATCATTCGCTTCAAGGGCAACCCAGCGTCTTTAGTGAGCTCACAACAGCCCTGTCAACACTGAGAGCGTCACCCACTATGGGTTTGCTCACCCGTGGGTGCTGGCATTAATCTCGGTCACTTCCCACAGCACAGAACCTTCCCCCGTTGCACCCTGGGTGCTCTGGTTTACCGCCTGTACCAACAACTCCTGCCAGCCAAACTTTCAGGGGGCTCCGTGCCATCCCTCCCTCCACAACCCAGAGCCTCTGCACCCAGCCGCAGCTTTGTGCATGCCCGGGTGAGGAGATTGGTCGGTGGCGGTGGTGAAGCGTTTAATAACGTTATCACGGCCTCTTAGCTTTCCTCTTAGACCCAAACTTGCTCTCCAGCCGTGACTTTCAGACATCTTTCAACCACAGCGGAGGAAGGGATGCCCTTGGTGACGGCATTGGGGATGTTGATGGAACAAAGTGAGGGCGCTTCCACACAACTGTTGCTACTGCTGGCTGCCGCCTGTTTTATTATGCGGCAGTCACACAGGGTCTGCGGTCAGACGGGGCGTGAGGACAAACAGGTGGTGATATTACATTAGAGCTTGACACAACTGTTATTCCTGCATCTTAAGGACTGTCTGTCTGTCCGTGCGCTGTCCTTCAGGGTGCTCAGGGCTGTTTTTGTGTTCAGACATTTTAGCTTTCCTGTGTGCAGCAATTTGTATTTGGTATTTTTCCATTTTGGTTTTAATTGTGCCTTAATGAATCAATGTTTTCATTATCAATCATTTGGAAGTGAAAGTGAAATCATGTGTTGAATAGAATAATTAAAGGTCCCATATTTTACACTTCTCCAGTGTTTTATCTGAAGTGTTGATCTTCATCAGAGGATATATTTGTGGTTTTAAGAACAAAAAATCATCTCAGTGTAGTTTTACATCTCCTCTCTCAGGCAGGTAACAACAGTAATCCAAAAATGAAAAAAAATCAGATTTCAGGTAAACACTCAGAGAAACTTAGGCTTAGCTGAAGACAGTGATTGTATAGTTCTGACATCACAAAGTTACAATTGAGGATTTCAACTACAACATGTGTTAGTTTATTCATCTCAACAGAACAGATGAATAAACTGTTTCTGTGTGGTTTTGTGACCCATTTTTAAACGTATCTCTGCCACTGGCACTTATTCATTTTGACTGGTTAGATCATGTTAGCTTGTTTGCTCGCTAATCATAACTGTTGCTGTCTTCTTTAAAAACACATCTGTCTGTGTTGTGACCCATTAGAAACTACAGTCTCCTCTGATCATGCTAACTGATAACAAATAATACATTAACATACTGTGTTAGCATCGGTTCGGTGGCCATGAACCTTAAGATTAATTCCATGAATTAGCTTCACACACACATATTCATACACAAGCTGTGCTTCAGTGATAAATGCCCTCAGAATCTAGTGGTGGGACAATAAAAGATGATGACTGCAGATATATGCATATGTAATTTGCACATGTTCAGGTTGAAATCAGTGTGAAGGAACTGAATAAGACAGAAAACACAGAGTTGGTTAAAAGAAGATAAATGAAAGGAAAGAAGAGTTATAGGACAAAGAGAAAAGATCAAACAACCTCCAACAACAATCAACCTGGTCACCATCTGCACGTGTAATTACTAAAACACAGCCAGACGGCTATCAGCTTGGCTGGTTTCAATTTGAAACCGCTGTTACAATGAGCAAACATGGCAGAGAGGAGTAGGCCAAGCCAGGTGTGGCAGCCAGGGACCTACTTACCCAATCAACTGGTTTGACGTCCACTTGGAATTCAAAGGACACAGACCACTAGCTGCCTATGGGGGGGGGGGCTGAGGAGTGTTTCAGTGTGTGCATTGTGTTTGTGTTGACAGGGAGTAGTGTGGCGGAGTCAGATATTTTCCCTTGGTGGAAGGAGGAGTGTTTTGGTGAACATGCATAACAAACTTGAATCCAATAGGTTATTAAAAAAAAGTGCCTTTGTGCTGATTATAATGTTTCGTTTCTGTTGTGTCTGAGTCAGAGAAGAGCTGATTCAACTCTGTTTACTTTTTGAGTTTGTAATCTCTTTGGTGTTTTGTAGGGTTGCACTATATATTTCAAGTTGTTCCTGTTATCGTGGTGCAGAATGTACTGTACTATTTGGGTGAACAGAGTAACAGGAACACCCTGCACCCAGTATTGAAGAGGCTGGCAGAAGGTGGGCTAATATCACTCAATACCTGGTGATATTCTGCGGTGTTGATAGCGCTGAAAGAGCTCCAGGAATTTAACACCAGAAACAGCTCTGCCAGCTCAGCAGAGGAAACTTTTTTTTTTATTATTTTGGTGTAAAATGCCACCATATTTGTCTTACAATGAAAGTAGTTTGTCTTGCTATTTTTCTTTAAACTAAAAGATCCTTTGAGGGCTTCTACCTTGAAATTTTGGTTTGAGAGGTTTGACAACAGCTTTGTGTGTCCAACCTTAGAGCTGAATTTGTACGTTTCTATACATTTGTTTGTATGAAAATTGTATTGTATGAGAATTGCCAGGGACGCAGTGACCATTTCTAAAAGCCAACTGCAGGTTAGCTGTGGCCTACACCTGATTTTAAAGGTCTCATGTTTTACACTTCTCCAGTGTTTTATTTGAAATCTCCATAAGAAGAAGCACTAAAAACCATCTCAGTGTAGTTTTACATCTCCTCTCTCAGGCTTCTCTCTGGAGCCCTGGTAACAACAGGTCAGTCAGCCAATCAGAAGAAAGGTTCTAACTGGCTGACTGTTTTCTCAATGATTGAATAAAAATTTAGCAGATTTCAGGTAAACACTCAGAGAAACCAAATCCTGCAAGGTTGGATGGTGGGTGTGGGTGGGCGGGGCTTGGGGCATGGCTGAGAGTAGTGAGTGCTTTGTTGTGACATCACAAAGTTCCAGAAGTCCTGATGGCTGGTTTTAAGGCTCAGTTTCTGAATACAGGCTGTGTGCATTTCTCTGTGGACTGAGGCTTTGATACTCTCACAGTTTTAATATAGAACCTAGACCTGCTTTATAATCACAAACACATGGACATCTACCTTTATACTGTATGGGATCTTTAAAGGATTAACTGTTGCTATTTACTGTTTCGACAGAGGAGAGGAAAGATGAGGCAGGAAGACAGAGAGAAGCAGGGAAACATGTCAGATGTGATGTTATTGACGATGTTGGAACAATTATGGGGCCACTGCTGACCTCATTATCACACAAATCTGTGCATCCATCAAGCCTGAGCTCAGACTATCACATTAATAGACCACTCTAATGGCGGACGTTTTGACTTGTCGACCACAGGTGTAACTAATAATGTTGATGATGGCTGCATTCCATTTGGTTTGTCCCACCTCAGGTATCCTGGTATTGTCTGTGCTTGCTCTCTGTCAACACTGAAATGGAACAGAACCATAACTGATGTTATCAGTGACATCTGATAAATATCTTAAATATCAATCAGCTGGACACAGAAGACCTAACAACTAATCTCATTTTCACTAAAGTTGTTTTACTGCCTTTATGTCATGTGACAACATATTTTCACACACAGACAGGTGATAAATGAGAACAAGCATGAAAATGGTGTGACTCCTACACTATGACTTTCACATTTTCTTGTCATTAGCTATTCATGTGCACATTGCGAGTTTTGTGTCTTTCATTTCAAGGGGAAACACCCTAAAAACCTGTTTCTGTCAGTAACATGCTCGGATGTGATGGGAGAGTCATGTCGGCTGTGAGCGTTTAGAGTCAGCGGGGAGACAGAGACTCCAGTGTGACCAGAGAGAGGCCTTTCTGTGCTGTGACTCAGATGAACACAGCAGTTGTTGGGGAAAAGGTCAGGGGATTTTGTTGGTATTCTGCAGCCGTGCGTGTTTTTGGCAGGACACTTGACGGCGCAGCGGGCACTCGAGCTTGAAATGATCTCGCTTCCTCCGGCCAGGAGGCGAAGGCTCCCATGCCACACAGCATACGCAGGACGCCATAAATCCTACAGTGTAAATAAAGACCCGCCTCGCTCCATCTCATCTCACTCCTTCTGTGTCCTTTTTTTTTTTTTTTTTTTTTTTTTTTTTGTAAACCCTGTCTTGTCTCTTTCCATTTTCAATCTTCCTCCCTCTCATTTTTCTTTCTCTTGTTTACTTCTCACTATCTCATTCTGGGTTCTCTCCTCCCTTTTTCACCACTGACGCCATTATTCTCATGTTCACCTGACTTCACAGCACTGAAGTGCAGTTTGTGGCTGGTTTTTATGAAAAAGAAAGGGAAGGTAAATCTCATTTACTCACAGTTTGACTTTATTAACTGCACAGCAGGCAGTGACAGAGGTTTATCCTTTGACAGATGTTCCAAACGCCACTTGCAGTGTTAGACCACTACCCCCCGTCCGCAACACATACATACACACACACACAAATATGCAGTCCCTAATTACAGGCTTACGACTCCCTGCCAAGCCTATATACCATCTAGGCCCAGCAGGTATTTCATTGTAGACAATACTTTGCTTTATATCACACAACAAAACAAAATTGATATTTACAGCGATACAAATCCTGTTTCACAGCCACGAGGGTGGCAAAAAAAACAAACAAAAAAAAAACAACACTTCTTCCTATGAAATGTTGGATGCACTGATACTGCATCATTAATTTATGGTCAGTGTCAGTGGAGGAAGCTGTGTCACATTTCTATATTGAATTTCAAAGTATAGTGGCAGTGTGTGTGTCCCTGTGTGCTATCATTTCATTTCCACCTGCCGTCTCATCAGTGGTGAAGCTGACACCAGCCCCACAGGATACCACAGTGTCCCAACAGTAAGCTCCTGTATGATGTGTGGTTCACTCCCTATGTCGAGACAGGGGTAGATTGGCTGTTTTATAATTTTCCTGTCTCATCCTTACCCTGTCCAAATGCTACTTGTGTTGTGTTTTGTAATAACCCCGATGAAGGGTGAGTTGATAAGTTTGGACCACTTTATACTTTTTTCTGTCTCCATGCAGCTTGGGAGAAGGTGGAGTTGTGCCAGAAACCTTACTTTGCACTGTATTTTTCTTTCACAAAAGATTTTCCACAGGTGTCTTCATCTTCATAGGATGAACGAGATTGTTATGACTGTAGTTCATGGTATCAGACACTCAACATGGTTGTATGACTGCAGAGTTTAACGTGTCATATCTTATGCTAAAATGTGTCATCTGACAAAATCACCAAATACGTGAGTGAAAGACAAAGATGGTGCTGTGATTTCTGCTCTATTTATGAGTAAAATGAAAACTCAGAGAAACAAGCTCAATTGCGTCAGCTGCTGTGTGGTCAGGGAAAGCCCAACTTTGCATTTGTGGGTTGGGCAATACTGGCGACTGTCTTCTTCCGAAAGTCCAAAGACTCACTGGATTTGTAAGTGGGTTCATTTCTTTTAAAACCAGTCTCTACAGGGGTCTGAAAAGTTAAGAAATCTAGCAACAGAGTCGGTGACACTTCTTGTTCTCACCAAATAATTTCGAAAGCGCAACGACCACTGGGGAAACACTATTGGTGTAAATTCATCACTCAGTCAGTCAGCAACGATAGGGTTTACATATTTGGCCAAAAATATGAGTTTCCCAGTTGTAATTACAGAACTTATATGTTTATGTGATATGTCATTTACAGGCTGGAAAGTGCTTCCCAAGATGACCCCAATATAATATGCACGTAGCATCAGTGTCACCCATTGAGTGGAGGATGAACATGGAGGGCTTCAATCTATGAAGGCTATTTAAATCAGAAGTTGGACTAGAAATAAAATTGTGAAGGCTATTACATAATCTGCTGCAGATGTAAAAAAAAAAAAAAAAATCACTGTATCTGAGGCTAACAGTAAACACTGCAAAGATGAGGGTCCCATCTTTGTTGTACTGGAGGAGAATTTCAGCATCATAATTTGGAAGAAACCCAAAGTTAGAGTTATTGCTTTTCTGCATTATGCTTAAAGTAACCTCAACTAGCCAGGACCATATGCTGGAGGATGAGTTATGTTTATCCCTGAGACTGTTTTGCTGCCCTTGGCCTGTTTGCTGTGCGATGGGGGGAGTGGCCTGGCAGAGCAATTGGTCTTCCTCCAAAGGGAAGAAAGAAATTTGCATTTTAGGCAAAGATTATTCATCAAGGCTTTTGTTCCAAGTTCCTGTCTCTTAATATCATTTCCATATCTTAACATTTAGGTAACCTTGAGACTGGCTTCGACAGCAAAGTGGAACCTTGTGTTGGTGAGGAGGCTCATTACCTGAAGTTCATCTTTGAACACCTCTAATATAAACATCATTCAGCCTTTTGAATGAGTAGTAATTATGTCAACTATGGTGAAAACTTTGTCAGAGGATCTGTTGCTTCTTTCAAACAGTAGATTTCTGTTTCTCTGAATGTCCTTCAGGAGTTTGTTCTCTCTTTTGAAATGCAGGATCACTCTTGGCAATGACACGTTCAGGAAATATGAAGTCAAAATACATCACAGGTAGAATGCTTCTCCTCACAAGCACATAGGGCACATCTCAGTATATTTGGCTGCTCAAACAAGTCCTCTATTTTTTTCTCACCCCTCTGATACGACCCATGGGAGTGTCTCCTGAAATACGTTGGTTAATAAAAAACGATAAATAATAAACATGCAGACTGTACCATGAGCGGTGTACCTTCCTCCATCGTCATGGTAACTATAAGGAAAACATGTTGATCTGGGTTAAAATGAGTACTTCCTGAACATTAGACGATCTTTGTCGTCATGGTTACAATAATAACAAACAGTCATGGATAATAGAAACAACATAAACTGCTCCTGTAACATGGGAATCGAACACCGCTCTCCTGTGTCATATTCATCCATCCACCCCAACCTCCTCCTGACGTGGACTTTGTTGCTCTATAAACTACGTCACCGCACTTTTCCCTTTGCTCCTGTCATCATCACTACGACCACTAGATGTCGCCTAGTAACAAAACTATGGGTCATCATAACCTGCTGACAGACGACCTGCGGGCTGGTTTTTTACAGGCGGACAGTTTCAGCTGTTCAGGAAGTTCAAGGTCGAACCTTGATTTGTGGCCAGATTGACCCTTTGTGCAAGTCAGGACATCCTCTGCAGGTCCCAGTGGACTGAAGGTGGAGCTCATTCATAATAATATCCAGGAAGAATTCCCAGCATGCATAAAATAATATGAGTCTCTCTCTTTATAGTTACAGCTTGATTTATTGTTTGCAGAGTGGAAATGCACCAACAACAACAGTGATAAATTACAAAAAATAAATTACTTTCAACAGACAGGAAAAGAAAAATAAAACTACTAATAGAATCCGTCCACTGTTATCAGCCTGGCTCATTTTGAAATGCTCCCTTTTTGTTGGTGTCAGACTTTTGTGAATTCAGCTTCTCTTGCAATTGGCTAATGTTCTACATCCAGCCATCATCCAGACAAGTAATGTTATTTTAGATCAGTTCACCTGCGACATCCATTAACCTCTGAGGAAACATCTCATTTACCTGAACATACAGCTCCTGGACAGTAATCTGAGGGGGAAAAAAGAGTCCCGAATCATCCTCAGGGTGAGGAAGCATACACACACCTACACCTTCAAATCAGCTTGTTTACACTGCCTTGTTTTTAAAGTGGCTTGCATGTGTTTAAAAATCCTATTACCTTGTGCCTCAGTGACAATAATTAGGTATGTGGTAGATTATTATGTTTCTTTGTTATGAAAGCGGCAAGAGATGTGTTCAATTATACGATAGGACTGCATTAAGAATGTGATTTTACTCATCAGTGACTCGAAACCGTAATAGCTGACTTTCCATCATTTGGATCACATTTGTCCATTAATGCTACTTGTGAAAGCAAAGCAATGTTGAGTGCTGTTAATGCTAATCTGAAATCACTGAAACTTAACAGGCTGTGGGCCCTCTCCTTGCCTCTCCGTCGTTCTGTTGTGGCTTCTCTCCACCTTTACTATATGAAATTACATGTTGTTAATTTTAAAGTGAATTTTCCAGTGAATTCAACTGAACTCCACCTCAATGCAGTGGAGGTGCACGATGAAGATTTTTGTGTCCTTTAAAGTGCTGGAAAATTCAACAACAGCAAATATTTCTTTCATAGTACATGTATTAATATATGCTAGTTGCTTTTAATAAGCCACAGAATACACTGTCACCACTTTACAGAAAGACATTTGGTCTGCATTGATAAATACCACTGAGTATAAAAATAAAATATACAGAAATATCTTCATAAGGTGGATGAACTGAGGGGTTTTAGAGGAAAGTTACCAGTTTCAAGTCCTCAGCTTATATGGTGCTTTGAATAAATAAGGTTCCACTTCTCCCTCTCTTTAATTCCACCACATGCTTTTAAAATGTATAACACACCAAGCTGTCCTTCAGTGAAATTTCTTTTCTGAAGTCTCATCTACTCCATCAGAACTACAGACAGGGGCCAGACAGGTCTACACAGTACAAAAGCCACAAAACAAATGCAAAAACCACAATACAAATACAAAAGCCACAACAAATATGCAAAAGCAACCGCATGAACACAAATTCAGTGAAATGTTGTTGCTAGATAACTGTGATGTTACTAATAGTATAGATGGAGCACTGCTCACTTCCAGTGTGGCTTAATTTGCATTTGTGTTGTGGCTTTTGCATTATGTTGACCCGTCTAGGCCACCATACATGACAGATTTTCATCAATTATTTAATCAGCAATAAACCTACAGAAGAAAGCAAGTTCATATCTCACAGGCTTCCACATTATATTGGGTTTTTGTTTTTGTTTTTTTCTTTTCTAATAAACAGTTGGCATTTATTTTATGGATCTGTGTGTGTGTGTGTGTGTGTGTGTGTGTGTGTGTGTGTGTGTGTGTGTGTGTGTGTGTGTGTGTGTGTGTGTGTGTGTGTGTGAGAGAGAGAGATCATGTAGCTTTTCAGCTCTTCAATTTCATCCAGGCACTTTCATCCTTGAAAGTCACCTGTAACTTTTTTTGTCTTGTCTTCTGAGAAAACTCTTTTTCTTTGAGTGCTGCTGACAGTTTGTCTTAACGACGATAGACTGACTATCTGTCTCATCTGTAATATCCCCTTTGAAGTAAACAGAGATTTAAAGGGATGTACATTGATTGAGATATAATATCTTCATCTGAAAGATTTTCTCTTTGGAGGTGAGGAGCCAGGTGTCTCTTGCCTCTTTAACTTACAAATTTGCACTCTCATTGCAGAGGCAATTACCAACATTAAGAGTATGACAAGAACAGCAAAATGTGAGAAGCAGTGAATTGAATGTGACTAGGCTGAATAAATTGCACCACTTAGCAGCTATTTTTACTTTCCAATGTACATAAGTTACCGATGATCAGATGGCTCTGCAATACATTACGGCAGCAAAGCTATTATGTTGAAGTTTGACATCCCATCTTGCATTTCAGCGACTCGATGCAACATTTGGACAGTGAAGGTGGAGGGTTTTTAGCAGTGGTGCAGCTGGTTGGATGAAACTGCGCCTTCGTTTCTGTCATTTAGCAGCAGACAGGGAGGATGGTATTTATTTTATAATTAAAGTGAGTGTGCCAAGGTTTTCTTTGCAAGGTGAAGTTATTTACTTCAGCACCAGCTCTGCCCTCAATGCTAATGAAAGTCACATGGAACTTCTATTTCCCTGTTTGAATTTGAAATTCAATTCAGTTCAATTCAGTTCAATTTATTGTATTGCGCTAAATCATAACACCTAACATGGCAAATTACAAGGTATGGTCAAGATCTTACTTTATTACAGAGAGAAACCCATCAGCTCCCACAGTGAGCAACACATGGCAACAGGGGGAGGAAAAACTCCCTTTTAGTAGGAAGGAATAATGATGATGATGATGATGATGATAATAGTAATAATAATGAACAATAAAGTTTTAGGCCTAAGCTGAAATATATAGAGGCTGTCTGCCTCCCACACCCAGGCCGGGAGCTGGTTCCACAGGAGAGATTCATGTGAGTTTCTGCTACAGATGTAGCATATGATTGCTAATGTTTGCTAAAGCAAACTTTTGAAAGATATTAAAGAGATAGTCGTGGTTCTCTGATGTTGGTCTGTGTGAGGTATTTATTTATAGTCAGTGTGTTTCCTGCAGTATATTCAGAGAAGCAGCTGGGAGCCCCTGCACAGAAGCTGAGCGATGTGCTGCCGTGGATGGGGCCATTCACAAAAACGTGTTTTAGCCATTTTAAAAGAATATTTTCACAGCTTTATCTTGCCGTCAAACAGCCCTTTCACTGGAAACTACATATTTTCCACCATTGAACTACCATATTCCTACGCACAAGCGTACACAACCCCACCTCAAACAACCCGAACTCTCACTTTATTGAGAAACTAACACTACAGAGTCACTGGCTTCATGCTACACTACGTTTTAGCATCTTACAGAAGAATATTTAAATGCTTTTAAAATAAGGAGTAAATACACCATGCTTCACCAGCTTTTTTTTGTTTCTGCCCCTGGTTTCTATTCTTGCTCCTATTCCACTTGCTCCCTCAGGTCTTTTGTTGACGTCTTTAAAGAAACTGACTCAACAGAATGTGGGGATATCCATTATCCTGTGGCCACAGTCACTGCCTCGCAGTCTTGCTTTAGTGTGCTTGAATAACCACAACAAATTTCAAAAGAAAGTAAAAACTATGGCATGTGGCATATTTGTATGGAATTTAGTTTGTAACATGCGGTGATTTCATTGTGGTATTAGTAGTTTTACAGATAATAATTAAGTTGCTTTTAGTGTTATGATGATGTTTCACCTGCATCACCTCCAGCTAATGATGTCACATAAATTAAACAGTAGATATTAGCATTTCTCTGTGGGCCCAGCACATTGGTACTTTTACAGTATTAATATAGAACCTAGACCTGCTTAGAAATCAAAAATATATGTAAATCTCATTTTATACCTTTGTACCTTTAAGCAATGATGATCATTGGTATTGAGGTCAGTGACTGACTACACCAGAAAAGCTCCCTGCCTTCCTTAGGATCACTGTCCTGCTGTATTGTCCTTAAAATGGGGCACCGCTGGATGTATAAAAAGAGCTGCAAGTCCTTCATCATTTACCCAATATGGGTGTGTACATGCTTACTTTAAACCTGGGAGTCAGCACTTTTACAAAGCTCGTCACTGCTTTTATTTTAAATCCAATATGCTGGAGTACAAAGTTCAACTAATTTTGTTCTAAAATAGCAAATCATTTTGTTTATGACCTCGTACCCCCACATCAGCCCCCCGATCATCATCCTGTCCATGCCGTTTAGCTGCTTTTCATCTTTACCACGTCAGCAATGAAACATACGTAAGTGCCTGATTCATACAAAAGCCTGAATGAGAGGAAGGGAGGGTGTTGAAGTGTGTGAAGACCTGATGGTGAATCTGATGATGAGGCTCAAAGGACAAAAGGGGCACTCGTACCTTACACTCATGTTAAAGCACATAAAAGTTGAGGGAGAAAATGGTACATTTCAAACAAATCTTCAGCCTCCAGCATGAGTTGAAAACAGCATGGAGTTTTTCTCCGCGTCTCTTTCAGCACTTTATTCACCTTCTAAATATATGTATATTGTATAGTAAATTACAATAACTGCTGCTTCAGACCGCACGTCGCCTTCACAAAACTTGACAAGGTTGAGGTGAAAAGAGGCGGTTGTGTGCGATAGCAGGCTGATGAATAGAATTTTATTTTTTTCTTGCACATTTTTTTTTTTTTTTGCCATATGTGTGAAGAGGGTGATAATGTCCCTATAATGAAAGTGGGCTCCGGCTGCTAACCGGATTAGAGCTGAGAAATCACCATGCAGCATTTTCCTAGGAGGTACACAGAGTTCAATTCAAACAGCCCTGTCTCCTAACTCTTTGTTTCATCACTGTTTCACAGTGTTTAATTTTTTTAACCTTTAAGTTGAATCCATTGCAGGGGATCTGCTGCGTGTCACCGTCCTACCTGAGTGCAGCTGCAGCTCCTCGTGCAATTTATCCTGCCTCAGTTGTTGCACGGCAGTATTTGCAACAACGAGAAAAACTTCTATTTGAGTTATAGTGTTATTGCATCATAACTCATAATAATAAGAAACTTCTTAACTTTCTCTCCCAACACTGATTACAGTACCTCAAATTCCTGGGATTCCTGTTGCACTGAAAACTGAGTCGTAATAACAAAAATACTGAATTATTTTAATTGTAACAAGGTGTGTGTGATGTCTGCGTGTTGAGATATGACTGACAGTACAGGCAGCGTGATATTTGTGGTAAATAGGTTGTTTATGTCTTAGTTTTGTGTTTGCACTCTTTTCCTCTGACTCGTCTCCTGCTGCTGCAGAAACCTCATTTCCCCTGACAATCATTAACCATGTGACACCAGAGTTTAAATTTAGAGCACACAGATCAGTTCTTTTGTAATAAACTCTGGATAGATGCAAGAGGAATGCATGATGGACTACCAGGAAATGAAAGAGGAGATAAGATGGCTGGAGTATTAAATCTGTCTCCTCTGCACATTGTTCTTCCACCTTCTTTGTCATGATGTCAATTGTGTTGACCTCTTTGTACGGTGGCCCTGAGAGCTCAATGCACTGAAACTTAAGACAACTTACACCTGAGAGAGCAGATGTAAAACTACATTAAGATGGTTTTTGCTACTTAAAACCACAAATAAACATCTGACTTTAAACAACATGGGACCTTTAACTACTCCAACAAGTACCAGAAATTGTAGCCTTGTAACACTGATAATAACATCACAGCATCACAGTGCAGTTATTGGAGAGTGATGCACTCTCCAGCCAGTTGGAAATAAATAAATCCAAATGCTTTTCTCCAAATCAAGCGGCCGCAGATTAGCAGCCACAGTTACCTCCAACTGCAGTTTTTGCTCATTTGGGTTAACAACAACAAATGTTTGTGCTTCTGCAGTCCAGGAGTGTGGAATAAGGTCACACGTCGCCTCTGAGTCGTGCTGTTTATTTCCCTCTCTCACATGCAGCCTCCCTCGCACTAATTACCTTTGGTTTTAAGTAGCTTCATTAATTCTGTAGTAACGATGCAGCGCTGACCACAATACCTGACAGTAATTCATAATTAACACATAGCACTTCCACGGTAACAGGCAAGTGCCTCAGAGTTAATTATGCGGGGGGGTGGGGGGTGGAAGTGTATACGAGTGTACAGTGACATTGTTTGAATAAAATGCTGCTCTTTGCTTTTTGGAACAATCGCCTATGAAAGGAAGTGGCACCAGACCCAGTTTCTGCCAAAGTGATGACATCAGCAGATCCTGGATGTGCCTCAGCACGGTTGAATCAGTGGAGTGACTTTCTGACTGGAATCAGCTCACCCCACTTAACAAAACTACAACGACTTTTTTTTTTAGCCACATCCAGGGATCAAATAAGGTCACTTGCTTCTGTGATCTACCCTTCTTACTTTCATATAAGTTGCTTCCTTTTTTGTTGCATAAAATTACTTGCAGAGAGAAGCCTGAGAGAGGAGATGTAAAACTACACTGCAATGGTTTTTGGTTCTTAAAACCACAAACATATTTCCTTATTGATATCAACACTTCAAATAAAACACCAGAAAAGTGTAAAATATGGGACCTTTAGAATTACAATTTCAGGTAATTTTGAATAAGATAAAAACAGTTGTACTGTTTTTCATAATATGCATCTTGCAGCCAGGAAACACTGAGTGTAGTGAGCCAGTAACTATCCTAATCAATTTCTGAGAAGCTTCTCTCAGTCTGTGTAATCTTCTCTTCATTCGGATACTTATAACATTTTGATCTGCTGTGATTCTGTCAGTCTTATCGTCTCAGCTCACAGTGCTGCAGCAGGATGACTTGTTTTCTATCAATCCAAACAAACATCCGAGTCAAGAAGATGTGTAGAGCAGTGCATGAGTCCTTGAGCCAATCAGCTGTGTTGCACATGTCTACAGACAGGCTCAGGTTAGCCAAACATGTGTCAGTGGAGCTCTTGTGCATTTCTTTTGTTTCCTCGTGTATTTATAGCCTCTGAACATCTCATCTCTCTAAAGTAAATATTCTTTTTTTGTCTGCATAGTTGAATGTTCCCAAAAGTTGAGAACACACACACACACACACCCACAGAGCCACATATGCACAGCTGTTATTCAAATGATCACTGGTTTGAGTTATGGGCGCTTTTCTTTTTGAACAGTGAACTCTTTGAACAGAGTCCTGACAGAGATGGAGCGCAGGAATAATTGTTTCATTGCTCTGTTTGAAGCGGGCCCATCCATCAGGCTGCCACGTGCTCCACAGTCAATGTGTATAATGTGGAGATGAGGATGGGAGTCAGCAGCGATGGTGATCGGAGGAGAGGAGAGGCAGTGGATGGTTTGGAGCTCCGTGTAGATATGTGGTCTTTTTCTTCACTGTATACAAAGATGATGGAGGAGATTTTTCAGGAGTGACAGGAGTGTGAGCTTTACTTGTAGGGAGGCTGGTTTACACAACCTAGTCATTTTCATAAAATACCACCCTGCAGTTTCTTTCTAAGTCACATTTATCAGGGTTGTAAGGGTGCTTGCAAATGATAAATACCTGATGTGAAATCTGAATTAATGAATGAGCAGGTGTTTTTGAATTTATTCTATCCCACTGCCTGTGATGATGAATCCAAGGCTTTTGTAAATGGATAAGCACATTCACGGGACCTTAAATACCATGAATAAATCAAGTGGCACTGCCTCAGACATTAGATATGATCATCTTAAAAGCATCATCTCCTAGACTAAAAACAAGGTGAAGAAAATGAAGAACCTGCATTCGTGTGGTTTCGGAATAATTGGAAAAAGAGTTTCTGACTGGGAAAAATTCACATGAACGCCCACTTAAATTGGAAAGTCAGCATAAAATTTTGGTCCATGAGTCGCTGAGTTGTTAATGTCAGATATGCAGAAACATGGTGGGTGAAACTAAGTGTTTGGTTGATGGTGAGAAACTTTTTATTAATGATGCAAATTCACACATTGCAAGTCAATTTTTTTGTTTGCTAACATTTAATTTGTAATTAGTGTAGAGTGACCTAGATTAGTTACTGCTAAAATGTTATTTATTATCTTGCAAATGATAAATACCTGACGTGAAATCTGAATTAATGAATGAGCAGGTAATTTTGAATTTATTCTATCCCACTGCCCTTTGATGATGAATCCAAAGCTTTTGTAGATGGATAAGCACATTCACAGGACCTTAAAGGCCATTTAAGGCCAAAAAGGAACACAACCGCTTGAAATTGCTTTCAAAGTGTTCTTTCAACACTCTGACACATTCAGATTTAAAGCACTTGAACACACTGAAGTTGGAAGAAGTTGATGGTGAAATCAGTCAAAGCTGAGATATGGACTCACAAGGGATAAACTGGAGCCATTATCAATATCTTCACTGCTGACCTTGAACGCATCATCGTTAGTTAAAGGGACGTTATAGTGTAACCCGAGTTATTTTCTGTAAACCCAAATTACAGAGGTTCGCTGAACGTCTCATGGGAAAGATGGCGGTGAAACCTCGCACCTTCTCCTCATGGCAGAGCGCGCACCTGCGACAGGTGTGAGAGCGGAAAACCCGTGTCAGGTGTTAAACGAAGAGTCAGACAGGAAGGAAGTGTCTAGCAGAATCTCTAAACACGGAAGCTGAGTGGAGCTGGGGGTGTTCTCATGGAGAGAGGCTGCTGCACTGTGGAGTTACCGTCGGGAGAGAAGTTCACCGGGGTTTCCTCTCAATTAACGCTGGTACAGTTGAGTTAGCTTCTCAAAGGTAGCCGTTGAGCAGTTAAACTGTGATTTTTCACCTTGAACATGAGTTAAAGCAGAATCATTCATGTTTTCTGGTTGTAAAAATATACGTTTGTAGAGAGCCAGTGTAACTGTGCTGCTGCTGTAGCTGTGTTCGGCGCCTGAAGTCGTTTCTGTGTATTGGAGCTGCAGTAAACAGGTGTGTGTGTGTGTGTGTGTGTGTGTGTGTGTGTGTGTGTGTGTGTGTGCGCGCGCGCGCGCGCGCGCACTGCTGCACTGTAAAAAGGATTAAGATCCAGATACAAGTGATCCTGGTGATTTGGCATAAAAAAAGGTGAAATATAGACAGTGTATCTTGAAGATGATCATTTAAGGTTTTTAATGATGTGAAACTGATTAATAATAAAACATACAACATGCTAACTCTTTTGCAGCCTGGTGTTTCTGCCTCATCCTGGACTGTCATCATACCTGTGGATAACTTCTGCTCACACAGACACTGACTTCTGGACATTATGCTGTTCCAGGGAGCCTGGTAGGAACCAATTAACTTAACTTAACCAAGAAACTTATTTAAGGCAAAGCATTAAACCTTGAGTGTAAAATATGTGACCTTTAAATGTTTTAGTGTTTCTTTTATTTTAGTTATAGTGGAAAATATATGAATACCAATGGAGACTAATGTATCTTTGCGGGGACATTTAAAGGGAGGTTTAAAGAACATGAAATTTAAGGACAGTAAGAAGGTGGCAGACAGAACCGCACAGTGAAAATGAGGCTTATAGGGAACCAATCTAAATGCCAATTGTATCATGATTCTACAGCCATGACATTGTGACAACAACATTTACTTCATTAGGATAATTTAAAGCAAAAACCTTTCTATTTCCTCTTTAAATAGGGAAAGAAAAACTTTGAAACCAAAGAAAAGAGGCACCAGAGAATGACTGAATGAAAAGAAAATGCTTTTATTAATATAATTCCCCCCCATTTTTTCCATAAGCCTGTGTAAGTCTTTGTGGCCTGCAGGTCTTATCACGCTCTGTGGAGAGTTGTTACTGCCAATCTCTCTATCAAACGCAGTGATTGATTGAACCTAGTAAATCTGAAGCCAACCAGAACTGTACTGTGTCAGGTGCTCAGACACAGATGCTCAGATTCCGAGACCCAGGGACAGGTCACAGGTTTTAAAGGCTACAGTAACTTGGTGAAAAACTGGTGCGCAAGTTTCAGTTATTGTTCCACAATGGGGACAGTGCTGTTGCACTCAGACTGCAGATACTCACCTGTCAACAGACTCTCAGCAGCAGACCTCATCAGGTTGTTGGCTGACCCACTTATGACTTTAAATATATCAAACATGCTCCTCAGTAGAGATGAGCATTCCCATCTCCGCTAATTAAGATGCCTCAGATTCGTCCTGTTTACTGAAATTAAGTTCTGGTGTCAGAGGAAGTGTTGCATCAAATGTCAAGAGCAAAACAGGAGTGATCAACATCAGATCCTTTTCCTCCCTTGTCTCCTCTTTTAAACATCACAGACAGGCCGGGTTGGTTTTAATGAGCACGATGTGAGGTGCTGACTGCAGGATTTTTGTAGTCTGAGATTCATAAAGTTTGTCCTGTTTGCAGTTCTCTGTTTCAGAGATCAGTGTATTGGCAGCAGAAATGAGGACCCAAATACAAACACTGGGGCCCACCAGGCAGACAAAAGGAAAGTCTGCAGAGCATCAGACCGGGCAAACATACCCAAAAATCAGCAGGCAGGCAGGTGATTGGCCAGAAGTGATCAGAATGAGTAGCAGGGTACAGACCAGGACTTATGGGAGGTAGGTGGAACAGCTCAGAATAGCTCAGACAAAGAGAGTAGGTTCAAACAGAGAGATAAGATCAGGCTCAGGACTAGACACAGACTGGGCTAAGACTCAGATCAGGAGTATGTAGGCCAAGAAGGAGAGACAAGACTCACACTTGTGTGAGGGCAAGTGAAGGACAGGTGAAGATGAAGTCAGTATGTAGAGAGCTTAACACACACCTGCAGTGGGAGGAGGTTACAGTATTTTCCAGTGGCTGCCAACAAGATTGACAGCAGTATTTCACACTTAAGAACCACCAATACATTTAAAGCTCCACACAGTCTAAAGGTAGATGTCCATGTGTTTGTGATTATAAAGCAGGTCTAGGTTCTGTATTAATTATTATTATTAATTTATTAATTATTATTATATTATTAATTGTGAAAGTATCAAAGCCTCACCCCACAGAGAAATGCACACAGCCTGTATTCAGAAACAGAGGCTCTGAGCCTCTCCTCTGATTGGCTCACTGATCTGTTGCTGCTAGAGCTTCAAATAAAATACAGGAAAAGTGTAAAATATGGGACCTTTAATTAAGTTATGTCATCTTTGTGTGGTAATACAGTTGAGTTCACAAAAACTCGTTAATGATGCATTTAGGTTTCCTGTCGGAAAGGTGCAAACAGTCTATCAGCCTCCCCAGATTTACTGCAGAGTCAGATTTGTGATGGTGTTTGGTTCTTAAAACCATAAATATATCTTCTTATGAATATCATCACTTCAAATAAAACACTGAAAAAGTGTAAAATGTGGGACCTTTAAGATTTTTCTTGCAGTGTCAGTGTGAAGTACTAAGCTGTTTAAGTTGAGAAGAATTTGAGCAGCATAACGTTTGGAGATACAAAGTGACAGTCATTATACAACCTGGTATTTGCATAATTGTATCAAATCGCCCTTCATCTGCAGCTACAGAGACTGTAGGTAAACTGTGTTTCAGATGAGCCTCGTCCTAATGAATAGTTCTCTTCCCGATTGTTGCTTGGAGCTGTTTTCTGAATTCCTAGAAAGACTTTTAACTTTGCACATCATGACATTGACACCCGCAGTGAGGTCACTGTAATTTCAAATGTTCTCTTGATCAGTGGGCAAGCATGGCAGTTTGGAACAGAAATAAACACTTTGCTTTCACAAGTTTGTACCACACATTGTACAATCTCTTTTTGCTAAACATATAAACTGTGCACAGAAAATCTCACAATGAAAGATTGCAGTAAAATTCATTATGTTTCCAAGTGGTTCAGTTTGAATCTCCTGTTGATAACAGGATAATTAGACTCAGTCTTGGTATAAAGAGAAAACAACACCACCATTACCGCCATCGTCATTCTGACCAGGTAGTGAATTAAATCAGTCCTCTTTTTGTTATTTGCCTGCTCCTTTCATTCTAATGAAGCATTGTCTTCTCTCTCTTAGCGCAGAGTTTTCTGACGAGCTGAGCAGGACACCAAAGGTCGCCGTTGGTCTTTCTGCCTCTCAGTATGAGCGGCCCTCCCTCCCTGAACTAGATTACACCATAAATCAGCGGCTTGCATTTTAAACCAAGCAGTAATCCAGCCAGGAGGGAGGTTGTTTGTGTGGTAGTTGTATGTGTGTGAGTGCGTATATGTGTGTGTGAGCCTGCCTGTGTGTCTCGGCTCGTTATATGTGAATATGCACAGACATCTGCATTTGTCTGCTTTGATTTTGTGTGTGTGTGTGGTACCATAAATTCTACTCAGACCTAAACAATTATTATACTTTTATAATCTCAGATTTCATTGGAATATTGTCACTTTGTGCTGGATGCAAATAAGTCGGTTTTTATTTCAAATGAAGCAAATTATAAGAGAATAAAAAAAAGCCAGAGAAGGAATTGAGTCCTTCCCAAAAACAACTTTTGGTCTCAAATACAAGGAACCTGCTTGCAACTTAACTAACATGTAGTGACAACACAACCAGTGTCAGGATTATGGGCTTGTGAACGCAAGGCCAATACACATTTTGAGGGTAAGATGTGCATTAAAGCATCTGCACCCACAGTTTGTAATGTGTGCACATGCATCAGTGCTTTACTGGTGTCTCAACTGCCGCTTTCCAATTTCCCAGCTTCAACACGTCAGCTCTCCAGAGAAGTTGCAGTTTTAACACATTCACCCGTCGGATCAGCACATTCCAGCTACAGCAGTATTTTAACTGCGTGTTCTGTTTGTATGATGCATCTGGTGTGTGTCACCAGTGTTGGTGCACTTCAGTCTGATGATCATGATGGTCCTGATAAACCTCGACAACAGGGTGGAGCAAAGAAAAAAGCAAATCAAATATCAAATGAAAACCAAGATTTTTAAATGTGAATGACATCGAATGACATGACATTCGCCTCATGTTCGGGACAGTCAGAAAAGAAATACCTTTTAATCCATTGCCGCATTGCACTTTGAGATGATGGGTCCGTACCGTCGGACTGTCAATCATCATTTCTCAACCATTGGAAAGACATCACAGTAAATTAAAAATCTGCTGTGCCACACTTTTTTTGTGGTTATAATGTAATTACAATAAAATACTGCTTGATGTGTTCCAACGACAGAATTTTAATAGAGCAATTACAGTCGGATTTCTACAGATGAAATGGCCACCGTCCCTAACAAGTTACATTAATAACAGTCATACTTATTAAGTGTCTCCTTGCACAGATTTAATATTGCTGAAGAAGATCTCTGTCATTCTACACCAGGACAGAAAATTGAGAAGAGGAGCAAAACAATAATAATAAAGGAGTGTGATTAATTTATGACAGAAAAGAGGAAATATTTAATAGTTAAGGGAAACAGATACCACCATAGCTTAATGAGAAGATGAAAGTGAGGAGCCAGTGTCACCTCGTTCAGCTCGTGTCCTCATAGGAAATGAATATTCATGAGGATGTAATCGCACAATATGAAGAGATGGAACAGACATCCTTGTTAAACTCATTATGTCTGAATAGTCATCTCAGTGGAACAAAAGAGCTGCTATAGCACGTGATGCTCATCCAATCCAGCAGCACTCTGACTCTCAGAGAGCTGATGTGTTTCCATGAGATCCTGAGGATACTGTCACAGTCATGTCTACACTCTGCAGTTGTTGAGCACTTAACTTTCTGACACATTTTCATGCACTGTCTGAAAGTGTTGTTATAATTAAAGTGTCGTCAGGATTGTGACTGATACCAGCGCAGATAACGCCAAGGCTGGGCTCAGATCTCAGGAGATGAGCCTCATTGGTTTAGAAATCGAGCCGCAAGCTGTGAAGGAGCAAGATCTTCCATGATCGTAGCAAAAAAACATCTAAGTGGGAAAGACAGGAAAAAAGTAGGTGCATCACAAATTCAAAGAGTCAAGATAAGGCTTCTCCATGACTGTAACGCAGAGCAGAGTGTGAAAGAAGCTGCATGGTACACTATCGATATCGGTTCTGCTATCGAACTTGTGAAGGAGTTTTAGAGACGTAGGTCTTTCTGTGACTTTGATGAAAGTCGGAGCAGAAAAGTGAAGCAGGGAAAAAACAAACGGTAAAATTTGAATGAGTGAGTTGTATTGAATTACATACACACCCTCCCTGTAGAGAGGTTCTTTTGTACCAGGCTGTAATCATCTATATTTCTGCTGTAAAGTCAGAGAGTCTACAGGGACTGTCTTGCTTTCGGAGCCAGCCCCAGGTGGCCATTTGAGGAACTGCATTTTTTGACACGTATGCGTTGGCCTCTTTTTTTAGCCCCAGAGGTTTCCGCCTGGTTCCAGAGACTACTTCAAGATCTTGTGAAAGAGAGAAGAGAGATTTGCTGTGATGGTAAAGATTTGCAGAGGCTGCAAGTTTGCATACAAAATCTCAACAGAAAGACAAGAAGTTAAATAACTTCTAGTAGAAAGGAAGAAAAGAAAGAAAAATCAATCCAGGGTTCAAATTTACACAAATAATGAGAGGTGGAAAATTAATGTGCAATCTAACTGCAGCTCAACAAAGATCGGAGTGCAGTAAAAACACAGTAACTAAACTAGAGGAGTGAGCCTTTTCATGCCTAAAAACTCTGTCCCCTGTTATTTCGTCAGCATAAGTTTAGTCGCGTACTTTAAATTTCCCAGTGCGTTTTTTAAGATAATCAAACCTGCTTTAATTTAAACCTCTTCACTCATGGAAGCGCTCATTATGGGCACCAGCACTTGAGAGAGACTCAGCACAACTTGGCATCTGTCAGCAGCTGCAGGCTCGTCCCAGTCTGTCCCAGCGCCGCCTGAAGGGAATATTGACAACTACTCTGCCTCGTTAGGGGAAGTTAGCGTTGTCATGGCAACATTACACACCATTGGGTTGAGTGGACGGTTGACTGAGTCTCTCACTTTTTCAGCGTCTTCTGTCAGTTTTTCCCTGCATCTCTGTCGTCTTTCATGTCATATTAATTCTTCCCTCTCTGTCTTTTACTTTCACAGATTAGAAAAAAAAAAAAAATCTCAGAAGAATAATTAAATGAAGTTCTTCATTCCCTCCTCACTCCTGCTCATCAAAGCACAGCACTAATATCTAATCATGACCTCCAAATGTTTCATCCTGGTGCCTCCTTTCATTTTTTTTTTTTTTTTGCCTTCACCTGTCAACAACAAAAAAAAAAACTTTCTTTGAAAGTTATCAAAGACTTTCTGGGTAATGTTGAGAGGCACAGAGGAGCAGAGACTCTTTTTTTTTTTTTTTTGCCAGATCATTTTTTAACATTACTTCAATGACCTTTCTGTTTTATCAGGCAGCACGCAGGAGAAATTGTCATTATACATGATACATGGAAAACAGGATGACATTCAACAACAGTCCGGTGTTGGATTTCCACAGCGTTGGTGTATGTCTCTTTACAGCGTCACAGAAAATAAGGATGTAGAACAAACTTAAAGCTCCTCTCCAGACAGTTTTAAACTATGTAGAAAATGCTCTATGTTGTTTAACATGGTTTTCCCACATAAAAAGGCTAGAAGCTGGAAGCACATCTACTACTTCCCTATTGAGAAACCTGTGCCCCGCCCACCACCTGCTTGCTCCAGCTCTCCAGGTGAAAGAGCAGAGAGAATCAGGATGGTTAGAGGAGGAAACAGCAGAGAGACTCGGCCACAGACTCAGGAATGTGTTGAGTAGTGAGGAGTTTATTGTGCACAAAAATCAGAGACTAGTTTATCTTATGAGACTGATTATGTTGTTTGTTAGCTTGTAACTGGCAGTGGCTGACACAGTGTTAGTGGTTGTGCTAATGCTAATGCTCAATCTATTTTAAGAGTGTCATTGGTTCACTGCATTTCAAGGTGGAAAAACTCAGTCATGGTGTTGACTGGGTATTTTGCTTATGATGTGTCTTGTATTATATAAAAAACATCATGGATGTTAACAAGGTGAAACACTTGGTTTTCATTGGAGGAAGTCTTTAACAAATTTATAATGTTGAGTTTTGATCCAGAGTGTCAGAGGTGTTGATTATAAAAAACGGAACCCACAGTTTTGATGTTTGAGTCAGTGTAGAAGAGGGTTTAAAACGGCCCCTAGCATCCATTATGTATACCCACTTAACCTTTGTCAGGTCACGGTGGCTGCAGCCTGAGTGCTATTATTTACATATTTGTTTACTTACATTGGCCAGTATCTTTGTAAATGTGCAGGGTAATCACAGAGCAAGTGGGCGATTGTTCCTGTGCTCATACATTATTGCCTGTGCAGAGTATTTATGCCACACTGGCCTGTTGCATAAAAGTGATAATACTCTTGAGGTTTCTCTTTCTTGTAGCTGTTGTGCACCATTTTCATAACCATATACACAATGCTTCAACTCAGGACCACAGCAGCAGTGGGGAAGAAAGCAGAGAGGCGCATTCATTCATTGTGGGCGTGAGGTGCAGCATTCAGTTCATTTTAAGTACTCTGTTATCAACTTTGGTTAAAAATAGAATCTCTCCAGGGTGAGGGATGTGAGTCTGTAAGCACATACTGTGACAGCTCAGTTTGAAAATCCAGCATAAGTGCCATTTCCTCTTTCCATCTTTTTTTAAAACCCCAATCAAGTACCCTTGAGCAAGGTACTCCACCTCCAGCTGCTGCAGAGTTGCCGCTGGTCAAAACCCAGGTGTGTAACTGTGTGAGCGTGAGGCGCAGCTGAGCTAAGGAAACATATTAAAAGCTCTAAAATAGCTGGATTAATGAGGGTAGAGGAAAAAACACAGACTGAAGTGTTTCGCAGCTGGATGATGTTGTATTCCTGCTCCAGATATGCATCGGTGGTTTTCATCTTGAAAGGACTGGAGGAGGGTTTTTTTTTTCTTGTGACTCTGTGCCTCTCTCTGTCCCTCCCTCCCATCTGCTTGAGAGAATTAGCTCATATTAAACATGTTTTAGGAAATGACCACAGATAGCAAGTGATTAACAGTTGAAATGTAGGGAAAAGATCCATTAAAGAAGATTTCCTCTAAATTTAATATTTATTTTACATTCGGTATTCATTTATATTCACTTAAATGGGCAAGTGGGCTTAGATTTTTGAGCCCCATTGTATACTCTTCACATTCAGATATTATTAACACAGTATGAGTACAGTCAGCAGATATAATACAGTAATAGCTACAGTAGACACTGACAGCAAGCAAACCTCCTGAACATTGACACTGGGGGAATCAGTGAAGGGAATGGTGGTGAAGACAACAACTCCCATGATCCCACATTACTTAAAAATGTCACCAAACTGTCTTTTGTTATTGTTCTGATTGAGAGGTGCCTAGTGTCACACCGCTTCACATAAATATGATAAACATTTAAAATTACATTTGGGAGGTTCTCACTGAGGACCTATTCAGTCTTTTTCCTGTTGTCATTGGTGGTTACACAGATAACTCTAGATCCAAGCTCTTTAGCAGAGGCTGAGCTGTTGCTTTACCTACAGTTTAATACCAGCTAACTAATTTAGAAATAAGCACCGACGTCTTCAGTGTCCAGTTAAACTGAACATTTCCCTTCCAACCAATGAGAATCCAGAATTTCAGTGGCCACAGTATAAATGTAAATAACCATGATATTATGTCTGAAGTCACTGAGAACATTTCCTGTTTTAAACTAGACCATGAGATTTCCTCATCAAAGTGTCTGAAAATAACATGGTTTGCTATCATGTGATCATTTAAATATAAGATGTGACAGTGATCTGATTAGTATCAACATTTTGTCAGCACAGGCTTCTACACATGAGCAGCTGATGTGATTTCCATCACAGTTAATGTAGACACTGACATATGTTTGCCTTTCATTGCCTTGGGCGAGAGTTTGTTGTCGCTCCCCATTCTTCACTGTGCACAGCTTGGTGTGTGCTGGCAGGGAATGACGAGGTCGCCACAGGCCAAATATCGGCTCTGCATACATTCTTGTAATAATCCATTGCAAATGAGTTACATTATGTTTGGGAGACAAACATATTATCTGCACAGCCAACCAAATATTAATCTGCTACAAATCCCATTTCGTGAACCTCCTTTATAAAAACTTCTTTTTACCTTTTTTATAATCTCATCCTTCACTTTGTCTTTGACTTTTAAGGCAGTCAAAAGTGTTTAAGTGCAGCTTGTCACCGCGTGATTTCCAGTCGCCCCCGCTTTAGGCTTGTTGTGCTTCATTTTGTCTTCTGCTATTTTGGTTTGAAAGCACTGCTGCACGCGGTAGAATGGAAGGGCGCTGTCTCAGGTCACTCATATCCACACACGTACGCTCACACACACCCACACGGGCATATAAATCAAGTCGACACGGCCTCATGGGAGCACACATATGCCTTTATACACACTCAGACGCACACTGATGGCTTTCTTGGAGATTCACTGCGGCTGTAAAATGATCTTGTAAAAGAGTGGTGGGGGCCTCCCGCTTCAGCTCTGGAGGGTTCATTAACCGACACACACACATGCACACACTCACATACAGACAGACACACAAACAGACATAAAGTGACCCCAGGAAGGAATTCATTCATTTTTATGCGCCCTCTCACCTCATGGCTGTTTATTTGTTTTCCGATCCATTAGTTTAGCAGCTCCCCCCCCCCCCCCCCCCCCCCTCACTCTCTGTCTCTCAGCTTTACACACTGTAGCATTGACTGGTTTCCACGAAGAAGAGATGGTCCACTAGAAATGGCTGTAAAAATAAGGCAGTGAAATACTGCCTGAAGACACTTTTCAGTGTTACTCAGGAATGCGGTCAGAAGTCATGTAAGACTAGTGTCATAAAATGTTTTACAGTATATTAATCTCCAGTCCAACCTTAGTTTTGAACAAAAACTGTCAAAATGACACCAGAAAGAAAAAAGTCTTATAACACATAAAGAAACAAAACAAGGTCTTTCCGGAAATAATTGGCTTCTTAGATAGTGAGAACCAAATCTGGCATATGGATATTACCCCGAGGCAGAGTGTACCAGTGTAAACTCGATTCGGATCAAACCGGTAGAAGAAATTAGTTCATTCATTTAGGCCGGCATTAGCTTTATTTAGGACTAATGTTATGTATAATTAAGGGGGTTTGGCCTCTTTGAGTGACAGGGGGATGAGTGTATGCTGTCCACTAACCAGCATTCACCAAAGCCTCAGCTCCACACACGCCACCTCTTTACATACAGTCTATGAACAAAACACATGGTGTGAGCACCAGAAGAGAAACTGACTATTTTTGTTCACTAAACATAAAGTGGAACCAATTTTGAAAAACAGGACTGGGTTTGTTTTAGGGAACTGAAGTAGAGAGCAGGAAGATTGCAGCAGCATCAGAATCCAAAAGGTTAAAGACTCTGATCATGTGTAATTTCAACCTCTTGTTCAACCTACTCATTTCTGGCTCCTGCTCGCCTCCAGTTCATGTTTCCACATTCATTATCTTCTCATCGCCCCCTTCACTTCATAACATCACAGAGAGCGACATGCAAAACAGTGATTTGTATCATTTTAATGATGCTTCATTCTGCTGGAGGCAGAAGAAAGAGAATAACAGAGGAAATCTGTGAAGCTCCTGTGTAAATGTTTGTGATTACAGCATCTGTCAAACTATCCTGATGGCAGAGAGACTTGACAGACTCAGAAGAGGTGAAGGCACCTAATCTTGGATTCACAGTGTGTTTGTTATTGAAGAGAGAGAGCAACCGTGTACAAAATGACAAAGTAAACAAAGTGTTTTTGTGAATGTGCGATAAAAAATAATAGCGCCGTAGAAAGTTTTTAATTTTTAGGGACACTACACATAATTTATATGGTTGATGTTGATGTATCAGATCTGTGGTCCCTGAACAAATCAATATTTCAAGCGAAAAGATATAAAGCCAGATGCAGCTAAATGAAAAACAAGCAACAAATGAATAAATGATAAAAGTGTATAAGACAAAATGCTGTTTGTTCGACCATCAGATTTTAAACCTTGTAGCTGAATACTACTGTGTTGTGAAGTTTCTTAAGTTCCAGCCATGTGACTTCAAAAGATGTTGTGTTTTGGCCGCCTCGCTACAATGAAATGCTCTAATTTGTAGTTACTTCCTGTTATGAACTTCAAAACTGCCAGTACAGAGGCATAGCTGTACATCTATCTTTTACTGAACCTGTGTGGCATGTTGCTAAATTTGCTGACAGTATCTGCAAAATGTTGATTTGTTTTCCTACAATATCTCCTCCTAGCAACTAAATCATGTTTAACCTTTTTATGGTTATGTTTAGCCTCTTACATCACTTGGTTGAAGGTCCCATCCAGTCTAAAGGTAGATGTCCATGTGTTTCTGATTATAAAGCAGGTCTAGGTTCTATATTAACACTGTGAAAGTATCAAAGCCTCAGTCCACAGAGAAATGCACACAGCCTGTATTCAGAAACTGAGCCTTAAAACCAGCCGTCAGGACATCTGGAACTTTGTGATGTCACAACAAAGCAGTCACCACTCTCAGCCACGCCTAAGCACCACCCCTCTGGACCCACCATCCAACCTTGCAGGATTTGGTTTATCTAAGTGTTTATCTGAAGTCTGCTTTAATTGTATTGGCTGACACAGAAAACAGTCAGCCAATCCAAAGAGAGGCTCAGATCCTCTCTTCTGATTGGCTGACTGACCTGTTGTTACTAAATCTCCAGAGAGAAGCCTGAGATAGAGAAGTAAAACTACACTGAGATGTTTTTTAGTTCTTAAAACCACAAATATATCTTCTCAAAAGACTAAAATAAGGACCTTTAAAATTAGAGTCCACACTGACTTGAAGCAAAACACACAAAGTGTTCATTTTATTAACATTTAACCAAAACAATCACATGTGGGACTTAGGGTTTGAGCTGGAACCTCTCACCCCCCTGAAACTTGCATGGAACAAAAACAACTTAAATCACTTCATTCAATGGGAAGAATGTTTCCAGTGAACATAATCCAGGCAGCACATATGTGTCCTGCAAACCATATTTGGCAGAATAAAATTAGTAGTATGAAAATGTAATTTTCAGGGGACAGGGAGAGCCTGTGGGTTGAATCTGTGTCTGGGCTGAGCAGCGGTTTCTCCATGCTGCAGTGATGCTGTCCAGATGGTAACAGTGTGAATAAGTGATGATGGAGGTGGGTAGTGTACCTGATTATATCCTGTCCCCTCCTGCCGAGTCTGTTATGAGTCTCCTGGAGGTGTAGCAGTTTCCTATCTATGAGCCTGGCTTCCTGCTTAACAAGCCTGTTAAGCTACTTCAGACCTTCTCTGAGAAGCGGCATCGTCACTCTGCTGCTGTATTTTCAGAGCAGGCAAGGCTGTTGGAGATCTGTATAACTAAGACTTTAAATGGGAAACAGTCTCAACAGCTGTACCTCCAATTATGCTGCTTACAATCGATAATTTGTTTTTTCCACGCTGGGACATGAAGAGGCCTGTCCCTTTTTTCGTAGACATTTTCATCGTTGTGATGGATCAGGCCGTAGGGGTTGGAGAGTGCGTCTCCATGATGGCACCATATTGTTTTCTCTTCTAGTATGATAAGGCCTCTAAACGAGTATCTGTATGTGATCGTTACACAGTTTTTGGCTGTTCGGAGCAGGTGCTGTATATTCTGTCGACCTTGTTCCACCGGGTTTACAGTCTCCTCCTGTATATTCATGTCAGCATATTCATAGCTCGCAGTGAACCATCTGTGAACTCAGCCTGTGCCAGGACAACTTTCTGCCCCAGTGATGGGAGCCAAGTCTGACCCACAGTGCGTCATTTTGCAAATATATGTGCATATATGGAGGGAGGGAAGCGTGCGTGTGACAGGACAGATTACAGAGTCAGAGAGAGCTCTTAAAGGGATTTTACTCTGTATTACAGCTGAGGGAAAGAGAAAAATGAAACCTCATACAACGTAAAAAGAGTAAATTTGATTAGTCGACATTCACTGGGCGGATAAAGGTTAAAAGAAAAGTCTCTGTAGAGATGATCTAGCCATGGCCAGTGAACAATACAGGGATTCAATAAAGTGGGATTCAGCAATTTGTTCCCATCAGGAGAAATAAAAGCAAAGCAGAAGCGACAGTGAAGCGGTGACAGCTCTGAGGAAATATGATTGAGAGGGAGAGAGAGAGGAGACTCATGAGCAAAGTGGTAGTTAAACCCACTTACACTCAATTTAACCAGCATTTCCAGGTGACCTTAATCATTCAAATGGATGAAAACACTCGTACGTTTCTTCATCTGAGCAAAGTTAAAGGTCAGTCATTTTACGCCTGAGCGCCATGGTTCTGTCTGAATGAGCATTAGGTTGCTGCATCTTGTTTTCCTATAAAGTGATTGATGATGATGAAAAATAAAAATAAAAGCAGTGCTACCTTGACTTTGTAGGCACTGATTGGATTTTAACCCACATCACTGCACTCAAAGTTTAAATGATTGGAACTGGAACCCTGTTCTCTGCTGACTGTTTTTACAGAACACTTTGCTTTGCTTAGCGCGATCATTACCAACAGTCACACAACACAACTGGCTAGAGACATACTATTTTGTGCAGTAACGTGTCATGCTAGCTGTCGATGCAATGCTAAAGGGAAGTGCACAGGAAATAAATCCATTAACCGGATACCAAACTCTCTCTGCCTCCTCTCTCCAGGCCGGATTTCTCCTGTGTCCCGGGTACGAAAATAAATCACAGAGAACAGTATGATTTCCCACCACAATAGTCAACCTCTCCTCAGTTTGGACGTTGAATGCCAGGCTGGTCCTGCATGAATGTGATTTGATTGGCTGGCGCCTGTGCTGCCGGTTCAAGAGCTGAACTTTTCTCAACTTCTTATACAAGCAGAATGAAGCAACGTAACCACAATGCAGTGCACCCACGTGTGGTGTCAGCTCATTCACAGTGAATGAGAAGCATCTCTATCAAAGCCTCTGATGTGTACGTGTGAGTCTAGGGTTAGAGCACGGGCTCCAACCTCTGAGACTTACTCTGAGCTCCTCATGTCTTATCTTACTGGTTACATTTATTCACATATTGTATCGAAACTCTCAAACTGATCTTCAAACCAAATCAAACCTGAAACCTGAGCACAGACATGATAACACCATTGCAAATAAATGTCCATAAATCTGCTTAGAAATCAGAGAAAGAATAAAGTCCACTGATAGTTGTCCGTACATCCAGTGGTGCATATCAAACAGGAGCGACCTGATAGCCGAGTGGTTGGGGCTCATACCATGTGGACACAAATGCTCTGAGCAGCGAGCCCCCAGTCAATCACAGGCTGTCATGTGTTTTCTTAAGTTGCAGTGCTTTGAGCTCTCAGGGCTACCGTAGATTGGCCACGACGCAACAGGGCTGGTCAAAAAAACTTTGGATTTTTTGATGGTCCAGCAGAGCAAAGGAAGGTTTTTGCTGAGTAAAAAAAGTCTGTCTGACTTAATGTTAGTTAGTTAAATCTGCCTTTGTCTCTCTGCAGTTTCTCTGTCTCTTCTGTGTCTCTCTTCACCTCTCACCATGTATCCCCACTTTATCGGTTGTTTCAAATTAAAAGCTCTCTGCAGAGTGGGGAATTGCGACTTAATGACATTGCAGCGGCAGAAGTAATTTATAAGGAAGGTAAATATATATATATATATATATATATATATATATATATATATAAGGGAAACACTGGGTTTAAGGAAATCGGACTGAAATGATTGAACTCATTTGAATCATTTAAAATTTATGTGAGATGTGATCTGAGAAATAAAATATCTGATATTAAAAGCAAAGTCTATACAATCTATGTTCTGTTGAGCTACAGAGCAGATTAGAGAATATTTTTTATAAAACAATGTAGACACTGAGCTGCTGTGGTTTGAGGCTAAAAACCTTGAAAATAAGTCAGTCTTTCAACTGATGCCCATCGTGTTTGGTTTTCTTTAATTTCAATTATTCATGACTGAATCACTTTGGTTGTTTTTCTAATTTGCATTTGTAGCAGTGTTATACTTGAAGAATCCAAAAGCTGGAAGAATCTATTAAAATGGAATCAAATTGAGTTGAATGATGGGTTGAATATGAGATTTTATGATGCGCTAAATCTTTTCTGCACAAAAATGTAATTGAATCATTGTTGGATTTATTTGTAAAGTGAATGAAGATGAAGAGGAGGAAAAGAAGAGTAAGAAAAGAAAACAAGTGTTTGTTCTCTGATCAGACAAGAGAATTCAGACTGCTTGTCAGTATCCCTCTCAGGGTAGGGAGGCAGGAAAAACTTGACAGAAAAGAGCAAAGGCCCTTGTTGCCTTCTGGCCAGAGAGGATGTGAAGACAGAAAAGAGAAAAGGAGGAAGTGATGAGACCAGGAGGCAAAATGCTGTTGCTTTCACTTCTTTTCAGGATGTGGAGACTGGGGCAGGGGAGAGGAGGCCAGGTGAGACAGTCAAAGAACGAGGATTAAAAAGATATGAGGGGGGAAAATGTTTCTTTTTGAGGATAAACAGGAAGAGGGCGAAGCCTGGGTGAAGAGAAGAGAGGAGAGCGGAAAAAGTTCTTGGTGGTGGAGGGGATTCCCAGACCACCGCTTTCCCACAATCCATCAGGGCTTCTGAGGCTGCATGACCACACGCCACGATGACAAATCTGCCTGTCAGCCGAACACAGTCCACTATGACAACTTGGCAATTTAACTGCTCAGATTAACTTTCAGACTTGGACACTTAGGGGAGGACATGACATTCACTACTGTGGTGACATGTGGTTCAAGCACATGACAAGAACTTCAAAGGTCTTAAAGCTCCATCCAGTTAGATGTCGATGTGTTTCTGATTATAAAGCAGGTCTAGGTTCTATATTAATACTGTGAAAGTATCAAAGCCCCAGTCCACAGAGAAATGCACACAGCCTGTATTCAGAAACAGAGCCTTAAAACCAGCTGTCAGGACTTCTGGAACTTTGTGATGTCACAACAAAGCAGTCACTGCTCTCATCCATGCCCCAAACCCTGCTACTTGGACCCACCATCCAACCTTGCAGGATTTGGTTTCTCTGAATGTTTACCTGAAATCTGCTAAATTTTTATTGCACCACTCAGAAGAGAGGCTCAGATCCTGTCTTCTGATTGGCCTGTTGTTACTAGAGCTCCAGAGAGAAGCCTGAGAGAGGAGATGTAAAACTACACTATATGTCTTCTGATGGAAATCAACACTTCAAATAAAACACTGGAGACAATATAAATATGAGACCTTTGATGAGCTACATCATCTCTGTGTGGTAATAGAGTCAGGGACACAAAAAGTGAGGTGCCTGTGCAAACAGTCGGTCAAACTCTCCAAACTTACTGCAGAATCAGAGTTAAGATGGTTTTTGGTACTTAAAGCCACAAATATGTCTTTGTATAGATATCAACACTTCAAATAAAACAATGGAGAAGTGTATTATATATTAATTTAATTGTGTGAATGAAGGAGTAGACAGACAAGTTTTGGTTTGACAAGGCTTGATAAGACACAATAAAGCAGAAACATTTAGTCATAAAAACGTCTCTTTAAAAAACTGCAACTAATCCTCTGGAGCTGTTTGCCAGTTGCAGATGACGACGTATTTAGGCAGTAAATGAGGTCATGCAAATTTCATGTTCAGCTGATCAAATTGGGCACACACTGGTGATCAAAGCGTGCTTATGAAAACACACCAGATATGACATCTTCATTCTGTCAGTCTGAGCCTATTTTCCAATAGATTACTTGCAGATGCAAGCAGACTAAACACGTCTTTCCTTGTTGCACTGTGAGCACAGAGTGGCAAGATTTCATTTAGTTTGTGAGCTAACAGAATAAAAATGAAATGAAATCAAGACAATGTGGATCTGGAAAGACAAATGTTCATTGTAGAAATGGACGGAAACTCTGATTTAACATGTTGGACATGGTGTCTGGAAAGGAAGAGTTAGTCATTAGTAAAAGTTATTAGTGAGATTCTGATCCAAAAATATAGGACAATACCCAGTTGAAATGTTTAGACATCTGTCTCTCAGTGTGAAAGATAAAATGTAGGTTCAGTTGACAACATGAAGAGAAAAAACAACATGATTTGCAGAGTGAAACACCAGTGTCACTGTGTCGCTGTTGTCTTTTGAAAGGGACGTCTTTGTACTCATGATTCTTATCACAGTGTAATGATGTTGTGTAAAAGAGAACAAAGCCTTTGTCTCTTTGCTCCTCGCTGTTTTTGTATTATTTTTCTGTGTCTTTGTCTGTTGTTCTGCATCTTCTCCATATTTCCTCCTTTATTTCTACTCTGTCACTTCTCTTTCTATTTACCACCTCTCCACTGTCTCTCCCCCACCATTGTCCCCCTCTCCACCACCGTCTCACTTCTTCCCCCCCGTCTGCTTCTTTGTGTCACCTTCTTTCACATTATATTGGGTGACAGTTTCTCGAAAATACTGACTTTTAACAAAATACATTCATTCAAATCAAATATTTCAGTATAATCAGAGATGATTGGATTTTCACTTGCACTCAGCCTCCTTTTTTCAGATCTCACCTACAGGACAACAGAAACACCACAGAATGCTGCAGTTACTTTATGTGCAGTTTCAACTTTTTTTTCCCAGCTGAAAATCCAACCAGTCCTCCAACCTGAGCCCTAGTTTAATTTTTCATGGTTACAATAATAAACACACAGACTGAACTGACTGGCGTACCTGCGTCACCATGGTTACTATAATAACAGTCCTGTCTTGGTTAGGTTTAGGAAAAGACAGTGATTTGGGTTAAAATAAGTACTTCCTCAACATCGATCGACATAGACAATCTTTGTTGTCATGGTTACAATAATAACAATGAATGGTCATGGATAACAGAAACAACATAAACTGCTCCTGTCACATGGGAATCGAACACCGCTCTCCTGTGTCATATTCATCCATCCACCCCAACCTCCACCTGACATGGACTTTGTCGCTCTATAAACTACATCACCGCACTTTTCCCTTTGCTCCTGTCATCATTACTATGACCACTAGATGTCGCCTAGCAACAAAACCTAACTATGGGTCATAATAACCTGCTGACAGATGACCTATGGGCTCATATTTTTTGACAGTCTGGAAAGTCTCATAAGTGTTTGGATAAATTGATGATGGTGATGATGTGAGGTTTACCAACCATTTTTTTCCCACATTAGTATAAAACAAATGACAATCATCATCATAGGGGCATAATACCCATTTGAATAACCCAGATAATTGGGTTAATTCATCTCTTCAACCCTGCAGATCCATCAGTGGGTCCGTCGTTATAAATGCTTGCTGAGAACAGTTTGAACTCCATTGAACTTTATCATAAATTCTAGTCAATATCCCAAAAACATGTAATCATGTGACGCTAAATTGATGGTAATTGCATTTAAAGTGACGCACAAATACTTTAATATTTCATATAAAGGTTGCAAAGCAAAGCAGAAAATTCCTTACCTAACCTTCTGAGGGCCATTTAATGATTAGTTCATTACTGAAGTGGAAGCATATGCGACTCTCATTTTTGTTTGTCCGGGTCTTTTTTTTTATAGAACAGAGCAAAAGGTCATTCTTTTATGAGATGTAATTCTTTCATTTTAGTTCATATAAAATGTCCCATCCGATCCCACCTGCATTTTACAAAAAAAGGTTGCTCACTAGAGCTTGATGCACTCTGATGCATTTACTTTGGTCCATTGTATTAGCAATGTCCTTCAAAAAAACATGATGAAGATTCAGATTCCTCATCAGTACATGTCTGTTGTGAAGTGGGGGAAAAGAAAGATGGCACATATCAGTTCTGTGACGCTGTATTCACCATGCGTGCCATGTTGTACCAGGCACCCTCTAACGCCAACCCGACACCACTGACAGTCTCACAGCAGATGCCTGTTGGGGGCTCAGCAGCCAGGCCTGTTATTCTTGTTGTTCATTAGTCATGCAGGTTGTGGTGTGATGTGGGGTGGTTTAGGTCATGTTGCTCCCAGGAGAGCCCCTTTCTGCTCTTATGACCTCGCACACCACATCAGCATCACGATGACGACTCTGAGTAAACCCTCTGCATCAGCTGCAGCCTGTTTAACTCTCTGCTCAGGCATCACAAGGCCATGGTTTATGTATCCAAGTGTACTAACAGGCACCATGTGTTTGTTTAGGATTATTGGAGGAGCATGAAGGCAGAGCTCTCGTTAATCTATGGTAGTCTTAGGTAGTGACTGAAAGAGAATGTGCATAAGCAGCCAGACCAAAATCAGGGTGTTAGCACCCAACCTACAATGGCTGCCTCATTACACTGAAAGGAACCAATTGAGGTGATTTGGGTATCTTTTGAAGATGTTCCCTGTATGCCTCCCTGTGCATATATTCCTGCTGTGTTCAACTAGGAGGAGACCAGAGGGCAAACCCAGAACATGCTGAAAGGATTATATGTCCCATTAGTCCTGGGAACACCTTGGGATCCTCCACAAAGAGCCTGGAAATGACATCGCTTGCTACCACCTGCCGCAGACTCAGATAAGAAGCAGATAACAGGGGATGAATGGATTCATTGGATCTGGATTTTCATTCATTACACAACAATTTCTCTGAATTTATTTGTTTTCAACAAAGTGCAACACCATAAATACTACATTGTCTTTAGAGAATCATTACTGATTACCGATGGTTTGGGCTAGAGATTGGACCACACCTGGCCTACTTTCACACCTTGGCACAACTGGCCAACTGCAAAGTTAAATGGCCATGATTGATTATCTGCTTCAGACAGTTGAAGGTTTCTTCACAGGGAGCGGGTGATGGCGATTGTCGCTTGACAAAATCTTCGGCCATCATTTTGTTTACAATACAATTCGGCCTCTGAGCAGCACTACATCTTCAGGGCAGATTGGAAGCTATGGTGAGCTACAGTGAGTCGGTATATGTAAGTGATGAGAGGCTGTGGTTAGCTGCTTAGTGTGCTAACTTCAGGAGAAGACAAGACGTGATAGAGACAAGAGTTAAGGATGTTGCTTTCCACCTCTGGAGACAGCTGTTGACGAGTAAGGGAATGAAGTTTGATGCTGAACTTGCAGAGTTCCTTTTAGACTGGTAACTAATGCAGCTTAACAAAATAGCTGCTTTCAAAGAATACTGAGAACTGTCAGAAAGCTGTAGGAGGATTGGGTATCAGTCACTGTTTCATAATCTGACCAGCACTTCATCTGAAGCTTTCAACCTCTGCAATGCTGTTGCTCTACAGCATGGATTTATTAAATCTTTATCAGATATATGTCGGTGTTTTGGCTGGACCAGACTCCAGAGGTTTTGTCTCCTGAATGCTTACTCAGCTTACAGTTCATAGCAATTGAGCTTGGCTTTGTATTGGTCATGTGTAGCCAACTTGTTGCGTCAACACCAGACAACAATGTACCTTTGGGGAAAAACATATCTGAAATACATGATTTACTGACCAATTTGGGTCAGCCTATCTACCAAACTGCTCATAGTGTGAATATGGCGGGGGCAGTTGTCAGTTCTTTGCTCTACGTGTTGAGTTTGTTTATGTACGTGTGTGTGTGTGTGTGTGTGTGTGTGTGTGTGTGTGTGTGTGTGTGTTTACACATAGATCGGCGTGTCCCTTGTCAGGAGGGGAGAGTGTTTAACAAATGACTGCCAGCTCGAGGACACAGGGGCCAGGGACCTCTGCTAGGGAGTCGGCCAACAATAAATCTCAAAAATCAATATGACAGGGCCCGAGGTAATCAGTATCAATGATTTTAAACTGGAATAAGTCCCTTGGGGAGAAGAATGATAAAATCCTTCGAGCTCCGAGTCTGAAAAACATCCCGAGGATGAGGGATGGAGAAAAGGAAGAAAAAGAGATGGATGGAAAAAAAGAAAGAGAATATTGATGCTTCTTACCCAGAAACCCCTGCAGCAGTGTTAGGCTCTCTGTTGTGCTTTCTCTGTCATCTGTGCTCTTTCCTGCTTTCTTCCTTTTAACTTCCATCACTCTGCTGTCTCTCCTCGTCTTTCTCACCCTTGTCCAGTGTTTACACTCTGACTCTACCTGCTGCTTTTTCACCTTTCAGGCTTTCTCTGTCACACTCTTTTCTAGTCTTTCTCATTTGCTCTGTCTTTAGCATATCTGTCCCTGTCATGATGGACACCCCTGACTCTACTTTTACTCTGTTTTATCCTCAGCTCAGGATTGGATATTCGATACCACCATCTCTTTCCTCTTTTACCTTCTGGTTAACAAGAACTTAATGTCAGACAGAATAATTAAGTGAAAACAAATGGTACTTCAGTCTGTATACATTCCACTTGGTCGGACATTTCTTGGTTGGCTATGCTTCGCAGGTCCGGGTTTCATGTGCACTAGCTGCAGGTCTCTGGAACAGTGTCCTGTGCCCTTTGCTGAACACAGTATTTAATCACTTTTTTTTCACCCTTTCTTGGCACTAGTCAGAAATATGGTGAATGCTACACTGTCATGCGTGGAACATCTGGGGCCCTCTGTGGGTAAATGTCAACAAATAACATTTTGTCAGCATTTTAAACATTTATCTGCCCCAGAGTTTCTCTTAGCAGAGTTCCTCCCCCCGCCCACTCAGCTGCAGCTGCCCTGGGTTCCCCCTGGATGTATTTTAAACCCAGATAACACTCTAATACCCTTACACTCACTGCAGCCAGAGCTCCACAGGCATTCATTTCAAATATTCTTTTTTTTTTTTTTGCCTCTTTTTTTTCAGCAGATAAATGTTGGCATCCAAAATAACTCACATTCATAGGAATGCAAACCTCTGAACGCAGAGCAGGCAGGCCTCATTTTGGCTTCAGTGATACCAGAAGGCGAAGCGAGCTTGGCAAGCCTCGGAGTACCAGCTGCACAGTGTGTTTCACCCTCACTGAATACACCCTGTTAGTAAAACATTAGGAGTAAACTGTATTTTTTTTCTGTTTTGGGGCTTGAAATGCTGTTTATGCCTTTTGGTCCTTCATTGACATCTTTCCCTCCTCACCTAAGTTGATTTAATACAAGTGATCAATAGGGGTGATCTTGATTCATATTCCTTGGGGCCTCTTTATGGTTGACGATTCAAATCCAGTTCATGACCTTTTCTGAATGTCATCCTTTTTCCCTGACAATGTTTGCTATTCTTGAATATTAACACATAGCTTGACTTGTTTGCCTTCATAAAATGTTTTGCCAAGCTGTGGAGAAGTTCTCCGAGCCTGCCATCATCATCATCATCATCATCATCATCATCAGAAATTAAATTAACCCATAAAGCAAAATCCTGCCAACAGATGCAGAGCCAGTTGATCTTGGAGAAAACATCCTCTTTTAAAAACATGGTCTTGAGCCTTGGTCTGTGCATGCCTGAGATACTTGGTCAGGGAATTCCACTGTTGAGGAGGCCAGAGACTAGTGTCCTCTCCTCCTTTTGCAGTGCAGCAAACTTCTGCTGACAGCAGGAGGGTGTTTTTCAGCTTGTAATAAACCAGTGGCTACGGGCAAGCAATAGTGATTAGCAGCAATAAATGGTAGTTAGCAGCATCATAGCAGCAGTGGTAGTTTGCAGTAGCAGTTGTAGTTAAAAACATAAAAAGTCAGAAGCTACAACAGTACTCACAGCCAGTATTAATTGCATTAGCACTGGCACTTATTGGCAGCCACAGTAGTTAATGGTAGCACTTAGCAGCTAGCACCAGTGTAAGCAATTATAAGCATCAAAAAATAAGAGTACCAACAGTAATTACAGGCAGCACTAGTAGTTAGCAGTAACTGAAGCAGTTAGCACCTGCTAAAGCACTTATGAATCACAGGCTAACAACAACAGCAGTAGTTTCCATGAAATAGCAGTTAGCAGCGGTGATAGCAGTTAGATATTCGTTTATTAGTCCCACAGTGGGGAAGGTTGCAGTTAGCTTCAGATAAAGCAGTTAGAAACATCAAAAGAGGGAAGCTGCAACAATAATTAAAAGCACTAATAGCTAGCATTAGCAACAACACTTAATCGAGGCAACAGTTGTTACTGGCAGCACGTAGCAGTTATCCAGTGAAAGCAGTGACGGGAATCTGCTGCCTAACGCCAGCAGCAGTAGTTTGCAGTAGCAATAGCAGTTAGCCCAGATCAACACAGCAGTGGTACAGGCAGTAAACAGTAGCAGTTAAGCAGTACTGGCAGTGGGTAGCAGTTGGGTGATGGGATGGCTCATGTTTACAACTCAACAGTGGTCAGTGAATGATAATTAAAAAATACAAATATAGCGGTTTAGCAGTTTTGTGATTCATGTGTGACTTGGCTTCTGTAACACTTGGGCCGAGTCAGCCCAAACCCAAACCTGGGCGGAGTCCAGCTATTATCCTCCGGGACTGACTGTCAGCCAGAAGATTTTCTGTGGGTACACCAGGATTGTTCCAGATGTGTCCAGCATCTGACCATCATGCAGTATGGTCCAGATTTAGGTCCTGGAACGGGGCGTATACTGGTCCAGAAGAAAACAAGCACATGGCCCATGTACATGCACCCACAAATATATTAAAACAAAATTTTCTGTATACTGGACTTTATACTGAAGTACCTGTCGACCTACTTCAGAACATTCTTCATGTTTCATAGTGAACAGACACTGTCATGACATGAAAATGTCACACTAGATCAGAAGAGAACAGAACTTCTTAAAGGTCACTGTGGGATGAACAGGGGTTGACTCACCCACCTAGACAATGTAACTTTCCCACAATGCTGCGTGGGGATTGCAGCCATTGAATAGTGAGGGAGCAGCTGTTTTTCTTTTTTTGTTGCCGAAGAAATGGAGAAGCTTCATCATTTCCATTTTGCTGTGCTCATGCCACTCATGTGTCTTTCTTCCCCCTGCTCATCATTTCATTTTCCATCGTCCTCCCATTATCTTTCCAGCCCGCGACTCATTGTTTTGTCTTGTCCTCCGTCATATCTTGGTTTTTGCATTCATTCCCCGCTCTCAGTCCGTCTATCTCTGTCTGTCACTGTCTTTTCAGAGCAGATTAGCAGCCATCAAACTGCCAGCGGATGCTGACTCATGAGGCCATGGCTCTGTGTTTGTGTGTGAGAAGCTTGAAGAGCTCCAAGGTTAATCTTTTGTCAAATCTTTGTTTAACCTTTGCTGCTGGCACACAGCTCTTCTAGTCACTATGCTACTGTTCATAACGCACACACTCAACCTGTATGTGCACAAACACACGTTTGCAAGATCAATGCCGAAGCTGACCAGGGTTAAACTGACATGCAACAATGATGAATTGCTCACCTTACTGCTAAATCTGACCACCTCCACCTGTAGCAGCCTGTGTTTGTTTTCTGCTTCAATGTGCTGTGAATCACAGGTACACTTACAGCTCACTATATATCCAAGATGGAAATATCATTGACCTGAAATTAAAGGTCTGGTATTATGTAAAGTGAGACATTTATTTTTATGTGAGACGTTTATTTTTTTTAAAATTTTATTATAAAGCAGGTCTAGGTTCTATATTAATACTGTGATTTAAAAATCCAACATGCTACAAAGATTTATAAAGTTGTAGCTACATGGAACTGACACATGACAGCACAATAAAGCATTGACTTGATAATTTGAAGTTTAAAAACTAAAAGTTTTAAAGCATTTCTGTGACAAAACTAAACCCATGTTTGGTGAGGACTTGCTCCACCTTCATAGTTATTTAATTAAATATAATTGAAAAAAAAATGATGTAACTTCATTATCCAAAGAACTTTAGTTTTTTTAAACACATTTTTTGACCTTAAAATCAAATTAGCAATTACTGAACACACTACAAAATTACTTTTTGGTTCCTTTTCAACATAGCAATCCGAGCTGCATGCATAACATGATCCATGGCTGTGTTTTAATGAAAGGTAACTGCACTGGCTCTTGTTTTCTGCATAGTGTTTTCTGTCTGTAGTGAGCTTTTAACAGGAGGAGGCTCCATTTTGATGCACGGCACTGTTTTGTTTTTAAGTTCAAATAAGGTCATCTGCTGTTGATGGAGAATCTTACTTCCTAGTAACCATAAACTAGCACCATAAGTCCAACAGGGCAAATCTACAGCATGTCATTTAGTAGTCAGAGGATGCTTTCACTGACCTTTTGATTTGTGTTCTTCTGCTGTACAGTGGGGGATATCGATATTGCCTGGTGCAGTGGTCCAACACTTTAAGAAGTGTGTCTTGACTGAGACTGCCTTGAAATTTGAAATTAGTATAAATTTGTCAGTCACTCTTCCCTTAGGCTCACCCTTTCCTTCAGCGGTGTTTTTATTTGTATTTCTCAGGTCCTCTCACTTTAAAGGTACAAGCAAATAACAATTTAGAGAACTTGCGTTCCGTCTTGTGAATGTCCTCTGGACAGCATGAATGACCTGTAAGAGCTCATTGTCCATACCCGAAGCCCTGCCCCTGCGAGTGGGAATCAAAAAACATGTTGACATCTACCTCAATACTATATGGGACCTTTCAAATCAAACAGATTTCCACATTTGCTGAACATATGCATGTTTACGAGGAGATAAACCTTTTTGATTTCATTGACCCCATGACTTTTCCTCTATGGCAAAAATGTGTAGAAAATTTGTGATGTCCAGCTTCAAGTGTAGAGAATGGTACCAACTACCAGGGCAGCTCATACATTGTGGTATTACAGGTCAGTGTAGACAGCTGATGGTTTTACCTTAAAGCAATGGAATAGACCCAAGAGCTTTTGCAGGGTGAATAAGTCAGATGCACTTTAGATTCCCATCCCATGTACACACACACACACACACACACACACACACACACACACACACACACACACACACACACACACACACACACACACACAAACTCACATGCAACCTGACCAACACACAATCAGTAAAATGTTGACATCCTTGTTTTGTGACAGGTATTTCCATTTCCAGCTAAAGGTCACGGAAAACTGAATTCATGGCTTTTCCCTCACGTGTCCACTGCACACCAAAGCCCTCTGTCCATGCCGTGTGTGTGTGCGTGTGTGTGAGGAATCAGAATGATGAGGAGAGGTGATACAGTTGAGAGCCAGGAAAAGGAGCAGTAGAGGATGGAGAGAGAGAGAGAGAGGTGAAATTGCCTCTATGAGAATCCTGTATTTCCATAGTTGCTCTTCAGACACGGAGCCATGTGCAGAGAAACACAAGCACACTCACTAAGAACTCGCGCACACACCGCGCAGCCATAAACCCAGTCAAGCCTCCTCTCTGCGGAGCTGTAGCGCAGCATTCAGCTTTGATACAGCTGGTAATAAGTCATCACAGAGCTGTGAGAGCTGAAGGACCCAGAAAGGTTTATTATTCCCTGTCTTCACACACAGGAGCCTCGCTGACGGCTCAGGATTTACCCGATGACACATGTGTACTGTATGTTCCTGTAGTGGCTACGCAGGAGACATCGTCAGGGTGATTAAGGGTTCAGTTCTGTTCAGTACATTAGTGTCCCACATAATTATATATGTCGGGCCACCAGTTGGGCTGAGCTTGGCACATGGTTGAGAGCAGTGACTGCTTTGTTGTGACATCACAAAGTTCCAGAAGTCCCGACGGCTCGATTTGAGGCTCAGTTTCTGAATACAGGCTGTGTGCATTTCTCTGTGGACTGAGGCTTTGATACTTTCACAGTATTAATATAGAACCTAGACCTGCTTTATAATCAAAATACATGGGAATGTCTCTTAATACAACACAATAATGAAAGGTCCCATACCTTTAATTCTAAGTGTAGTGAGATGTGCAGCAATTTGGCAACTACAGAGAAAGCAAGCTGTCCCTAAGAGAAATGCCACATGTAAATGTAAACCAATCAACTCTAACCAACTGATTAAAAACCTTCTAAATGTCTGCAGTTTCTGTGTTGAATGGAATGTTTTTTAAAAATTTGAGTCGTGGTTGATTCTCTGAGGAAATATGAAACATTTCACCTCCTCAGCTCTTATTTATCACCGTGCCTCTATTCAACAGGATTGTTTCAGGGTCATAGTAAAAAAAAAAAAAGATCTCTCCTTGAAAAAGCCTTGCTGTTCATTCTGTCAGCAAAGACAAACTCTTACCTGATTTTCTTCAATTTTCTAAAGCTGCATTTGAACATTTATACTTTGTAATTTTAAAGTGTTGTTAGCAGGTTGTTAGCCTTTATGCCCCTCACCGGATAATTGTCTTCCCAGCTCTGTAACACACTGCTTGAGCTCTGCTCCCGTACGTGACACCACAACAACAGAAGCACAACATAAAAACAACAGCCAAATTCAGGTGAAAGAATTATACAGAGGATGATAAACCTATGAAATAATAAACATGATGTGGGCATATCTATCAAATATTCTACTCATTACCAGGCTGTAAGTGTGGGAGGGAGACGGCTGTTAATAGCTCACCCACTGTTCCTACAAGCTTTTCAGACTAATTGGGGAATACTGATGAAAGCCTGCTGGATGTGGAGGCATGAAGCGGCGTGTGTGTGTGTTTGTTTCTGTATCCCTGCTTTGTTGAGGACCTGGGCTGTCAGAGTGAAGTGAAATGGGTGCCGATGTTTTTGTAGATGAAGGTTAATTCAGTCCGTCCTTACTTTGAGGTTAAATTACAGATTTGGGTTCAGGTTAAACTGGTCCACAGACAATAGCATCTGAAAATCTCCCAGCCAAGTGGTGGCTTGGCACGCACCAAATGAACAGCAGCACACAGTGCTGAAGTAACACAGACATTTAATTAAGCCACAAAGCAACATGAAAGCAGTTGAACCACCGACAACATATGACAACATTTTGTGTGAATTTGAAGCGATTGATTCTGTTCTCAGTTTTCACTCCATGGTGTCCAGGTATGACCAACTTTGAGTGCTCATTAGTAATGAGCAGTAATTTGTCGGTTCAATACTTTGATCCACAGTGAAGTATCCCAACCCTAAAAACTGGCTCAGACATTCATGTTTCCAGTAGAATGACCCTTAATGACTGTGGTGATTCCTTGAATTTTAATTTAGTGCCACCACCAGCTGAAAATATCCTCTTCACCAGTTCTTCAGTAAACGTGTATAAACTAATATCACTGTCTGGGTTTTTTTAGATCTCACTGTCCTTTACTGTGAATGCGTAAAGAGTAGGACAATGTGCTAACATGCTTGTGACACATGCTAAAAATTAGCATGTTATTATGCTAATAAATGTTCCATGCTAACAAGCTGCATGTAAGATTGACACAGTGGCATGTTAATATTACCACAGCTGAGCTTAAAGCTATAGTATCTAACTTTTTCTAATTAATTGAAATATGCTGAGAGGTGCTCTTAAAGGCCTCTGTGACCCAGACTCATTGAACAGCTTGGCAACAGTGCAGACATATTTCACTCTAAAGTTTATTTCTGACCAATCACAGACAGGGGCAGAGTGGTCCGCTTTCAAGTCTCATGCTATAGTGTTAACTTGATTTCCAGGATTTGCATATTGTAGCTTCAAGCTGACAAAGTCCTCCTCAGACCTCAGGTGGTTATGGGCTGAGTCTGAAAGAGCAGAGCTGTCTCTGACAAGCCAAGCTGAGTGTGAAAGGACACAATACAGCAGGTTTCCTTTCTTTTGTGCAATGAACAGCTTCGATGTGTTTCTTGCACAGCTGCAAACTTTAAGTGATGTCCTAGGAAATATGGCAGTTATCAGACACCTGTGTTTACTGCAGCAGGTGTAAAAGCTGCGGGACAACGGGCCACTTTTTGCTAAAGGTCCCATATCGTATAAAGTGAGATTTCCATATCTTTTTTTGTATGACAGCCTCAGTCCACAGGGAAATGCACACAGCATGTATTCAGGAACTGAGCCTTAAAATGAGCTGTCAGGACCTCTGTAACTTTGTGATGTCACAACAAAGCAGTCACCGCTCTCAGCCAACCTTGCAGGATTTAGTTTCTCTGAGTGTTTGCCTGAAATCTGCTATATTTTTCTTATCTTCTTCAACACTTCAAATAAAACACAGGAAAAGAGTAAAATGTGGGACCTTTAATGGCATTAGATAAAAAGCCAAAAGGCTCAGTGTTTTATTTTTGAATATTATATCTGTTGTAAAGGGGTAGAATTAGGAAATGAATCAAGGTCCTCATAAGGACATAGTGTATGTAGAAGGATGTGAGTGAGTGTGCAGTTAGTGTCAGGTTCATTGCCAGAGGTTCGCCTCTCGACTAATTAAGCAGGTAGGCGGTGCAGATGGTGAAACTGCCAGCACCGGAAGAGCTGATGGCCATTAACGCGACTTCTGCCTCCACTTTAATCTTTCAGAGAGAGAGAGAGAGAGAGAGAGAGAGAGAGAGAGAGAGAGAGAGAGAGAGAGAGAGATCTGTGGAGCTGAAACAGGGAGGGAGAGATGGAGAGTGACCTAGAAATCTGAGAATGGGAGAGAAAGAAATAAAGGTTCAGATTGAGAAAACAGATGTAAAACTGTGAGACGGAGCAACAAGGATGGGAATCTGAGCAAAGAGAGGATGAGGGAGTATGAAAACAAAAAAAGAAAAAAATCAGTAGCTGAAAATAAAATGGGGAAGGAAAAGAAAGAGAATGTGAAAAGATAGTATGAAGAGAACGATCACAAAAGAGGGAAAGGAAATCAGGGCAGACATGAAAACAAAAGAAGAGTCAGTGACTGCCGCCAACAATAAGTTTTAATTTCCCTTCTTTTCATTTTCATTTCACTAAAGTGCGAGATACACACTGACAATCAGTAAGGTGGGGGGGGGGGGGGTGTCAGCTTTTATCTGGGGTGAAAGGCAACCCAGTAGTGCAGTGCTTCACTGAACTGAAGTGTTACACACTTACAGTATCTTGTTGGTTTGTTTGTAATGAAGTAGACACTATTTCCCTCTGAGATAGGAAGTATAAACGAGCATGAAATGGTAATACACCAGTAAAGTACAAGAACCTCAAAATTGTACTCATGAACAGTACTTAGAGTAGATGTCTTAATTACTTTCCAACACTGATGTCAAACCAAATCAAATCAAAAAGAAGTCAAAACATATCTGTACAACAACACATCCTCCACTGCCTCACTGCTCATCACGGAACACCAGTGTTTGGTAACATTAGATCATATATAACATTTTATATTGGTAATGAAATGACAAGCTAACATTTTAAATGAAAGGGCCATGCTATAAGCTAGCCAATATTAGTTAGCTAAACTGTAAGTTAAGGCCAAGGTTAGAAACAAGCAAACATTAGCTTTCATCCGTAGATACTTGACTCAGAAACTAAAAAGGTAAGAAAATGAAGTCAATTTCACAAGCTAGATAGTTAGCTACTGCTGACGGAGTGAGCCTGGCAGAGACGTTCAACCAATGTCAAGGTTGACAAATGGTACGGTCCACTTTAGGGGTGTCTGAAATTGTATTACAAAATTCTACCAGGCATGAATATGAGAAATATATTGTAATATTTACACTTGCAGAAGGATACACATGTTCCAACACCACCAAACTGTCGGGGGGCGGGGTCCAAGTCTTAATCCGGGGGGATCATACCCCCACAATCCCTCCTGTAAATTGAACCTTGCACCCTCTTTGTTTTCCTTTACTGTTCTTTCTTTCACTTTTTTCTCCAGACATATATTTCATTGTACTACTGGAGGCAAAATTTTCTGACTGCCACAAACATCTGAAACAGCATGGGGTTAGGGTAATCAAGTGTATAATATACGCTGTGCAAGTGTTCATTAGTTTATGTACCCTTTTATGCCTCTTAGAGTAATTAATAAAGTCAGTCAACGTTAAAATGAAAAATAATCTTCTTGTGTTGAGGGCGAGGCTTTGAGCAGTGTCAGTCGCCCTCGGTGCTGTGATCCTCATTTCTCTGCCAGAGAGACAAGAAACTGCAAAGTCTAAATATATAAAGAGAAAAAAAATGACATTCAGGTCTTTGCTCGGTGCCTTTTCCCATCTCTGATATCAGGTGTCCTTTCATGTGTGTGCAGCAGACATGATCGGCTCCCCTTCTTCTCTTGAAAAGCTGTGAGCGTGTTGGTTCAGTGCAGCTTGATTGGTTTGCAGTAGCTCATTTCTCAGCCGGGCTCTCGCAGGATATTTGCAGTGTTCAGAATTTCTGAGTCCTTTTGAGCCCCGTGTGCCGTCAGCCGCTGCTTCTGCCGCCTGCCCAGGAAATTGAAGCCTTCATTTTCCCCAAAGAGTCGGGTTTTGGCTTTTTTTTTTTAACAATCGTAGGTCAGTGAGAATCACATCCTCCCCTGCAGATTCAGTCTCACACTGGATGCATTTTCTCTCTTAGCTTGTTAGGTTTGCAAGTTTGTTTCTGTTATGCAGCCACCATGCCAGTCTGAGGATTTGTGGATGTTTTCCAGTCATCTGCTTGGGTTCCGTGACCCTTATTCGACATCCAGCAAACAGCACATTCACACTAACAGCTACAAACCTGCAGACACAAGCGCCTCAGTTTTTTCAGAGGGTAGAAATTATCAGTAAGAGTGTCTTGATTAAAATAAAGAGAAAACATAAACTGCTTAACTCCAGACTCCCTCTGCAAATCCTCAAACTCAGCAGCACCTTCAAACTCAAACAGCACACAGGATCAGGTGCACATCCTTAGGCCTAGTCTGCCACGCCATGGATCAGCACATCCAGGCCCCCAACCCAACCTGCCGCCAGCTTGCAATGCACCCTGACCCGATGAGTATCCCTGCAGGTGGTGAGCCCACAGGGTGAAATGAAAGTTGCTGTGGACACAAGAGGAGAGTGGGTTATTTTTAAAGAAAAGGTGCAGCTTGTCCCTCAGATAAAGCCAAACTAAAAGTAGCCGTCTCTCATTGATATTATCAGATTGAATTTAATAGAAGCTTTAGCAGGAAGTTGTGGCAAAGCAGAACCACAGTGTTTTTTTCACTAATCTTCAAGTGAAAAGACACAGTCAAAGCTGATGAGATATAAAACTCAAATAATGAAGTGAAAGATGCTGTAAATCCACAGAGCTGCAGAATCAGATGATAATTCTCTGGGTTCATCAATACAAATAACAGCTTCCACACTGCACATTTTATCATTATTAATATAAAACTATCGATTAGTGCAGTTTGAAAACAGCCTAAATTTCTGTGGTGCTTCAGTTTAATTCAGTGGAAAGAGGCTGAGGTTGGTTCAGTGCTTTTGTGTGTTTGTCTCCTATCAGTGCAGATCTGTCTGCTCCTGTTCACCTGATAGAGGCAGGACACATTCTTAGATTCTTCTGACCCATTATCACACTCAGATTACATACAGCCACAGTCCAGAGATACACAAACCGGCCAGGCCCATAACCTGCACCCACTTGACTAGTTGCTCTGCATTACGAGGTAAATGTCCTCCTGGGATGATCGTAAACTGATAACCAATGAATAGGCAAATAAACAAGTGTATTATGAAGCACCACGGGCAGTTTTCTTCAGTTGTTTGATATCAGAATTAGAAGTTTGGCGTTTATATGCAGGACAGTGGAAACCATCCTTTTGCAGTGTATTCTGAGGATATTAAATCATCTGCTGCTGGTTTACTGAAGTTTCTTACTTTGGTGAAAATAAAGTTGTGTTCAGGAGGCTGACAGCGGCCTATAAAACATGACACGCCAGCGCCCGCCCTCACAGCAGCCGCTCGGCGCCACTGCATGGTAATTTAAAGAGCGATGGCACAAGCATGAGGCAGCACTAACATGATAATGCTCAGACTCAGAGGGAGCAGCTGCCTGCGTGAAACTTTACTCGGACAGAGGATACACTTTTTAATTTCAGCCCTCAGCAGATCAGCACCACCCTTCATTAACCTGCCCCGACCTGCTCATTAATTCACATTCCTGGGCTAATTGGGCGGCGGTGTGTGTAATGGGTGCTGTATTCTTGTCCTCTCCGTGTAGAGCGGGAAAGAAATGATGAGCAGACGTGACGTCGGGGTTATCCGGTCTTTGTCAGCAGGATGGACATGAGCCACATGTGGGGAATGAATATTGTTTTCTGAAAGGATGAAAAGCCAATTACATTAAGGAAGCGAGGGTCACCTGTATGAGAAGCACGGATGTGCTGACACAAAGGGCGAAGAGGCTCGAGCTCTTTGGTTGAAGTGTTAAAAGTGTATGGTCTTATTATTGTTGTCATGGCAGCTGGTGCTGCTGTTGCTCTAATGACTGTGAGAAAGTTCATGTTTAACAAGCCATGGCATCATCATTTTCACTCTGCATCTACTTCAGAGACCGAGTGAGGAAACTTTTCTCCATCTTCCTCTTTGTAAGAAAGTGAACAGGATGTAAGTTCTTTGCATCGGTGAGTCACTGCAGTTTTCACGAGTTTGCCCTACACAAAAGGTCAAATGTACAGTTTGTTCTTAAGTTGTTTCTCATTGTGAAATAATTAGAGCGCCCACACAGACATTATTTCTGTTTGTCTTACATTGGCAGCGTGTTGGTAGCGTTGGACAGGTGTAAATTACAAATTACTATTTTATACAAACACTGTTGAAACTGCTGTTTTTTGCATTGAATATGTTGGAGCACATAATTGCTACATTACAACAGATGAATTGTTGTGGTGAAGTACACCATGTGTTTTTTTTTTTTCATGCTGGGATATATCGTCTCACATAACAAAATGGGAAATTAAAAACAACTATTACTACTAATGGTTTGCCTATACCAACCAGCCAAGTTGCAGGAAACATGGTCATAACCTCTCCTTCAGTCTCCCCATCAGTCCTCCAGTCTCCTCCTTCAACAGCCACAAGTGTTTCCTCAGAACAGTTTGATGTCACAGTGAAGTTGACCGTTGACCATGTGGATAGAAGAAATCATTGTAACTGTCCACCCTACGTGTGTGAGTGGTGGAACGTAGATTGACAGCCAGCCACTCCATTCAGTAATGATATGAGTCAGAAGTTAACGTCTCAGCTCTTCATTTTAATGACTTTACTGTTGCAGTCACATTAAAATGGAATGAAACTATGAAGAAAAGAAATAACACAAAAACACAAATGACTGCCTTTTTACAGAAATAGCATATGAAGCGATCTAATGATACAATCAGTGCTATAAACATATTCATCTAAACTTAAAGAAACACATCTACTATAATGAAACATAGGGCGAAGTGCAGAAACAGTTCACTCAAACTCAGTGCTACTGTGAATCCTTTTCAACACATATGATGACTGCTTAAACACAGTTACATGTAGGTGACCTAAACATTCACAAAGGCTAGATGCTACATAGAAGGTTATGTGAGGTCACAGTGACCTTGATCTTTGACCCCTAAAATTTAATTCTTGAGTTCAAATGGACATTTGTGCCACATTTGAAGTGGTTCTCCTGAGGAGTTACAGGGATGCTGTGTTCACAAGGCCAAAATGTGTTTGAAGAGGTCCCTGTGACTTTGACCTCTGACACTTGACCATCAAATTGTAATCAGTTTGCACTTACGAGAATGGGATGGATGGACAACCTGCAAACATTTGTCCTCTGGCTACTGCTAGCACAGAGGCATAAAAAAGAGTCAGTGCTCCTCCTGACGCTGTGACTCGTTACATGCAGACACACATTCACAGACACACATTCACACACACACACACACACACACACACACACACACTGTTGCAAACACTCGCCCCTTTTCAGACTCAGTAAGTCTTCAACTCAAAGCATTTTCACAAGTTACCGTTAAGCAAAAGCTGCTGCTTCTGCTACATTTTTTAAACCTTCATATGCTGCACGGCTCCACTTCGCTGAGCCGCTAATTCCTTAAACGGTATTTTTATTCCCCGACCTAAAGGAGGAATCATTAAAGACTCAATCAGGGTGTGGCACCAGTGTCAGTAGCAGCTCTGTACACACTGACACTGGATTTGCTGGTGGAAAATGTTTAGCAGCCTTCTGCTTCTTCATCCTAATACAGAACCACAGTCCTTTAGAAGAGCTGCTCATGCTCACCTCTTCTCTAATCTGCTCTATGAGCTGCATTAATATCAATTTCAGACACATAGCTGAATGTATTGTAGGGAACACAGCACTGACAGTTTGGTGATGTGGTGAGTTAAATGCAGAGTCATAAAAAAGTAGAAAACATCAATTAAAACTTGTTCCTGAAAGACATTAGTGCCACTAATTTGAGGATGGTATTGTTACACCTCAGTAAGCTCGACTGATCACGTGGTTCTGTTGAGGTTCTACATTGTCCAGATCAGGGTTGGGACCTTGGTTGGAGTTAGTCTGCAACAGGGCTGAGGTGCTCACAACAGAAACGTCTGGTTTACAGTTGTTGCTCATGAAGGTTTTGGTGTTTTATCAAATCAGCACTGTCTCCCATCAGGACTATCACAGCTGGAAGTTAAGCAGGATTCAAAATAATTAAATGACTCAGGCTCCAACATCAGTCATTTTAGATGTGCAACATTTTCTGTTCTGTTCTGTTGTTTTGTGCAGTAAATGTGAATCTGCAGCACTGCCAATGCATCATTTCATTTTGTGTTGTACTTATGAATATGTGCTGAAGTTCTGTACATGCATCAGTTTCAACAAGATACAGATTTTTATTGATCTTCCTACAGGCGGAGTTTCAACCTACACCAGACTTCAAGGATAAAAATCCAAATTCATATATATTCTGGATCTAACACTAAAATTAAATCCGTCTTCAGTGAACTGTCTGTCTGACAGTGCTTAATGTTACACTTTATAGAATGGCCATTCTGCCCTCTTGGCATTTATTTTCAAATGTTTACCTTTACTTCAGTGCCACCTGACTGCCAATTCAACAAAGAAAAATGGACAAAAGCAATTTGCAAACAACGACTTTGTAGTTTTGGACTGTTTCTTTGAATTTGGTCTTCTTGATAACAAAAATCACAATAACACAAATAACAATTTTTTTTTTTTTGGTTTAAATCACAAAAACTAAACTGACTGAAAGTACACGGACCACTCTGAACATTACTGCTGGAGCTGCAGCGTATTTAGAGTCTTCTTGTACTGCATCATCCACCTTTAGAGTGAAATCAGTCACTTGTGCTTTTCTCTCTCTACCTGAAGTCACTCAGTTTACTGTTCATCACTTTAGCTCCTCACGTTCTGTGTTATCATCAACTTGTTTTCCTCCATCATGTCTATTACAACTATGAGAACTTCCAGGTGAAGTGTTTAGAGAAACATCGAGGCCACAGTGTTCATTCAGGGTTTATAGTAAATATAGCAGCATCAACACCAGGGTGATGTCGCTGCAGGTGAGGAATTGGTGTCTCACTTTTTTAAATATTACGCCGCCAGCTGTAACTTTGCTGAACAATTTAACATGAAAACACAACAAAAGTCACACACAGCACAACCTCAGCTGAAACGAGGGCTCAGAGAGTTGAGACGACCTCCAGAGCTCCATGAAAACTTCATTTATGAAGGATTTTTTTTTTGAGGAATTTGTGCTGATCCTGTCCCTGGGTTCTTCCCAGTTCTGCACCTTTTCCTCTCAGTAATGAAACGATGACTGTAGGAGATCTGTGCGCTGATCCCACATCAGCACTCGCCTAATTGGGGAAACTTGGGAAATAATGATATGGGCTTGGGAGGAGATGATCAGCTTAGAGGCGGGCCATCCCTCACCTGCTGACTGTATCTTTCTACCTCCTCATCTCAGGTGATTAGAGAAATCCCCGGACCCTGTCAGAAACTCCGAATCAGCACACTCATACACTGAGGTAAGTGCGTGTGTGTGTGTTTCAGTCTGTAATATGTGCATGCATGAAGCTTGATGTGTGTGTTTGTTCCTATAGTGCATGTCTGCTTGAGTGTTACTGCCCTAACAGGACAAAATAGTCCATTTGTCAGGGACTACATTCAGCTGCGGATTCATACATTTTTGGTGCTGTAGTGAATATTTCTGGCAGCGGGGCGGTCTATGTGGGACACTCAAAATAAACTACAGTGTGTGTGTTTTTACGGTAATGAAGGAACATGTCACCCAGTGCAACAGTGTGACTCACTGATGTGTTTTTAATAGTTGCTGAACAACAATGGAGCTCTGTGGCTCAGGGGAATAAGATACACAGACAACACTTAGCAGGATCAGCTCAGTGTTTTTTTTTTGGATGTTTCATGGGATTTGTTGACAGAAAGGAAAATATCTCCCGCTTCATACTTTAAAAGAAGTTCATCTCAAAGACTTTCAGTCTCACAAAAAGTAGTAAAAAAAATAACTTTTTTTAAAAACTTTTTTTGGTGTGTTTGATTCTTACTTGTTAAGGAATTCTTTGATACTTTTATTATATTATTCGAATGAATATCCCACAGCAGTCAATGAAATGAGTGTGCACCTAATAAGTATAGTTTTGCACACTTATGCTCTGGACTGCACTGATATAGTACTTTTCAAGGAAGCTCCATTCACTCATTCACACAGCGATTTTTTTCCCATCATACACACACATTCACACAATGACGATACCTCAGGGTTCAGTATCTGGAGGAGCCGGGAATCAAACCACCGACCTTCCAATTATTGGACCACCCCCTCTACCTCTTCAGCCCACGAGTAATCTGAGGCTGTGACAAGTCAGCAGTAGATGTCAAACACAGTGGGAGCCAGACTACCTCTGGAGGTAACATACAGTTTTCCTTACCCGGATAAAGTGCACGGATAGAGGTGTAAACGTGGTGTTGGGACCATCTCCACACATTTGATGTCAACACTTTTAATGAACAAGCAAGGCAAAGCTTCACACTAACATCAACACACTGGTGTGAATCCCCAGGCTGACAAACACCAGAATCTCACTTGAAGCACTGAAGAAGTGTTAAAAAAAATTTCCACTAACTGTAGTTGTGAGATACATTTACTGAAAGAAAAATTGAAATATAAGTATTGTGTAACATAAAGTAGAGTTATAGTATACAGTACTGAAAGGTCCCATATTTCAATATTTACTGTTTTACTTGAAGTGTCGATTTTCATCAGAAGATATATTTGTGGTTTTAAGAACCAAAAACCATCTCAGCATAGTTTTGCATCTCCTCTCACAGACTTCTCTCTGTAGCTCTAGTAACAACAAGTCAGTTTTCTGAGTGATCCAATAAAAATCAACAGATTCATGTAAAAACTCAGAGAAACCAAATCCTGCAAGGTTGGATGGTAGGTCCAGGTGGACAGGGTTTGGGGCGTGGCTGAGAGTGGTGATTGCTTTGTTGTGACATCACAAAGTCACAGAAGTCCTGACGGCTGGTTTTAAGGCTCAGTTTCTGAATACAGGCTGTGTGCATTTCTCTGTGGACTGAGGTTTTGATACTTTCACTGTATTAATATAGAACCTAGACCTGCTTTATAATCACAAACACATGGACATCTACCTTTAGACTGTGTGGAGCTTTAAGTAAATGCAATGAATTTCTTTCTTACACTAGTGAGAAAAAGCACAGGTGCCTCCTGTAGTCAGGCCTCCACAGCATCTGCTTCAGTGTGAAGGAAGCCTCTTCCTGTTGGCTCTGCTTCAGTCGGGTGAATAATACGAAGGCACAGAGCAGTCAGTTACATTCTGGCACGTACTGTCATGTTACGGGAGCAGTTCAACTGATTTCACAGGTGCTTCCTAAAGCAAGAAAACAGAAAATGGCTTTTTAAAATCAAATCGAAGTGTGCAGAGAGGCTATGCCAGGAACAATAACAAACACTGTCTTGTTACCAGACTTGTCGACTCACAAGTACACATTTGGCTTCCTCTGCTGCCAGCGGAGAGAAAAAAAAAAAGGAATGACTTTGACTATTAGGAAGGAAAGAGTGGTTTAGCAGCGAGTGTGTCAGCTTCAGCTTGCATGTACTCGGCATTTGTACAGAAGCATCTCAGCGTCTTCATTTGTTTGGTCGCTATCTCCCCTCTGCTGGAAGAAGTGAACGATAAGAGGCTGCTTAGATTATATTTCAGTCTGAGGACAGAGACGCAGGTCAGGTTTGGGTCAGGCGAGCCCCCCAGTCCATCTGAGGATTAGTTCTGTCCCAAAGAGACTGTGAATGTAAGCAGAGATCTCTCCTGTGTTCCTGTATCAGCCATAGACCAAGAGAACAATATCAATGCCAACAGTTCACTTCAATATATACAGTATTAGGTAATAACCTGGCCAGTAAAAAAGAATGTGAAGCTGTGGTTTCACACATCAGACTCATTTTTTGTATTTTATTTTCTTCTTTTTTTAAAGATCTGATCGTATTCAAACAGATTTTAATTAATTTGAATTAAATGGAGTGAAACAATAATTCAGGCAGGGGAGCTGACTCCATCCTGGATCACCCTGTTCACACAAACCACCTGACAGGTAATTATCTAGGCCAGTGCTTCCCAACCTGTGGGCTGTGAAGATACTGCAAGTGGGCCACAAATCATTCGCAAAACCAGTACAATTTGGGTGAAAAGATGATCTCAGTCTGATTGCACGCTAAAGAAAAATGACACCCAAAAACTGGAGAATCTAAATGGATAGCAACAGGACGAGTTAAAAGGAGAGAGAGTCCAGAGATATAGTGAACTGACAAGTGATATTGTTTGGCCTCTGTATTTTTACGGGTTTGGATGTGAGCTGGCAGCATTTTTGAGAATTTTAAGGGGGGGGGCATGAGTTAGAAAAGGTCAGGAACCACCTTTAGACCCCATCTGTTGATGTAGGAGGTAAATGTGGCCCCTATCTTCATCTGGGAGGAAAAATATCCATTACAAAATACAAACATTTTATACTGACCAACAAGTGTGAAAAAAATATGTTCATAAATAAATCTAAATACTTTGTGTGTGTTAAATGTGTAAATGGTGTTTTTAATTATTAAAACAAGACCTGAAAACGAGCTACTGTGAAAAAACAGGCCGTGGTGAACATGAGCTGCAGTTGTATGTCGTGCTGTAGCAGCCAGCAACAGCAGCATGAAACGGCCTTAATTCATTTGTGCTTTCAGCGCTGTCACAACAGCTCAGTGTGACCAGTCTGTTCCTGCAACGCTACACTGAGGGGGTTTTACCACAACATAATACAATGAGACATGCTGTGTTCTCATGTCATGCCAGACAAGGATCTAAACCTGCAACAGAAACATCTTAAAGAGGACTTGTGGTGGCCTTACAAAAAGTCGGACATCCTCCTGCCTGCTGTCGGTTTTTAACCTGGAAGTTGACAGAATCGTTCTGATAAGGAAGCAGAGTTACTCCAACTTATGAAGAAAATTCAACGTCTTTTTTTTGAGGACTAGATGCAGAGAAAATGAGGACTTGTTACCCAGTGTGTACAACCGTACCGTGAATCTGCAAAGTTTGAGACAGAGCATTTGCAGAATTCTTCATGTTCCAGCTTAATGTATCTAAGATGAGCAGCAGACATTCGGCTAAAGACACAAAAATTCATTCACATTTCTTTCATTCCAGGGATGTAAATATTGACAAGTCCCTCCTATATTAAGGAGTCACCTTATGTCTGTGGTTTTTAAGTTTGCATATGAGTGTGAACTGCAGCATCCATACTTCTATCTTTTTTTTTTTTTTTTAATTTAGCTTTATTTTACAGGAAGTTGACTGAGGGCTCTTGGTCTTCTCTCGTAAGAACCTGCTTCATATTTCATCAGTTTCCACACTTTTATTAAGTGTTTTGACAGTGAACATGTTTCTTTGAGCACTTTGTGATTGATTGCTCCTTGTGTGTGTCTGGTGTTAGGGTGCTGATGATTCTGGAGAGAGGTACAGTGGACTGCTGGGAGAGAGAGAGAGAGAGAGAGAGCGCAGAGACAGTTGTGAGGGACTTTGGAAAAAAGAAAAGATGGCGGGGGAAAGAACAGACAAGACGCTGACTGACAGTGTGTCTGCCTGAGGTCACGATTACCAGGCGTTGCGTTAGGAAACACACATCGCAGCTCTGACTGCACCACAGGAGCAGGAGCTGCCAAAAATCTTCTGCATGAGCTGCAGGTTGATGGATCAAATTGATGATTTTTTATCCCCCCTCACTACCTGAAGTAAACAATTTTTTTGGGATGTTTTCATGCTGTCCAATCAGCCTGGACACCAACCCCCCACCCCCCACCAGAGTGTGACGCATGAAGAAGCAAACACTCACGGCAGCGTTTCCATCAGTGGAGCTGGTTGGCAAATTCATCGTGAATTCAGAGAAGCATAGATTTTTCAGAACATCAGACAAAAGAAAAAAAAAAGCATTAAAGCTTCTTTGAGCTCTTTGAACTGATATCAGAAATGTACTGAAGTCCTAATTTCACAGGTAATGCAGGTGACAGATGTGGAAAATCTCTCAACTTTCCACATTTGTTTTGTGTTTTAAAATAAAGGCCCGCTGGTGATTTCTTGACTCAAAAGTGATTTAATTCAATAACAGATGCAGAATTTAAAAGCACCCCAGTGGCTGAGGGAGCTTTCACACCTGCGCTCTTTATTCTTTAAATTGAACCCTGGTTCACTTTCCCACTTGGTGCGATTGGTTTGGGCAGGTGTGAAAACAGTAATCGCACTCGGGTGCAGACCCAAACATTCGCTCTGTGGCCCTTTGGTTCAGGTGGTCGGAGTCCGGTCCCAAACGAACTCTGGAGTGGTTTGTTTTTGGTGTGAAAGAGTTCTGAACTCGATCCGACCCCACCAGCAGCTGAACGCACAGATTTGAGCTGGACGGTCAGACCTGATGTTAGCAGGTTATTGTAACGTCTCACAGCAGCGCGTCCTCACAGAGTCACAACCTGTACACCATCATGACCACGTACTGAAGCGAATCTATGTTCTGTGTTGGACATTTGCTGTTGAGAATATTTGTGACAGAATATTTTGTATATGAGACACACTGTGAATCACAGGACTCACAGCTCCTCACGAGTCCAAACGTTTGGACCTGATCCAAAACCTCCCTGAAACAGATGTTCATAATGTATTTTTAAAAACATGGGCCAGCTCTGAAAGGCAACCAAGGACAGTCAGACCTGGTCTGACAGAGACCTGAGGATAGGCCCGAATAGAGAGAGAAAATGGTTATTTAAAAAAAGTAAGTCACAGAAAGAAGCGTCTGTTTCCAGGGGTCAAAAGTTAGAAGAAAGAGCAGCTAGCTGAGATCTATTTGAGTTTAGCTTCATAAAAAACCCAGTTTTGTTTTGATAATGTCATGACAGACTGTGGAGGAAAAGAGCAGCAAGAGTTGAAAAGATGGGAGTTACGGGGGGGGGGGGGGGGGGATTAAAATGTGTAGAGGAGGAAAAGCAGAGGTGGGCAGGCAGAACAGAGGGAGAGGGGCGTATGACGGCTTGGAAGGTTTCCAAAGGCTCCCGGCGGCGATCCAGCTGCTTCTGAAGGCCACTCCGAAAAGAGAGTGTAAAGTGAAATATGGGGAGAGAGAGAGAGAGGGATATAGAGAAAGATGCTCAGCCAGGACACAGGGGGATGCAGGGAAATGCTGTTTCTGAGGAAAAAGGCAACAAAGGGGAAACAAAAGCAAAGACTCAAGCTCCAAACCCTCACTGCTGCCGCTACGGATGAACAGAAAATACTAAATCATTTAAATTAAGCACCACAACATTCTGTTGGTTCAACTGGGAAACACTCAACTTGCATTTTGTGAGGATCTAATCAAATTGAAAGTACCCCAGACATCTCTGATGTTCATGTAAAACATTTACACATAATTAATTAAACTGTGTAAGAATTGTGTGCCTGCGCACAGTCATTTTAAGCTCTGATTTTACAGTTTACAGTCACTTCTTAAATCAGCAAAGTTTGTCCTGGAGTTTGGTTGGTGAAAGGAAGTGCTGCCAAGTATCTAGAGGAAAAATGTGATTTCCCACAGGTCCAAAATGATCAGGGGGACTCTTATCTTCACCAGAATATGGCGACTCATCTGCGCCAGAGTTTCGACTTCATATTCTCAGGGGATTAAAATCAGCAATTTTCCCACAAGGTAATAATTATTATTCTTGTGGGACTTGAGGGAGCATGTTAGGGAATGTTCCAGTCTGGACCTTATTTACTGATAAAGATTTACAAGGTGTTTTCTTAAAGCTTGATTCCAGCAACACTTTTTACATATTTATATCTTCCACTGCAGCAGAGACCTGGAGCTTGTTCACGTGTGATCAGACACTGTCACTGTCAAAACCAGACTGAAAAGGTCGAGGAATTGATTTTGAAGTAACTTGGAGATTTAACTGTGTGCATCCCGTATTCTAAATTCATAGATACTGCATCATGAATAAGACGCTTAATGATTTGTGATGAGACAGAGCTTACACATGTACCTGAAGGTTAACTTTGTGCATTGGAAGTTAGCCTCTAATTGAGCACTTCTTGCATCTGACACAATAATAGAAGCAGCATCAGCAGATTATCCAACTGTCATCATCAAGTCACCTTTGTCCCAATTAGAAATTCTAACTACAGGAAATACTTAGAATAAATGTTTACAGACATGGGAATGGGGACAAAACATATCATTTCATACATAGTTTGTACATATTCTCCATCACTGTCAAATGCACTGTAAGTCCAAAGCAGCCATGTATACTCTACATAGCAAACATGTCTTCCAGAAATTTTGTTTAACATGGTTTTCCCACATAAAAAGTGAAAAAAAGGAAAACTGTGGCTGTAAGCTGATCTCCACTTACTTCCTCTTTGAGAAATCTGGATCAGGCCTTGGCCCCGCCCACCATTTGCTTGCCTCAGTCAGATCCAGACTCAGATGAGGAGTCTGTTAAGACCAGAGACTAGCAGATGTATCAGAATGGTTAGCATCTTTATATTGATTGTTAGCTTGTAACTGGCAGTGGCTGACACAGTCTTAGTGGTTGCCCTAATGCAAACTCTCACTCTCTGTACTGACAAGGTTTCAAGTGCATTTAGCCCCGTCCCCCATCCTCATAAATTGATTGGTGCCTCAGGTTATATGACCTATGAAACCCTGGCTGCCTGAATCCGTTTTTATGAGACTGTCATTGGTTCATTGCAGGTGGAAATATAGCAAGGTTAAATTTAATAAGGTTAAACTCTTGATTGTCATTGGAGGGGGTCCTCTTTCTGAGAGAGCATTATGTGGCCTCCATATTGTTGTGGGCTTAGAGGTGGGCCACCAATGTTTTTGAAATTTTCAAGTGGGCCATGAGTTAGAAAAGGTTGGAAACTGCTGTTTTAGGGAAAGATGGTGGACACTCTGTGTTTTTAAATCAGGATCATAATTGGGACGTAATTACATTTTTGAAATTAATTCGGTTTAGTTGTATAAAAACTTCTAGGAGACAAGGTTGTACATAAACAACCACTGTATTGATATAAGTAAGTTATTACATTGCCAGTATAATGTTTATTCCAGCAGTCTCTACCACACACCCTCTTTACAGAGGCAGTTTAACCTGTGGGGACATATTTGATTCATTGAAGACTGCATCACAGTTACTGTTGTTGCCCTCCACACCAAGTTCAGTGTAGTTACACAATTTGAATCTTGTGCTGGAAAGGCGGCCTCTGCCAGTAACAGAGAAAACTACACTGTAGAGTTATTTAGAGGATGCAGACTCTTTGAATGGTTAATACTGAAAAACACTGACCATAAATACAATCAGATCTTGAGGATTATTAGTGAGAAGAGATTAGTTCTCAGTTATCTCCCTGTGCAGGTGATGCAGCCAGACACCAAATTAATCTGTGATATTTCTCAAGGTGACACTTTGTTCACAGAGCTTTTCAGAGACATGCTGTAAATGTAGAAGGATAAAATGTCGAGATCATCTTAGACTGAAGATGCTTTCAAGAGGAGGATACTTGTCCTCCCACCTGCTCTTTTCACACTCCTCTCTCCTTCCTGTAAAGCAGAGATGTTGTTAAAAATATCCAGTAAACTCTATCTGCTCATCTCCGGCCTGACAAAGGAGTGAAATCAAAGCCTGTTGGCATTTTAAAACGCTCCCTGTCACTTCTCGCAGAATAATGGTTGCAGGAAATATCCTCCCATGAGGCCTTATGATAATAGGCCCATATGTGGCGGCCACGGTGATGGTAATTAATTGCTACACAAAACTTGTGAGGTTGCTCTGTGGAGTACAGTGACCTCCAGACATGAGTGCAATGACACAGTGGGGTTTTTATGGAGTGGAGAGCACCGTCAGGGGACGACTGGGAGGGAGAGGGAGTAGGGGGCAGATTAGTTAGCATTTTGATCTTTCCCATAAGGCACCAGCTCATCGCCTCGTTCTTTTTGTCACCAGATTAGAGAATTTAAATGCAGTGGGAGGTCAGTGAGGGATTTACTGCATAGTACTGTTGACCAGACTCTGTGACCATCTCTGAATCTTCTCTGTGGTCATGTCGTCGGCTGAAATATGAAGAGGCCTGGCAGGAGAGAGAGGAGGGGGGAGAAGGTAAAAGAGACCAGAGAGGACGGTGGCAAAGGACAGGAAGAAATGGAAAGAGAAACAAAAAATGGAGGTGAGGAAACGTAGAAGAGGAGGGAAGGGAGTGAGCCGGTCAGTGAGAGAACGGGAGGGAAAGGAGGAGAAGAGATTGGAGGAAGGTGGGAGGGGACAGGTGGAGAAAACAGGAGGGGAGGGAGGAAAAGACAGCAAGGCGATGAGGCGGGGTGAAAGGAGAGGAAGGGAGAAGGTAAGAGAGTGGGGAGGAGGGAGATGTGAAGTGGAGAGAAATCGTGAGAGTGAAAGAGTCCACGATGACGGGTCAGGTAAAAAAAAAAAAAAAAAAAAAAAAGGAAAAAAGCGAGAGAGAGGCAGAGCGTTGTGAGATGCATTCAGACAAGCGGAGGGAAAGATGAGAGGAGGGAGACTTTTGATGGTGACAAATGAAAGCGAGGGAGCGCAGGATGAAGTGAAGCAAAGATAGGTGATGTTAGAAGCCAGCAGGGTTGTTGTGAGTCAACAACAGCGAAACCAATGAACCTGCTTCAAGCTCAAGAGATAAATTTGTGTGTAATTCATCGCTTTGCATGAAGGATTTTGGAGTCCTTTTATCGCCACATTTCGGGGAACTTGATAATCCTGAAGCACCAGCAAGTCACTCAATAACCAAAAAGCTGGACCAGCATCTGCATCATTACCTCTGTTCTCTTTGGCTGCCCTCACCAAAAAAACTAAGAGCCCATGAGAATCATGAGAAGTTTCAGAATCTGGGCTGGAAACAGTTGCTCCTGGTACAGCCTTGGCAAAGATCTTACCCCATATCCCCAGGAAGGAACGTTGGAACAGGACACAGGTAACGGGACCAGCTGACCCAGACTGGAATGAGTTGTCCAACTTGTTCCGCTGATTAATCCAAATCATAACTGGTCCAACAATCATAATCAAGTCTGGCCTTTAAACTGGTTAAAGGGCATTTTGGGAAATATGCTTATTTTGCATTCTCAATGAGAGTTAGATCAACACCACTCTCTTATCTGTACATGTCACACTGAGCACGAAGTTGATCATCCCAGCAGTGCTTCAAAACAGCAGCTCACAAACCAGTGGGGGATGTCACGGTGGGCTGCCACTTTTATAAATCTTGTATGTGCATTACTCACGGGTAATGTATTTGGGTCCCACAAATGCTAAACATGAAGCTACTATCAGCAGCTGGTTAACACGAGAGACTTGGTTATTGAGAGATTAAAAAAACAAGGTACAGCGTGTTGATTAGTGAGCTCTAGAGGTGGTGGTAGGTGGGTTGTGCTAGCCAGGCTTTGTACAAAGCTAAGCTCTCCATCCTCTGGCTTCAGCTTCATGCTTACTGCACAGACATGAGAGGGTTTTAGTCCTGCTCATGTAACTTGGAAGAAAATCCCACAAGCCCATCCCCAAAATGTGGAACCGTTGCTCTAACCTTCAGCTGGACAGACCCTCGCTATGAATGAGTGGATTTGTATGAAGCTGACACAGGTCAGTGATTCGTTTTCTCAACAAGACTAAATTCTGGAACACATCAAGGCCTGCCCACATGTGAGGAGGAGGGTTGACATGATGAATCACCTCTGAAAAACCTGAATGGAAAACTTAATGAATGACCAGCCATTATTTTGTGAGTTATAATAAACTTGTACGCAACCAAAGTCCTTGCTGAAATCTGGTAAACTTGACGTCACCACTAAAAATAGATCCAACTGTAATAGGTCCAAGACGTAACAGACGTTACCTTTTGAAGTCAGTTCAGTTGCTGAGTCATACTTCATTTTCTAAATGATCCTGCTGGAGCTGGTGCAGTTTCCCATTTTGAAAAGCGGAAGCAAAGACCAGCAATGACAAATCCGGCAAGGTTGTGTGTTTGTGCAATCAGGTGTAGGGAGCATTTCGTGTTGGGGTTTGACTTTTGGAAAGCAGACTCTGTCTTTCATCTTTTACTGAGTAGAATGATTTTGTTATATTGTTGATGTGACATATTGTTGATGATGTTTCAACACTTGCAATATCCTCAATCCCTTAAACTGAGCCTTTAATTGTTCAACACCAGCAGATACAGTAAGATGTATAAATGTGTCTTGTTGTGATACTATAAAACAGTGAGGTGCTCAGTCAGGAAAGACACAGCTATAGTGCTGCTGGGTGCCAAACCGTTGGCATAGCAACCTGATTGTCTTCGACCACGTCTTGATCCCTCGAGACAGAACAAAGAGCGGAGATCTCAGAAGACTTTGATGCAGAGTGAGTCAGGAGTTGCCCAAAGAATCTGACTAAACCTGGTCCTGCTGAGTGCTTAAAAAAATCATTCCTTTTATTCCTTTATTCCTTTTATATGAAGTGTGGAGGGTTTGACTGGAGAGACTACAGACTTTTAGCTCTTAATTACAGTCAATTAATTTTAAAAAAGTGATTAAAGGGGGACTTTACAGATTTTCCACATACAGATTAGTTTATGGAGGAGCTTTGGCAAATAACCCAGATGATGTCACAGTGATGTCATCAGGGTTATCACAAATTGGGGATGACACTTACCTGCAGTACAAACTGAGGGTGTGGGTTTTTTAAAATGTGCTCATTTACCAGACAGGGAGGATATACTGAAAGATGCTAATGAGCTGCATTATGGGAAGTGTAGTATCCAGTGTTTTTGGGTGTTGACACATACAAGGTAATAAAAGTCATCTTACCTTGGCCTCTGCTTTGCTACATTCGTCTCTCACAAGCCTTTTAGGTCTCTCTTGTTATGCAAAACATTAGAAGACTAAATGTTATACAAGTGCAAGACTAATTTTCTTTCCTTTTCCTTATTGATTTGCACATATAAAAGCCTAACTAGGGACAGGAGTAGAGAATTAGCAGTATAAACTATAAACTGTGTGTGGCACATTAGTTTCACGATCTGTTCTGGAACTATGTTAAATTGCATTGTCCCTAACAAAAATATAAAATAATTCTGTGAATTAGTCTGTCTTAGTTAGAATAGAACAGAATTCATTTAAAAAAGAAAACCCAATCTGAAAGGGATCTGACGAGCGTCAGGCCCATCACTGAAAATAGCTCGACCCTATCCAAAATTTGGTCAACCTGAACAGACCCCAGATAGTCAGAGAAGACCAGCACTGGCAGCAACATGATAAACCAATTAAACAGCAGCCATGGTCAAAGAGAGCAGCAGTCTTTTCTACACTTCACCATGAATTGTTTAATTTATTATGTTTTAAAGCTGATAAACCTCCAAACTCCATACCTTTAGTGGCACCTTACCATCATGTTATCATACCTATCTTTATGATGACATTAGTATGAATGATAAAATGACATACCGAGTACCTCAATAAGCAGCAGTTTAATATAAAACAAGCAGCCGGTATAACATGAACACATAAAACAAATGCAGAAGCTTTCACACAGGTGCACTGCATGGTGCAATTAAGTTAAGCAATCAACATCTCATCATGCTGTGGCAGGTATGACGATGCTGAGGAGGCCTGGCAAGAGGAAAAGATTTAAGTGACTTTAAAAGAGGGTTGATTGCCGGGGCAGAGATGGCAGGAGCTCGAGTCACAGATACTCAGCCGGTTGGTGTTAGAATAGGGAAAGTGACTGAAGTGACATCTGTATTTAGATCTATGGGAAAGCCGTCAGTAAATAGGGCTGGACATTGTGGTGATCGTGCATTAGTGCAATATGTAAAGAAAAACAAGAGAAACTCAGTGCAGCAGGACGTGATCAGACTGTGTCTGCAGTGACAGTCGGTCCACAGTTAGAGGGATATTATAGCACTAAGATGAATGCACATCTGAGAGTTCAGCAACACAGAAACCAGAGGCCTCTATTGTCCAGTGTATATATGATGCAGGTCTGAATGCTAGACCCCTACTGTGGGGGGATGAGGTGGGTGCACTTGTCCCCTTAGAGGGAGAAATTACTACAAATCAATACAAAGTTGTTCTAAGTAATCACCTTTATCACTATGATGAAACATTTCTACCCTGATGGGGATGGTCTCTTCAAGGATTATAGTGCCCCCCATCCACTGAAGCTATTCTGGCCATACGTGGTGATCCAACATGTTAGTTTGTCCTTTAATTTGTCTTTATATGAACTCTCGACCATGTTTTAGACAGCTCATTACTGAGTCTGCCACTAGTTGCCAGCTGAGTCGGGCTTTTTCAGCCACAGCCTTTAGTAATTTTGCCTTGAGTTTCATGAGGAAGCTGTTCATGAAATTTACTATACAAAAAATATATGGGTACATGATTGCTCCTGATCAATCAATCAAGCAGTCATGTTGATCCATTTGGAGATTCGTGCAAATATTTTGGTTTGGAGCTTTGAAATTTTGAACATGTCCGTAGAGAGCATGTCCGTAGAGGGGGAGTCTCTGCAGGTTCAGTTTCATCTGTGGAAAATGTGGCAGATGCCACGTGTGAGGCCACACAGCTTTTCTGAAATAACAAACAAAAGTGAAACTGCACCGTGGAGTGCAGCAGGGAGCTGTATGTCTGTTCAACTCAGCCAGCCTCCACTGCTGAGCGAGGGGGGGGGGCTCCTTAACACCAGCTGCATCACATTCAGGCTCCATGAGAGGCCATCAGCGTTACTTCACACAAGATACTGAACAGGAAAAGCTCCTCGCTCTTCATGCCTCTGTTTCTGTTCTGTTGAGATGACAGTAAAAAGCGTTGCTGCTGCTGCTGCTCTGGGGGCAGTCCTCTGCTCTGAACTCTTTTGAGAACATGTTAGCGGTTAAGTGCTGATAATTATTAAGACGTCTGCTGGAAGAAAAGAGACAGCTTCAGCTACAGATTCAAAGAAAAAGGCTGTGACTTCTTTCTGCACACGTCTACTGAATGAATCCTTCGAATAAACATCCATATGATTTTATATTAACAATAGCACATTGTGTTGGTCCTGACTACAGACCCATAATTTCATTGTTTTCTCCTCTTTTGTCTCGGCTGCTTTACAATGATGCTCAACACCAGGCCAGGAGTTTCCTCATTTTAGCTGCAGAAAAAGTTTTAGGGCACAAAGAAAATAAAGCAAATGACATGAAAATCATAAATGATTCACTTTAATAAAAACATGTTGATGCAAGATGCAGTCTGTTATCAGGTGAGGCGCTCAGTGGGTGCGTGAAATGCTGAAATATTCTTTTTCCCCATCCTGATGAAAAGACCTGTGGTGGGTCCATAAGGGCATGTGTGCAACTGTGCTCATGCATGAACATGTGTGTACACTGGGGGTTTGAAAATATGTTCACCCTAGCTAACATGTTCCCAGCTACTGTAGCTAGCATGTTACCAGTTAGCTCTCCAGCTGTAGCAGCCCACGAGCTCGGTCCACAAATAGTCACTATGTCACCAAACAAGCATTTATTTAGCTGCACAATTAATTACTGCTCTGTCACTTCCTGGTGTGATCAGGCACTGATATTTATCAGTTAAATCATGCACAAACATAATGAACTAAATGAGGAGGAGTCTAAGATTCAGTTCAACTCCCAGCCTTAGTTCCATTCACCTGAATCAATCAAAAAAAAAAAAAAAAAATTAACTTCACCATCCAGTTTAGTTCAGCTTAACTCAAGCAGAACTCAAGCACAAAGTTCAACACAAAATATCTTAAGATCGACTCCAGTTTTTCACACTTCAAGAGACGGATTTCACACCTCAGCTCAGCTTCCATCAGCAATCTGAAACACAGCTGTAGATGGGTTCAGGAACTCCTGCAGAGAAGTGTTTTACACACAGTGAGAATAAACGGCCTAGATTTGACTTCCCAGACCACTGCTGATGTAGGGCAACTCCAGGGCAGCACCGGGCAGAAATGTAAATGTTCATACTGACTGTGTGATCAGTGTCATCTAAAACTGTGCAACTTTGATTCATGTATGAGTCGGTGCAACATCCTGCGATAACATTAGTCCTTCAAACCAGAGAGTCGGCTGCTGGAGAAAACATTTTAATGGAAAAAGCAAAAAAAAAAAAAAAAAACACTTTTTTTTGTTTAATTCTATTAAATTTAATAAAATTTTATTTATTTATTTTGTCAGGATCAAGTTTAGTTTTTTTTTCATCTGTAAAAACAAGCCATCGTTTTCCAGGGAAGATGAAAATACGGAAGAAAATACAACTTTCACTTGCCTTTGGGCATTGTTTTCAGAGATGGAAAAAAAGTTAAAAAATTATTGTGGCAAAAAAATGAAATGCTTGTCAGGATTTCCCGTAGATGATTGTAAAGATTTGTTTGTAAAGCACCTTTAATGGGGTCAAACAAAGGTCAATGTGAAAAATTCAAGAAAACTCCTCACAGGATCGACACGAGCTGAATTTTTCTTGCTGTGAAATTTTAATGCTTACGTCTGTTTTAGGGTATGATAGTGAAGCTCCAGAGGATGATGGGATGTGAGGAGCTGTAATCGATGCAAGAGAGATTCAGTCGATGCTCCTGCAGTTCCTATTGGACGCTGACAGAGGTCGATAAAGATAATGAATCATTCACACGTGCCTCTAAACGCTGCAAAAAGAAACACTGTACAACTTTAAATGCAGCCATCCACACATAATGTTTTGACCAAGAAAACACACACACTTGAAGATGCAGCTAAACAGAGAGATGTTCTGGTTTCTCATGTAAAACACTGGCTGTGGTGCAGATGGTGAAATTAATGAATTGCCTTCGGCAATCTGTAGTTTCTCTTCATCTTTTTCTTTCTTGCCCCTTTACTTTTATTTCTCTTGTCTGCTCTCCTTCACTCCCCTCAACTCCTCCTCACCTCATTCCTTCCCTTCCATACACAGAAAACACAATATGCAGAACATTTGGAGTCGCACCAGCCTGCAGGAGCTGCCAGCTGCCTACACTGTGAACATCTTTACATTTGAAAGGACAATGCATGTTTGAACCCAATATCTACAAAATGTCTACTGTCAATATCTACTGCTGCTGCTCTTTTAAGAGAAGCGCTCTGTAATGATTGATGCATTTTCCCATCCTCCCATTCAAACTAGTTTTACTTCACTTTAGTAGAATTGGAAAATCATTTGCAGAGACTGAAAACTTGCTTTGTGTGGGCGATCCATCATTTGGACTGCTTTTGTTTTGTCAAAGACAATACTTACATGATGTAACACAGTGGGAAAATGCTTTGAAAATGCTTCAGTGTTGCTGTATTAGTGTTGGTTTATTGCTTGTTAGGAAGCTCTGCAGTGTCCTTTTTACCTGCAAATTTAATCAACATTATATTTAAATATACAATATGCTAACTTTCTTTTACTCAACTTTTCAAAATTAACAATAAATACATTGACCAACTGCAATATAAATGTGTCATTTGTACAGACAAATCCACACAGAGAAGTTGGTTTGTAGAAGCTTTTTAACCTCTTTTAGCTCATGGTTTTGGTTTTATAATACATGTATTCAGTTGTTCAGTCTCATCAACCTCATTTTCAGCTGCAGGTGGGTAAGACGGTGAAAACAGTGGGACATCAAGCAGCAGATATGTTTACGAGAAGAGAGTTAAGGTGAATATTGGACTTTAATTCATGAGGTGGATACAAACATGACTCCAAGAGCTGCTCAGTGTCAGTTAGCTATGTAATTAGTTTGCTAACATGTTAGCCAATACAACTTCATGGTCATAATATATCAGATTTGTGCTGCTCTACCCCCCAGTGACCCAAAAATGAATTATCATAGCTTCAACATAGCATCATATCTTGTAAAATGTTGCACAGTGTTTCCCACAAGTCTTATACTTAGCTGGTGGAAAGGGCTGCCATAATGTGCAGGCACAGAATACTCAATATTTTAATTGATTGAATATTTCTATAATTTCACATAATATATTTCACAGATCCAACCCTCCTCTTCACTTTTCTGTCCATTTGAAAAAGCATCTGAGTCTTCTGACTCTGCTCTGCAGGCTGAATGTTATCGGGAGGTGGGGCCAGCTAAGCACAGAAGCTGGGGAGAGAAGCAGGAGAGAGACAGACGGAGGCAGAGAGAGCTAGTTTTTGGAAGATTGGGATTGAGTTGGAGTTGTTCGTGTGGGAGAAAATGAAGCAAACACATGTTGATTTTGTCTCAGTTTTGCCTTTTTATGTTACTTTGCACTATTTAGAAACTGCTCACACTCTGAGAGACTGTCAGAGCTCTCTCTTACTGTGTAGATAAAGTGTTTAGAAGCATAACAGGGAAAAAGAAGCAGCCACTCCTGCTTTTTGCTGTAAATAGTTGTTATTACCTTGGTTTTATATCTATTTTACCACAACATCTTCACCTATGCAACCTGTGCTTTTTACAGTAAAAACAAACCATTTCCCAGAACTGATTTGATGTGTTTTGTATGTTTTCAGGTGCAACATGTAGATACAGTATGTCAAAGTGAAACAGTAATTGTCAGGTCATATGGGAGATGTTGTGCTGAAAATAAAAAAGATACCAAACATTATCTGGGGAAACATCTTTGATGTGATTTATTAAGGCAAAATCAGAAGTGTTCAGAAACAGCCAAAATGTCCCAAGACTTAAAGGAACTGCACAGAAATTAGGTGCAAAATGTATTTAGGGCTGAAAGAAGAGTTGAACAGTCTCTGTCACAGTTTGCCCAACTGCAGCCAGGGGGCAAAGGTCAAGTTGCCTGTGCTGAACACACTCTTGAGTCTTGTTGCGACCAACGCAGCTTAGTGGCTGTTTTCTTTACATAGTGTGGAGAAAAGGTGTGGCTTTACCTGGTCCACGCTCTGTCTTCCAACGTCATACCACAGAACATCTCTCTGTGTTTCTCTGCAGAGCACGTGGTGATTGTGAGTGGACCCTTCTCACGATACCAGGATGAAGGTACAGGAGGGGTAGAGTGAGGGGACGCTGTCCAGTAGCTAATCGATGGCGTTATCTAAAATGGGTCGTGAAATACGGGCTGTTAATATGCTCGGGCAGTCCAAGTAAAGTCTGTGTGTGAGAACCACTGTTGCAGTACTTTGACTTTTTCAAAAGCCTAATACCCAAGTACTTAAAGTCAAAAAAATACAGTAATCAACAGAATTTTACCTAGCAGTGAGCTTGTCCCGGCAGAGATTCCTGAGGTATTCATCTGATCGTCCAGTGTTATTACTCACACACACACACGGGGTTTGGTTTCCCTGCTCTGCACTAACACCATCCTCCAGACTTGCCGTCGGCAGCTGCAGTCTGAGGAAAAGGAGAAGCAGCAGTTGAATTATTGAACAAATCAAGGTCCCAGGCTATGTATTTATATGATATTGGTAATGAGGCCACAGGAGATCGTGCCATCAGTTGCAGAGAGAAAAAAAGGACCCTTAAGCTCCGCAGTGTGTGCTTGTGTGTGCATGTGTTTGAAGGATAGATGTGTACTACAGTGACCCTGAGTACAGATGATGACTTTACTGAGTGGTCTGCTTCCATTCTCCCCACAGGACCTGCTGTTTGATCACTGTATCTATTGTTTGTAATATCTCTGGATGCTGTGTGTTGTTCTGCAAGGACTTTCCCACTGTTGTAATGTATGTACAGTGGTTCAGTAGTAGTTCAGAGCTGCAGAGCCTTGCATGTGCTTTGTGTAGTCACATCAGTTGTTATGTGATGCCTTGTTATTCTCTAAGCATTCTGTTTGTCTGACGACACAATTTCACCCTAAGATCCATTTAGTGTTATTGAGCTTTTGACCGAATCACATCGTTTTGCATTTATAATTTCAGTACATATTATTATGTGACTTTAATTTATATAATTTTACAATGATTTACAATGATATATTGAGATAGACAACCCTGGAATATCTCTAATGCATGTCAAACAGGTTTCATGTACATTATACATAAAAGACAGTGGTTTAAGATAAATAGCAAGTTGTCCTTTCATTAAAAGTCCATAATTTACACTTTTCTGCTGTTTTATCTGAAGTGCTGATCTCCATCAGAAGATATATTTGTGGTTTTAAGAACCAAAAACCATCTCAGTGTAGTTTTACATCTCCTCTCTCTGGCTTCTCTCTGGAGCTCTAGTAACAACAGCTCAGTGAGCCAATCAGAATTCTCTCTTCTGATTAGTTGACTGTTTTCTGAGTGATTTAATAAAAATATAGCAGATTTCGAGTTAACACTCAGAGATGGTGGACATGACATGGACAGGACATGGAGATCTACCTTTAATTGATCATCTTCTCTCATTTCTATAGTGTGTTCTTCAAGGACTTTCTTTTTCTCTGTTCAATTCCGTGCTAGACTTTCAGTTTCTACTGTTTATTTCATCAGGGAGTCTCACAGACATCAATTATCTTTTGTTCCAACCACCTGTTGTAAAAGAAATCAATTAAAACGAAAAAGAAATATATAATTGCAAATGGTAGAAAATAGCTCTGTCAGTATAATTTTCTGAAATCGTGAATCCTGCAGTTCGAACAGTTATTACCTGTCTGGTCTGTGTCTTAAGCTCATTTGCTGTCCTCCACTACTTTCTCTTCCCCTCGCTGTGGATCACAATCTCAATCACAGCTGCAGAGTGATGCTTTACATTGGGCCTCACTCTTCACACACAAAATAAATGTTCATAGGTGCACACAGAGACTCCTCTTTCTACAGTCGAGCAGTTGGACATGACGTGAGTTCCTGCTGTGCTTCCCTGTCTCGCCTGGTCATACATAAAAAACATGCGTTTTTTGTACTGAGGGCTTCAACCCTGAACATTTTCTGCTGATGGGGCAGTGGCTCGCTTATCATATTCCCACCTCACTTTAACCCCCAGCCCTCTTCCCTCCATCCCCGGCTATGAATCTCTTATTTAAACTGGGGTTTAGGTGTTAAATAACAGAGCCGTGGGTCTGCCGAAGGAGAGCTGCTGCAGAGTGTAATCTCTGTCGAGCACTTGAGGAAATGTTCTCACTAAACTGTAGTTGAGGAATTCTATCACAGCGATGACGTGCTGGATTAGACCTAGTCAGGGCAGAGCAGAGAGGCTTGGGCATGAGGTGAAGGCCTGGAGAGAGCTTACAAACAACATGATGCTCAAACTGCAACCACCAAGTGTATGTTTATGAAAGTTTAATCACTTTCAAACACACTCACCAATCATTAACCTCTCACATACTGAGAACACAGGAGTCTGTGTTTAGAACAGAACTACATCATATCCAAGTAGACTGAGAACTGATTTCTTTGCACTGGTCAACTCATCAGTTTTGCATTTAATGTGTGCTAGTTGGTCAGTTATTGTTTCGGGACAATGAATTTGTTTCTCCTCTGTCAGAGATAAGGTGTAGAGCATCACAGGTGCAACATCCTTTCTGCCATTTCTGATACAGTTATATCACCAAAGATGTTACAGTGACTTCTTACTGCTGGCAAAATTCAGTTGTGGCAAGTCATTGCGGAAAATATTACTTTGTTTTTTACCTGTTTTTGATGCTAAAAATTGCTGCAGATGATTCCCGCACATTGCTGTCAAGTAGTAGAGTAACAGCTGTCCGCCCACACTTAATTTAACAACCATAGATCACTTACTAAGTTGCTGTTTCCAAACAAAAGTGGCGAAACAAGACTAAATGCGACTGACACAAACTAACAAGAACTGTTTGCTTGAGAAATTTAGTTTCCTTGGTTAGATCCCAGCAATCTTGATCTGCCTGAATATTCAACTTGGAGTATGGAGTATGGTCCTGATTTCAAAAAAGAGAGGAGAGTGTCTGGTTTGAGGATGTCAGAATTTCTTCTCTGCCCATTCCTGGCTTTAGCAGACCATGACCTTCTGCATGGTCTTCTGGGGTGGTTGGCAGTCAACCATTGTAGTGAAGATGGAGCTAAGCTTTAGCCTTCAATTTACCAATACGTTAAAACCCTCACCTCTTGTCAATATACACAAATACATACTCCATAGGATGGCTGAGCTCAGCCTTAGAGAAAGAGTAAAGAGCTTTGACATCTGGAGCTGCAGCTCCTTCGCATTGAAAGGAGCCAGTTTAGGTGGGTTGAGTGCCTAATAAGGACTCCTCCTGAGTGTCTGTCTTGATGAGCTCTTCCAGGCATGTCTGTCTGAAAGGAGATCCTGAGGTAAACCCAGAACAAACTAGAGAGATTATATATCTCGTCTGGACTGGGAACAACTCAGAATCCCCCAGGAGGAGCTAGAAGATGATGCTGGGGAGAGGGATGTGGACTAACTACCTTATAGGCAATTGAAGAAGTTCAACCTGCCAAGGACTATGATGGTGAACTTCTACACCTCCATCATTGAGTCCATCCTCACCTCCTCCATCACCATCTGGTACGCTGCTGCCACGGAGAGGGACAATAACAGACTGCAGCGTATCATCCACTCTGCTGAGAAGGTGATTGGCTGCAATCTTCCGTCCCTCCAGGACCTGTACGCCTCAAGGACTCTGAGGCGTGCAGGGAAGATTGTAGCTGACTCCTCCCACCCTGGACACAAACTCTTTGTGACACTCCCCTCTGGCAGGAGGCTGCGGTCCTTCAGGACCAAAACCTCTCGCCACAAAAATAGCTTCTTCCCATCTGCTATTAGCCTTATCAACAAGGCTAGAGAGCCCCACTGTTGCTGATCAATTGCACCAATCACCAGAAAAAATTCTTTGTATGTGAAAACATACTTGGCAATAAAACTGATTCTGATTCTGATTCTGATTCTTATCATGCTGCCACCATGACCTTAACTCCAGGGTAAGTGGCAGAAGATGAATGGATGGATGGATGGATGGATATTCCACAGGGCATCATCCAGGAGCACAGTATTAACTTACATTGCGATGCAGATGAGACCCAACTCTATCTACTGATTCTGATGATCTTACTTTCTTTAGTATCAGACAGTTTATCTCCAAATTAGCCAAAGAAGTTCTAGTTATCAGTCCAAAACAATAGATAGATCTAAATTTTACATAGAGGTACTCAATCTTGCCACGTTTCTCCAATAGAAAGACATTAAGGGGTCATGCTTTGCTCTGATCTTACTCTACAGTTGTATTTTAGGAACCTAACCAGATCTGTTCTTCAGATTACTTGTCACAATATTCTTGTCTTCTCTTAAGTCTCTTTCCAAGCGTTTGAGTCAACTACAGCTCATACAGTACACTGCAGGGTTTTAACTGAACAAAATAAAAGTGCTCACATCAGTCCTCTACTAAAGTCCTTGTTCTGACTTCCAGTTAGTCTTAGGATAAATTTTATGATCCCAATCTTTGTCCATAAATCTCTTCAGGAGCTTGTCCCTGACTCTCGTTGATGTATTGTCACGATATATCACTGGTACGTTCCTCGGATCCACAGACTTTTCTGTTTGGTGTACTGAAAACTCAAAACTCAAAACCCTCTGCAGTTGTGGATCCAAAATCTATAATATGGACTTACGGACAGAAACAGCAACGGAGGCTTTTGATTTCCCCTAAAAACTCCACTGCCTTTTTTTTAAGACAGTTTGTTATTTATTTAAATAGTCCAGGTTCTTTACAAATGTTGTTTATTTTCCTATTTTTACCTAAATGAATTACATTAATGATTCTTAATTGTTTGTGTTTCTTACTAAAAGTCCATGATCTATGTCTTAGCACTTAACCCCTCGACTCTTCTTCACCACCTGCAAGTGCACTGGTCATTTCTTTGTTTCACATTAGCAGCTTTTCTGCTAATGAGAAGCTCCTCTGATTGGCAGCTATACCGGTGGAGAGTGTAGTCTGGTCGTCAGGGTGTACATTTCTTAATTAGTGCGGATTCTCAACCGAGCCTCCGTAATGGCTCCAGGCGAGGGTTGCTAGGAGATTTTGTGACACGACTCCAAAGCTTTCATCTGGATGAAAGGAAGGCGTTCCTACATCTCACAAACACAACACACACACACACACACACACACACACACATATACACACACACACACACAAGCACACAAGCACACACTTCTTTTAACTCTGTCACATAATAGAGAATATTAAGAATATTCCAAGACGAGCTTACATGCAAATCATGTGTGGCCCCCTGTTCACATGCTTTTGTGTACCTAAGGGTTTAGTTCCAGTGAAAATAAATCTTTTTGATGACTGTGCCAACGACAGTCTGAGGAAGGTCCTTTGCTCTTTCAGTAAAACAGTGCCCCTGTCCAAAAAGCCATGTCCATAAAGTTTTTTTTTCTCAAATATCCTAAACTGAGGATTCTCTGTATCTCTCAGTTTTATGTAATTTTCAATTAAACATCTTTGGGTTTTCAAATGTTGGTCAGACAAATCAGCCTTTGAGAAGGTGTTAGAGGCCTTCTTTAGTTTTGGTATGTTTGTTTTTGACATTGAAGTCTAGATTTAGTTTCATTTTGTTGAATATATCATCATGTGCATCTTTGAGGTTCTCAGTCTTCCAGGTCACAGTATCTCTTAGAGCTTTACAAAGGCAACCGGACTTGCTTTAGTTTCTTGAAGGTTCTTGAAGACGTTTGATGACTCATCCGAAAGGCTTCTTCAGTTCTTCTGAAGATACTGAAGATAAATAATAGTCCTCAGAGAGCAGTCAAGTATATCAACAGCAAAACGAAGTAGAAGTAGAACTAGAACTTGCTCGATGCTGTAAAGATGCCTTTTGGATTAAAGGTAGAACATCATCAAGAACCTCAAGCAAATCCAGTTTATTTAGTTCTCTGAATGTATTATTTCAAGCAATCTCCAACCTGAACAACCATACAGGCCACTTCTTCAACCCTCTGATACAACCCACAGGACGGTCTCCTGAAGCAGAGCCCCTACGGCGGCAGGCATGCCCGAAATTGGCTGTCATGGTTCGAATAACAAACATGCAGACTTTGCTGAGAGTGGTGTAGCTACCTTTGTCGCCATGGTTACTATATTAACATTCATGGCTTGGTTAGGCTTAGGCGCTAATTTTACTTGGTTAGGTTTAGGAAAAGATCATAATTTTGGTTAAAGTAAGTACTTCCTCAACATTATTCTATCTTTGTTGTCATGGTTACAATAATAACAACATGGTTAACTTTGTTGAACGGTCATGGATATAGAAACAACATAAACTGCTCACCACACTTTTCCTTTTGCTCCTGTCATACTACGGCCACTAGATGTCGCCTAGCAACAAAACATAACAACCTGCTGCACTGACGATCTATGGGCTCGTTTTTTACAGGACACTCTCTGTTAATTTGATGCAGTTTCCACTTCAACTTGACTGAATATTAAGACTTGAGAGTTACAAGTTTGTTCATGTTTACCTGGCATTGTATTTACACAGACCTGGTCATTCTGTCTCTCTCTCTCTCTCTCTCTCTCTCTCTGTGTGTGTTTGATGGTCTCTCTCTCTCTCTCACTCTGTCTCTCTCCCTCTCTCATACACACACACACACACACACACACACAACTCAGAGCTCAGCTGGTCGACTGCCAGCTCTGACACGTTGTTCAGTCTGCATCTGCCAAACAGTGCGACACATGGAAGTGTCTGACATTCAGTGGCAACAATCCCAACAACACTGATCAAACAGCAGATATAAGGCTTACACACACGCAGTGCTCCGCTTATCAGCCGCCAGCAGCACCGGTCTGAACTCTCTCCATGCTAAGTTTATTTCAAAAGATGGCAAATTCAATAGCACTTCAGTTTACTCCAATCCAAGTCAGTTCAGTTTGATTCCATTCGACTCAGTTTACATCAGCTCAGTGCAATTTAATGCATTCAATTTAATTCTCAGCTTATACGAAATTATATTTCTGTGAATGTGGCTGTTAGATTAAAAACACCTCTCCAGATCAGATTACTTTTATCAGGGCTGTAGTCCCTTCAAATCATATCTGGACATAACAAGGACATGAAAAGCATGTTAATGACACATTTAAAGAGATCTGACATGAAAAGGCAGTAATCCTTGAAATCATTTCTACATTTGCATATAAATGAATGTCCATTTTGTCAGTTTATATAGATAAAATGTAAAAGTGATTCAATCTAATGGTGCTTAATAAAAGCTTGAACTGTTAAAGGCATTTTGCTTTTATTCAGACTCTGATGAGACTGTCTTACTGGAATAATGTATAAAACCTGTGCTCTCTCTGAACTGGAAAAATTACTAATACGTCACCCTTTCTTCCAGCCTGTATCACTGGGAATGTTGTGCATAATTGGATGATGCAGCACCTCACATTCATGTCCAGTGCCAACATTCAGA